>NC_135879.1:249644514-250190555 GCF_964194155.1 Cetorhinus maximus
GGCAGCATCCTGGTAAACCTCCTCTGCACCCTATCCAACGCCTCCATATCCTTCTGGTAATATGGTGACCAGAATTGCACGCAATATTCCAAGTGTACAAACATCAGCAAACATCCCCATTTCTGACCTTATGATGGAAGGAAGGTCATTGATTAAGCAGTTGAAGGTGATTGGGCCAAGGACACTACCCTGAGAAATTCCTGCAGTGATGTCCTGGAACTGAGATGACTGACTGTTATGGCCAATACAGTTAGTAAAGTGGAGTTATTTTAAAAATTCCAGAGGGAAACTTTGTTTTTCTCTCTCAAACTCAACATAAGTTTGCCCAGGCTGTTTTCTTATATTCCTAAATTTCTGCTTCAGGAACCAACTCATTTGCACTCCAAAGAGCTTTTCTCACCACATCATAATTCACAAACGTTTCTTCTGAAAGCGAAGCATATACCTCATGCCCCCTACCTAATAATTTAGACTGTAATAATACCGTCCAGTTCTCCTGTGGCCATTTCATCTGTTTAGCTAGCTTCTCAAATGAAATGAATGCTTCAATAACTGTTTCCTCAAACTTTGGAAGAACTTGTACAAATTTAAACATATCCCCACTGGTTTCTATTCTAGAGGTAAATCCTTCCTCACCCACTGACATCTCTTTTCTAACTGCCAACATTTTCAGTTGGAATCATCCTCTCTCTCTTTCTCTTTCCTCCTTCTCCATCTTCGCAATTTCTAATTCCCTTTTAAAGGCATTTCTCTGTCCTTTGCTTCTAACTCAAGCTTTTTCATTTGCAACTGAAGTCTCGCCAATTCCAGCTGTGACTCACCAGTGTCAGGTTTCACTTCCAACTGTATATGCTGTGCTATACTTTTAACTATATCTGATTTCCTAGCTCCTGCAGGTAACCCCAATTGTACCTTATCCGCCAACTCTTGTTAGCTTGCTTTTGGTTATTTTCTCAAACCCAAGTAGAGTTATCTCTTCTCCTCCCAGACACGTCTTAGAAATTGCCTAAGCCATCTTGCAGTCTCACCACTCCTAAAATACCTCACCAATTCTTGAACTCAAAGTGCTTCTCTTACTCATAAGCTTTACTATTCACCAATTCCCAATCAATCGAGGAACTAGAAATATAATTTATCATGGACGAGCCCCCAATTGTTTTGACCGATGCAGTTGGTAAAGCGGAGTTATTTTTAAAAATTCCAGAGGGAAACTTTAAACAACTGTCATAACCAATAATTTTAAGTGTTAATTTTGAGATACAGCTCTAAACTCAAGAATCAGACCAGTAGTTCTCGGTTTTACATTAAACTAAATGAAACATTTTAATAATTTACAGTGGTTAAACTATATGTACACATGGCTACTTATTACTACTATCATAACTTATAACAAATTCCCAAACTAATCTCCATTAAGGCAACAGCAACCCATAGACTTAACCAAACACCAGGCAAAGCATTTTCACCATAGAAATTCATAATGAAGTTCCTTTCACTGTGGAGCCAGTTGGAGGCTTGCAGCTGCCTTTTGATCTCTCATTGCCTCTGCCTGCACACCCAAAAACTACTGAAGTTATACCTATCAGCCCCATTGAATGTTAATTATCATTGTATCGACAACCTCTTTGAACTTTACCTTTTGTGCCAATTGTATTAGTAATATAAAATAATATATATCATATGGAGTGCAAAGGGACTTGGGAGTCCTAGCCAAGATTCTCGTAAGGTTAACTTGCAGGTTGAGTCCGTAGTTAGGAAGGCAAATGCAATGTTGGCATTTATTTCGAGAGGACTAGAATATAAAAGCAGGGATGTGCTGCTGAGGCTTTATAAGGCTCTGGTCAGACCACATTTAGAATATTGTGAGCAATTTTGGGCCCCGTATCTCAGGAAGGATGTTCTGGCCCTGGAGAGGGTCCAGAGGAGGTTCACGAGAACGATCCCAGGAATGAAAGGTTTGACAAATGAGGAACGTTTGAGGACTCTGAGTCTATACTCGATGGAGTTTAGAAGGATGAGGGGGGATCTGATTGAAACTTACAGAATACTAAAAGGCCTGGGTAGAGTGGACGTGGGGAAGATGTTTCCATTAGTAGGAGAGACTAGGACCCGAGGGCACAGCCTCAGAGTAAAGGGAAGACCTTTTAGAATAGAGATGAGGAGAAACTCCTTTAGACAGAGAGTGGTGAATCTATGGAATCCATTGCCACAGAAGGCTATGGAGGCCAGGTCATTGAGTGTATTTAAGACCGAGATAGATAGGTTCTTGATTGATAAGGGGATCAAAGGTTACGGGGGAAGGCGGGAGAATAGGGTTGAGAAACTTATCAGCCATGATTGAATGGCAGAGCAGACTCGATGGGCTGAATGGCCTAATTTCTGCTCCTATGTCTTATGGTCTTAGGGTCTATAAACATATTGCTTGGTATCTGTTAGAAAGGCGTCAAGTTTTCACTCCACTTCTTGAATGCTCTATTCAAAAAATGCAAATGTACGCTATCTCTCTTCCATATCAAAACTAGTACCCATCAAAGCATCCAGACTAGCTGGCTTTAATCCAATTAAGACATACCCGCAAACTAAGCCTCTATTTTAAAAGGAAAATATTTTCCAAAGTATTATATACATTCATAGCTTCATGACACTGATCTCCAACAACCGCAGCCATCTTCCTTTGTGCTGGGTATGACTCCAACCAGCGGAGAGCTTTTCCCCGATTCCCATTAACTCCAGTTTTGCTAGGGATCCTTGATGCCGCATTCGATCAAATGTGGCCTTGATGTCAAGGGCAGTCACTCTCACCTCATCTCGGGAGTTCAGCTCTTTTGTCCATGTTTGAACCAAGGCTGTAATGTGGTCAAGAGCTGAGTGTCCCTGGCGGAACCCAAACTGGGCATCAGTGAGCAGGCTATTGCTAAGCAAGTGCCACTTGAAAGCACTGTTGATGCCCCCTTCCTTTACTTCACTGATGATGGAGAGTAGACTGATGGGGCAGTAATTGTCTGGGTTTTTGTGTACTGTACGTACCTGGGCAATTATCCCCATTGCCGGGTAGATGCCAATGTTATAGCTGTACTGGAACAGCTTGGCTAGGGGCGCAGCAAGTTCTGGAGCACAAGTCTTCAGTACAATTGCCAGAATATTATCAGGGCCCATAGCCTTTGCACAATCCAGCATCTTCAGCCGTTTCTTGATATCATGTGAAGTGAATCAAATTGGCTCAAGCCTGCCATCTGTGATGCTGGGGACCTCCGGAGGAGGCCGAGATAGATCAACCATTTGGCACTTCTGGCTGAAGATTGCAGAAAATGCTTCAGCCTTATCTTTTGCACTGATGAACTGGGCTCCTCCATCATTGAGGATGGGGATATTTGTGGAGCCTCCTCCTCCAGTGAGTTGTTTAATTATCCACACTATTCACAACTGGATGTGGCAGGACTGCAGAGCTTAGATCTGATCTGTTGGTTGTGGGATCGCTTAGCTCTGTCTATCACTTGCTGCTTATGCTGTTTGGCATGCAAGCAGTCCTGTGTTATAGGTTTACAAGGTTGACACCTCATTTTAAGGTATGCCTGGTGCTGCTCCTGGCATGCCCTCCTGCACTCTTCATTGCACCAGGGTTGATCCCCTGGCTTGATGGTAATGGTAGAGTGGGGGATATGCTGGGCCATGATGGTACAGGTTTTTTCCGAGTAACGTTCTGCTGCTGCTGATGGCCCACAGCGCCTCAAGAATGTCCAGTCTTAAGTTGTTAGATCTGTTCAAAATCTATCCCATTTAGCACAGTGGTAGTGCCACACAACACGATGGCGGGTATCCTCAATGTCAAGGCGGGACTTTGTCTCCACAACGACTGTGCGGTGGTCACTCCTACCCATATTGTCATGGACAAATGCATCTGAGGCAGGCAGATTGGTGTGGATGAGGTCAAGTTTGTTTTTCCCTCTTGTTGGGTCCCTCACCACCTGCCGCAGACCCAGCCTATCAGCTATGTCATTTAGGACTCGGCCAGCTCGGTCAATAGTGGTGCTACCGAGCCACTCTTGGTGATAGACATTGAAGTCCCCCACCCAGAGTACATTCTGCACACTTGCCACCCTCAGTGCTTCCTCATGTTCAACATGGAGGAGCACTGATTCATCAGCTGAGGGAGGGCGGTACGTGGTAATCAGCAGGTTTCCTTGCCCAGGTTTTTCCTGATTCCATGAAACTTCTGGTCCGGAGTTGATGTTGAAGACTCCCAGGGCAACTCCCTCCCTACTGTATACAACTGTGCCGCCACCTCTGCTGGGTCTGTCCTGCCGGCAGGCCAGGGCATACCCAGGGATGGCGAGGGTTGTGTCTGGGACATTATCTGAAAGATATGATTGGAAGAGGCAATGGCATAATGGTATTGTCGCTGGACTAGCAATCCAGAGAGCTATAATGTGGTGACCAGAACTGTACACAAAATTCCAGCTGTGGCCTATCCAGCATTTTATACCGTTCCATCATTACACCCCTGCATTTGTATTCAATACCTCGTCCAATAAAGGAAAACATTCCATATGTTTTCTTTAGCACCTTATCCACCTGTCCTACCACCTTCAGGGACCTGTGGACATGCACAACAAGGGTTCTCACTTCCTCTACCGTTCTCAGTAGACTCCCATTTTTTAAGTATTCCCTTGCATTGTTTCCCCTCTCCAAATGCATTACCTCATGTTTCTCTGGATTGAATTCCATTTGCCACTTTTCTGCCCACTCAGCCAAACCATTGATGTCATTCTGGAGTCAAGAGCTATGCTCTTCATTATCAACCACACGGCCAATTTTTGCATCATCAATAAATTTTCCAATCATGCCACCCACATTTAAGTCCAAATCATTAATATATACAACAAACAGCAAGGGACCCAACACTGAGCCCTGTGGAGCACCACTGGAAAATTTGCAAAAACGTTCATTAACCATCACCCTTTTCTTTCCTGTTGCTGAGCCAATTTTGGATCCAACTCGCCACATTCCTCTGAATCCCATGGGCTTTTACTTTTCTGACCAGTCTGCAATGTTGGACCTTGTCAAATGCCTTATTAAATCCACATACGCAACATCCACTACACCTACACTCATCAATCCTCGTTATTTACTCAAAATATTTGATTAAATTAGTAAGGCACAACCTTCCACTAACAAAACCATGCTGACTATCCCTGATTAATCCATTCCTTTCTAAGTGACAGTTTATCCTGTCTCTCAGAATTGATTCTAATAATTTGCCCACCACTGAAGTCAGACTGTCCGGCCTATAATTATTTGGTCTATCCCTCGCACCCTTTTTAAATAATGGTACAGACCTCCAATCTTCTGGTGCCTCGCATCCCTCAAAGTGAGGATTGGAAAATGATCCTCAAAGCAATGACTATTTCTCCCAGACTTCCTTCAACAGCCTGGGATACAATCCATCGGGCCCTGGTGATTTATCCACCTTCAAGGATGTCAGTCCCTCCAGTACTTCCTCTCTCACTATGCTTATTGTATGTAATATTTCACATTCCTCCTCTTTAACGAGAATATCTGCTTCATCCCTCTCCTTAGTAAAGGCCGAGGCAAAGTACTCATTGTGAACCCTGCCCACATCGTCAGCATCAGAGCACAAGTTACCATGTACACCTCTGATCGGCCCTAACCTTTCCTTAAATATCTTTGGGTTTTCTTTGATTTGACCTGCCAATCACAGAATCACACAGTGCAGAAGAGGCCCTTCGGCCCATTGAGTCTGCACCGACACGTGAGAAACACCTGACCTACCTACCTAATCCCATTTACCAGCACTTGGCCCATAGCCTTGAATGTTATGACATGACAAGTGCTCATCCAGGTACTTTTCAAAGGATGTGAGGCAACCCGCCTCCACCACCCTCCCAGGCAGTGCATTCCAGACTGTCACCACCCTCTGGGTAAAAAAGTTTTTCCTCACATCCCCCCTAAATCTCCTGCCCCTCACCTTGAACTTCTGTCCCCTTGTGTCTGACCCTTCAACTAAGGGGAACAGCTGCTCCCTATCCACCCTGTCCATGCCCCTCATAATCTTGTACACCTTGATCAGGTCACCCCTCAGTCTTCTCTGCTCCAACGAAAACAACCCAAGCCTATCCAACCTCTCTTCATAACTTAAATGTTTCATCCCAGGCAACATCCTGGTGAATCTCCTCTGCAACCCCTCCAGTGCAATCACATCCTTCCTATAATGTGGCGACCAGAACTGCACACAGTACTCCAGCTGTGGCCTCACCAAGGTTCTATACAACTCCAACATGATCTCCCTACTTTTGTAATCTATGACTCGATTGATAAAGGCAAGTGTCCCATATGCCTTCTTCACCATCCCACTAACATGCCCCTCCGCCTTCAGAGATCTATGGACACACACACCAAGGTCCCTTTGTTCCTCAGAACTTCCTAGTGCAATGCCATTCATTGAATACTTCCTTGTCAAATTACCCCTTCCAAAGTGTATCAACTCACACTTTTCAGGGTTAAATTCCATCTGCCACTTATCTGCCCATTTGACCATCCCGTCTATATATTCCTGTAGCCCAAGACACTCAACCTCACTGTTAACCACCCGGCCAATCTTAGTGTCATCTGCAAACTTACCAATCCTACCCCCCACATAGTTATCTATGTCGTTTACATAAATGACAAATAATAGGGCCCCAGCACAGATCCCTGTGATACGCCACTGGACACTGGCTTCCAGTCACTAAAGCATCCTTCTGTCATCACCCTCTGTCTCCTACAACTAAGCCAATTTTGAATCCACCTTATCAAATTGCCCTGTATCCCATATGCATTTGCCTTCTTTATAAGTCTCCCATGTGGGACCTTGTCAAAGGCTTTGCTGAAATCCATATAAACTACATCAACTGCACTACCCTCATCGACACACCTGGTCACCTCCTCAAAAAATTCAAATTTGTAGGCATGACCTCCCTCTGACAAAGCCATGCTGACTATCCCTGATCAAACCTTGCCTCTCCAAGGGGAGCTAGATTCTCTCCTTCAGAATTTTCTCCAATAGTTTCCCTACCACTGTCGTGAGACTCACTGGCCTGTAGTTCCCTGGCTTATTTCTACAACCCTTCTTAAATAGACGAACCACATTAGCTGTTCTCCAGTCCTCTGGCACCTCCCCCGTGGCCAGAGAGGAATTAAAAATTTGGGTCAGAGCCCTCCCTTGCCTCACTCAGCAGTCTGGGACACAAATCATCTGGGCCTGGAGATTTGTCCACTTTTAAGCCTGCCAACACCTCCAATACCTCAAGAACCTCATAATCTCTCTCCACGAGTTCCATACCTTCATCCCCATTCTCTTGGGTGAGGACGGATGTGAAGTATTCATTCAACACCCTACTGATGTCCTCTGGCTCCACCCATAGATTGTCCCCTTGGTCCCTAACAGGCCCTACTCTTTCCCTGGTTATCCTCTTCCCATTGATATATTTATAGAATATCTTGGGATTTTCCCTACTTTTACCTGCCAGAGCTTTCTCATATCCCCTCTTTGCTCTCCTAATTGTTTTCTTAAGCTCCACCCTGCACTTTCTGTACTCCACTCATCCCTCTGCTGATTTGCTCCCCTTGTACCCGCTAAAAGCCTTTCTTTTCCTTCTCATTGTATCGTGATTATCTCTGGTTAACCATGGTTCTCTTGTTACTCCTTCCTATCACCCTAGAGGGAACACGTTGAGCCTGTACCCTCCCCATTTCCTTTTTGAACACCCCCCACTGTTCTTCTGTAGATTTCCCCACAATTGGCTGTTCCCTGTCTACCAATATTTTTTCATATTCCCTCTTTGCTTTCCTATTTACCTTTTTTACTTCATGCCTATACTTTCTCACTCTTCTAGACTTTGTACAGTATTAAGTTTTTTGTGACTGTCAAAAGCTTCCTTTTTCTTGGCCTATATGCTTCTAGATAACCAGGGTGGGTTCTAGATTTGGCAGTACCACCCTTTTTCTTTGCGAGGACATGTCTGCACTGTGCCATAGAATCTTGCTTTTGAATGCCTCCCACTGGTCTGTCACTGATTTCCCTTCAAGTAGCTATAACCAGTCCGCTTTCACCAAACAACCTCTCGGTTTTGTAAAATTTGCCTTTCCCAAATTTAAAACGTTTACTCTAGTTCTTTATCCTTTTCCATAATTAGATGAAATCTAAGTGTATTATGGTTACTATCTCCAAAATGGTCATCCACTGCTTATTCATCCACTTGCCCAGCTTCATTTCCTAAGACTAAATCTAGAATTGCACCCCGTCTCATTGGCCTTGTTACGTGCTGGCTAAAATAGTTCTCTTCAATGTAGTTCAGGAATTTTGTGCCCTCTGCACCCTTCACACTGTTCATACCCCAGGGGATAGTTGAAGTCCCCAACTATTATTGCCCTATTGTTTTAGCTCAGAAATGTGCCTACATATTTGCTCTTCTCCCTCCCTCTCGCTATTTAGGGATCTACAGTACATTCCTAGTCATGTGGCTGCCCCTTTTTATTACTGAGCTCAACCCATATGGCCTCATTTGATGATTCATTTAGTACATCATCCCTCCTCACAACAGTAATTGATTCTTTAACCAATAATGCTACACCCTCACTTTTTTTATTCCCCCTCCTCTATCCAGCCTGGAAACCTGATATCCAGGGATGTTGAGCTGCCATTTTTGCCCCTCTGTAAGCCAGGTTTCCGTTATAGCGAGATATCATGCTGCCATGTGTCTATCTGTACCCTCAGCTCATTGGCTTTGTTTGCTATACTCCTTGCATTTAAATAAATTACTTTTAACATTGCTAAATTCCTGTGCTCTATGCCTTTTAACTTTTGCTTCTTTTGTCTTTCAGAGTCAGCCGCTAATTTTCTGTCTCCTGCTCTCTGCTCTGAATTTGTTCCACCTGAATCTGTCCCCCTGCTAATCTAGTTTAAACCCTCCCCAACAGCATCAGCAAATCTCCCTGCAATTCTACGCTGGGGCAGACAAGGCCTCGGACAAGAAGCCTGCACTCACCCCAGTTGAGGACCTGAAATGGCCAACTATTCATCACTTAAAGGCCGTTTCCCACCCAGCCTCAATTTTTAGGCTGACAAGAAGATTGAATGTCTGCGGTGAAACCCAAAAAAGAAGTTAGATCCCAGACGGGTAGGTGGCGAGGTGTGGTGGGGAAGGTGGGGGGTTGCGCCTCCATCAGAAGCCCCCTTCTAATTGGGGACACCACCACACCCTCTCCAGATCTCCCTACCCCCCCAGGCCTCTCCCGCAAGATCCAGGTCACACCCTTTACGTACCCCACCCAGACCTTCCCTACCCTCCCCGCCGTGGGACCCCTTGAACTTAGCTGGGCCTCCAGTGCCTGGACTTCAGCTCCGATGTCCTCCTGCATTTCTTTTTCTGTCCACTGCGGCGTTGGCGCTGCAGGGAATGCAGAGCTGCCAGCCAATCTGAATCTCTAAGGTGGGATTTCCTCCCGAGTGAAGGGTGGAAGTCCCGCCTGCAGCCACTTAATGCTCATTCAAGCGTGAAATGGCTGCAGGACACTCAGAGTTGGTGGGGATGTGTTCCCAGCCGATGTTTTGGATGGCGGGAAGCAAGACCCCATCATCCGAAAAATTCTGGCCTATGTGTTGTAGTAACACACACAGTACTGTTAGGGAGGGAGTTCCAGGATTTTGACCCAATGACAGTGAAGGAACAGTAATATAGTTCCAAGTCAGGATGCTGTGTGTCTTGGACAGGAACAGTGGTGTTCTCATGCATCTGCTGCCCTTGTCCTTCGAGGTGGTAGAGGTCGCGAGTTTGGAAGGTGTTGTCGAAGGTGAGTTGCTGTAGTGATTTGCTGTAGATGGATCTCCAAAAGACATTTGATACAGTGTCGCACCACAAGCTTGTTAGCAAAGTTATAGCTCATGGAATAAAAGGGACAGTAGCAACATGGATATGAAATTGGCTGAGTGACAGGAAACAGAGAATAGAGGTTAATGAATGTTTTTCGGGCTGGAGGTAGACTTGTAGTGGAGTTCCTCAGGGATCTGTGTCGGGATCCTTGCCTTTCCTGTATTAGGTCACCACTCAGGCTTCTTTTTTTTCAAGCAAAACGAGCGCAGCCTGGCAATCCTTTCCTGGTAAATCTTCTCTGCACCCTCTCTATTGCCCCTACATCCTTTTTATAATATGGTGATCAGAATTGCATGCTCCAAGTGTGCTCTAACCAGTGTGCTCTAATACAGGTTTAGTATAACATCCCAGCTTTGTAATTGTATCCCTCTGGAAATAAATCTTAACACTTGGTTTGATTTTTACAGCCTTGCAAACCTGTGGCATGACTCTTAGTGATTGATTTATTTGTACTCCAAGATCCCCGACTGAGACTTGCACCTTCCAAGTAATAAGTGTTCTCTCTATTGCTGCCAACACATACCAACTCACATTTATTTGTGTTGAACTTCATTTATTTGCCCCATTCTATAAGTTTATTAATATCCTCCTGTAATTTGTTGCAGTCCTCCTCGATACTGACTACCACCCCCCACCCTCAAATGTGGCATCATGTGCAAATTTAGAAATTGTGTTTTTAACTCCAAAGTCCAAATTGCTTATGTAAATTGTGAACAGCAGTGGTCCCAACACTGTTCCTTGTGGAACACCAGTTTCGTCTTCGGCTACTCTGAATAAGTCCCCTAATTCCCACTCTCTGCTTTCTGTCTTGAAGCTCACCAACAGCCCATTCTGACAGTGGTCCCCTGACTCCATGTTTTCTGACCTTGTTCTTGAATTATTATGGAGCATCTTGTAGAAGGCTTTTTGGAAATAATAATAATTGGAAATAAATTACATCTACTGCATTATTATTGTCTAATCTCTCTGCCACATCCTCAAAAAAATCAATGTTGTTGATGAAGCAAGATTTTCCCTTTTAAAATCCATGTTGAATATTCATTATTATGGTTCTCATTTCTTGATGTTCTTCTATTCTCTCCTTTAGTAAAGATTCCATTATTTTCTCTACGACTGATGTTAAGCTGACTGGTCGATAATTTTGTGAACATGTTCTGTCCCTCTTCTTAAATGTAGGAATTACATTAGCTATCCACTTGTCTTCTGGCACTATACATTTTTCAAACAAATTATTAAATATGTGTGGTAATATCTCTGCTCTTCTTCCCTAGTTTCTTCTGAACTAAGTGGATGCAAACTGGCCAGACCAGGGGTTTTATCCTCTTTGAGCTTTTCTTGTTTTCAGGATTTCCCTACTCATTCCCCTCCCCTCATAAGACTTTTCCCATCCCATAGCTTTCTTTGGGAGCAACCAAAAGATAACACCCAAGCCAAGGCCTTAAGAAATTCTACCTTGAAGCTGCAAGCTAGTGCAAAGGCTTCTTGCTTCTTCATGCTCCCTTCCCTGTTGTCACCCACTTCCTCCTGGCTCATTCACTATTCTTTTAATGGGATAGAGGTGTTGGGTGGCTGGGGGCACCATCTTATGAACCAGACTACCCAAAACATCCTCCTGTAAGATAAAGCTAGGTGAGCCTCGAGGTCAGCAGTCCTCTGCTTGAGCAAAACAAACCTTTTACACTTGATAATTCTGTGCTCTCCCTGGATATTTCACAGATTCATAAACCCTACCACATACAAGTCCAGCTTCTGGTATTTCCACCATCTCAGCTGCTGCACTGCTCACAGGCACCAACTCCAGAGCTTACAGTTCTGTGGAAAGTGAAGCACAACTTCCCATTGGCACAAAGTGTAAAAGCAGTTTGTTATTTGTAAAGGTAATCTCGCCACAGTGCAAGAGAGCAACGAGAAAGAGAATTTAATAGTATGGGGGAAAGAAATTCTCTGCTGGTCAATTCCCTACTGAACCATTTAACATTTATTAATACTTGTTCTTCTCTCTACAGATTCAGACCAGCTAACTCCAATACCTTATCAATTATACAAAATTGCCATATGTGCCCATTCTCTGTTCTGTATTAAAATCCTAGAATGGGGAAGGGTGCAGATCAGAGGCAGTTCAATGAGTGCAATACTATTTAATCTGAATGAAGAGGCCAATTTCCGACTGAAAGAATCATTCACTGTAAGGGTAACAAAGACAATCAGAAGTATTTGGTGTGATATGCTGAATTGTTATTTCACTTCACTTCTTTGTTGTAAACTGTATTATTAATTTCAAAACACAGTGATTTGTTCAGCAATAACTCTTGTTGTTTCACATTATTTATAATATTCCAATTTTCCTGGGGATAACAGCACTGCTAACCCTGGCTATTACACATGGGTCTAATTCTGGTGAATATACTGACCAAATAAAAAACAGGCTAAGCAACATACTGCAAATATTTCATTATTGTGAGACTGAAAATGTAGCCTTTGATTAAAATCTACGGATCTACTTAAATAAAGCTGTGTTTGGTATTCAGTACTTTTGCAGGGCAAATTGATTAATAATATTGCAAATAAGAAAAAAATTATAATTTAGTTCCGTCAGATTTCAGTATGACACTGTTACTAACCCTGTCATTTTTCTTCTTGAAAATATGAAAATGTTTTGTTTAATTTAACTCTGAAATGGGCCCTCTAACAGTTTGTTGTGAGGATTCCTGCCTCCACCCCCTCAGGCAGTGTGTTCCAGATTCCAACCACCCTCTGGATGAAAAAAAAAATCCTTCAATCCCCTCTAACCCTCCTGCCCCTTACCTTAAATCGATGCCCCCTGGTAATTGACACCTCCACTAAGGGGAATAGTTTCTTCCTATCTACCTTATCTATGCCCCTCATATTTTTGTATACCTCTATCAGGTCTCCCTCAGCCTTCTCTGCTCTAAGGAAAACAAACCTAGACTATCCAGTCTCTCTTCATAGCTGAAACACTCCAGCCTAGGCAACATCCTGGTGAATCTCCTCTGCACCCTCTCCAGCAAAATCACATCCTTCCTATAGTGTGGAGAACAGAACTGCACACAGTACTCCAGCTGTGGCCTAACTAGCGTTTTGTACAGCTGCAACATAACCTCCCTGCTCTTATATTCTATGCCCTGGCTAATCAAGGCAAGTGTCCCATATGCCTTCTTAACCACCTTATCTATCTGTGTTGCTGCCTTCAGGGATCTATGGACATGTACACTAAGGTCTTTCTGATCCTCTGTTCTTCCTAGGGTCCTACCATTCATTGTGTATTCCCTTGCTGTGTTAGTCCTCCCAAAATGCATCACCTCACACTTCTCAGGAATAAGTTCCATTTGCCACTGCTCTGCCCATCTTACCAGCCCATCTATATCGTCCTGTAATCTAAGGCTTTCCTCCTCACTATTTATGATACCACCAATTTTCGTGTCATCTGCAAACCTAGCTCCTATATTCACGTCTAAATCATTAATGTACATTAAAACAGCAAGGGTCCCAGCACCGATCCCTGCGGTACACCACTCAGCACAGGGTTCCAATCATAAAAACAACCTTGGACCATCACCCTCTGCCTCGTGCCACTCAGCCAATTTTGGATCCAATTTGCCAAATTGCCCTGGATCCCCTGGGCTCTTACCTTCTTGACCATTCTCCCATGCGGGACCTTGTCAAAAGCCTTACTGAAGTCCATGTAGACTACATCAACTGCACTACTCTCACCAACACAACTGGTCACCTCCTCGAAAAATTCAATCAGATTTGTTAGACATGATCTCCCGCTGACAAAACCATACTGACTATCCTTGATTATCCTTAAACCAGCTTATATTTCACCCCTCTCCTAACTATACTCAGTTCTGTTGAAGGGTCGTGAGGATTCGAAACGTTGACTCTTTTCTTCTCCACCGATGCTGCCAGAACTGCTGAGTTTTTCCAGGTAATTCTGTTTTTATCCTTGATTAATCCCTGCCTCTCCCCAGTTGAGATTATTCCTGTCCCTCAGAATTTTTTCCAATAGTTTCCTTACCATTGATGTTAGACTCACTGGCCTGTAAATTACCTGGTTTATCCCAACTAACACTTCTTGAATAATGATACCACATTCGCTGAGCTCCAGTCCTCTGGCATCTCTCCTGTGGCCAGAGAGGATTTGAAAATTAGTGTCAGAGCCCCTGCAATCTCCTCCCTTGCCTCCCAAAGTAGCCTGGGATACATCTCATCTGGGCCTGGGGATTTCTCCACTTTTAAGTCCACTGAAACCGCTAATACCTCCTCCCTTTCAATACTAATTTGTTCATGTATATACAGTCACCCTCCCTGATTTCTACACCTACATTGTCTTTCTCCACAGTGAACACATATGAAAATCATTTAAAACCTCACTT
Organism: Cetorhinus maximus; assembly: GCF_964194155.1. Lineage (NCBI taxonomy): Eukaryota > Metazoa > Chordata > Chondrichthyes > Lamniformes > Cetorhinidae > Cetorhinus > Cetorhinus maximus. The sequence continues at coordinate 249,658,841 of NC_135879.1, forward strand.
ACGTCCTCCAGCTCCACACACATATTGTCACTTTGGTCCCTACTCTTTCCCTGGTTATCCTCTTGCCCTTAATATATTTATAAAATGTTTTGGGATTTTCCTTTATTTTGCCCGCCAGTGTTTTTTCATGCCCCCCCTTCACTCTCCTAATTACTTTTTTAAGTACCCCCCCTACACTTTCTATACTCCTTTCGGGCTTCCGCTGTTTTCAGCCCTCTGTATCTGCCATAAGCCTCCTTTTTTCCCCTGATCCAATCCTCTATATCCCTTGACATCCAGGGTTCATTGGGCTTGTTGGTCCTACCCTTCACCTTTATGGGAACATGTTGGCCCTGAACTCTCACTATTTCCTTTTTGAATGACTCCCACTGGTCTGATGTAGACTTTCCTCCAAGTAGCTGCTCCCAGTCCACTTTGGCCAGATCCTGTCTTATCATATTGAAATCAGCCTTCCCCCAATTCAGGACCTTTATTTCCGGTCCATCTTTGTCCTTTTCCACAACTACCTTATATCTTACGAAGTTATGGTCCCTATCCCCGAAATGCTCCTCCACAGACACTTCTACCACTTGCCCGGCTTCATTCCCTAAGATTAGGTCCAGTTTCGCCCCTTCTCTTGTCAGACTTTCTACGTGTTGGCTCAAAAAGCTCTCCTGGATGCACTTTAAGAATTCCGCCCCCTCTAAGCCTTTCACACTAAGACTATCCCAGTTAATATTAGGGAAGTTGAAATCCCCTACTATTATTACCCTACCATTTTTACACTTCTCTGAGATTTGCCTACATATCTGCTTCTCTATCTCCTGCTGACTGTTTGGAGGCCTGTAGTACATTCCCAGCCAAGTGATTGCCCCCTTGTTGTTTTTAAGTTCTACCCATTTGGCCTCATTTGAGGAACCTTCAAAGATACCATCCCTCCTTACTGCAGTAATTGACTCCTTGATCAATAGTACAATGCCACCTCCATCCGAGGGCAAAATTCTGCCCTATGTCTCTGTGATAGCAACGATATCTTATTCCCGTGTGTTAATCAACACCCTCAATTCATCTGTCTTACTTGTAAGACTCCTTGTATTAAAATAGATGCAATGCAGCCTTGCATTATTCCCTTGTGCCTTAACAGGTCTATATTTTCTCTGCCTTCCAGACTGACTTAGTTTCTCTTCTATGTTTGGCTGTGCATCACCCCCTACTGTATCCCCACTCTGTATCCCACCCCCCCACCAAATTAGTTTAGACACCAACCCGCGACACCCCCCAACAGCAACAGCAAGCCTACCTCTTAAATTAAATGTAATATCTCCAAATTTGCAGATGACACAAAGCTGGGTGGGCAGGTGAGCGGTGAGGAGAATGCAGAGATGCTTCAGTGTGATTTGGACAAGCTGAGTGAGTGGGCAAATGCACGGCAGATGCAGTATAATGTGGATAAATGTGAGGTTATCCATTTTGGTAGCAAAAACAGGAAGGCAGATTATTATCTGAATGGCTATACATTGAGAGAGGGGAATGTGCAACGAGACCTGGGTGTCCTCGTACACCAGTCGCTGAAGGTAAGCATGTAGGCGCAGCAGGCGGTAAAAAAGGCAAATGGTATGTTGGCCTTCATAGCCAGAGGATTCGAGTACAGGAACAGGGATGTCTTGCTGCAATTGTACAGGGCCTTGGTGAGACCGCACCTGGAATATTGTGTGCAGTTTTGGTCTCCTTACCTGAGGAAGGATGTTCTTGCTATAGAGGGAGTGCAGCGAAGGTTTACCTGACTGATTCCTGGGATGGCGGGACTGACATATGAGGAGAGATAGAGTCGATTAGGATTATATTCACTGGAGTTCAGAAGAAAGAGATATAGAAACCTATAAAATTCTAACAGGACTAGACAGGGTAGATGCAGGAAGGATGTTCCCAATGGTGGGGGAGTCCAGAACCAGGGGTCACAGTCTGAGGATATGGGGTAGGCCATTTAGGACTGAGATGAGGAGAAATTTCTTCACCCAGGGAGTGGTGAGCCTGTGGAACTCGTTACCACAGAAAGTAGTTGAGACCAAAACATTGTATGTTTTCAAGAAGGAGTTAGATATAGCTCTTGGGGCGAACGGGATCAAAGGGTATCGGGAGAAAGCGGGAGCAGCCTATTGAGCTGGATGATCAGCCATGATCGTAATGAATGGCAGAGCAGGCTTGAAGGACCAAATGGCTTACTCCTACTCCTAGTTTCTATGTTTCTATTCTTTATTTCATTTGAGAAGCTAGCTAAACAGATGAAATGGCCACAGGAATACTGGATGTTATTATGACAGTCTAACTTGTTAGGTCGGGCACATGAGGTATATGCTCTGCTATCATGAGAAATGTCAGTGACTTTTGATGTGGTGAAAAAAGATATTTTGAGCGAATATGAGTTGGTTCCTGAAGCATAAAAGAAATTTAGGAATATGAGAAAACAGCCTGGGCAAACTTATATTGAGTTTGAAAGATTAAAACAAAGTAATTTTGACCGGTGGATATGGGTGTTAAAAATAGAGACAACCTATGCAGCTCTTAGGGAAGTCATAATTTTTGAAGAATTTAAAGATTCAATCCCTTCAGTAGCGAGAACTCATGTGGAGCAACAGAGGGTTGATCCTGTAAGACAAGCAGCAGAGATAGCTGATGATTATGAGTTAGTTCATAGAGCTAAACCTTTTTTCCGCCAAGCTTTCAAATTGCAAAAAGATAAAAAGTGGGAAGGTGACAGGAAGGCAGGTAGCCAGGGAAGAGAAGGAGTAGCTGGAAGTTCCCAAGAAGTTTTTTTCTCAGAATAAAAAGGAAGCTGCTGAAGGTAAAAATGACATTTGAAAATTGAGTTGTGTTCATTGTAATAAAGTGGGGCACACAAAGTCAGTGGCCAGAATTTTACGTTCATCGGTCGGGCGGGCCCAACAGACTCGGCAGCAGGCGGGTGGCCGATTGCCGCTGACGAAATGGGCTGCGCCGCCATTTTCTGCGGGCAGGCCAATTAAGGCCCACACCGCGGCTTTGCGACTCCCGTGGAGAACGGGAAAATAGTCACAGGGGCGGGCGGCCTCAGACTGCCGGTTCCAATGGGGAGCCGACAGCCTGTTTAAAGAGGGGCCAGGCAGCCTGCTTGAAGCAGTGCACCATGGCCACTCAGAGATCAAGAAATGTTGCATGGAGGGCAGAGGAGGAGGTGGAGGAGGAGTGGGGCAGGCTGCAGGAGAGGCCAGCGGGGGTGGGGGGGGCACCGTGCCCCTAGATTTTCGGATGCATGCTTTGCTGTCCTCCTGGAAGAGGTGGGAAACCGGCGTCAGATTCTGTATCCTGAGGATGGGAGGAGGAGGGCCCCCAGGCATGGGAGAAGGTGGGTGAGTAAGTGCCCATGATGACATCTGGCGCACTGGCACTCAGTGCAGAAAATGATTCAATGATTTACTGCGCTCCGGACGGGTGAGTACCATGTCTGTCTTGGCCATTTGACCCAGAAAACAGCCTTAGCCTTTAAACCGCACCCCCTGCACCCCCCACCATGTCTTGCTGTCGTTACTGCATAGGGCATCAGTCGCATGCTGGGTGGGCAAATGGGTACTGACAATGCTTACATCAGCCTTAGTGGTTGAGGAGAAGAAGGGTTCTCCCCACAGCATATGTTGGTTTCTGTGGCATTTGAGTAGTTTGGGGGCAAGCTGCAGGGGAAGCCGGTAGACACAAACTCAGAACTCCAAAACATGTCATATTGATGGTAATGAGATGGTCCAAGGGGTGCCTCAAGGTCCTTTGGGCAAGTCCCATCTGCTGGCATCGGCGCCGCACCTATTTGCTGCTCCTTGCCATGGGCGCTAGGACCCGTGTGCTATTCAAAGTGATGGACGCCAAATGTGTCCAAGGTGGCCGTTGGGGGAGGGGGTTGGGAGCTGCCATACTATCTTCTGGTGACTGATCACCAGTAGTGTGGACAGGAGCTGCTGGAGGCCTCGGATGGGCCACTGTGGTTGGCGTGCGAGTATATGAGTGAGCTGCCCCCATAAATCCTCTTCTCTGTTTTGCAGGCAAAAAGTAGCTACAATGCCCGGGAGCGCCTGAGGACTGGTGGTGGGCGCGCCCTCCTCCAGCGCCTCACACCCTTCGAGGAGCAGGGCAGGAGGCAGGAGGCCAGGGCAGCCGGGGGCAGCGAGGCTGGGGTCCAGCGGGCAAGTATTTGAGGTCCACAGTCCCATCCACTCTGTCTGCACACCATCCAAACCACTGATGGTTGCTGCAATCGTTAATGCTGCAACACTGCTCATTTACAGGCTGAGACATTCTGAGATTTGGGTCATACACGAGGGACCCTCGTCCCCTTGAGGGTGCGCGTCTCCACCACCTACCAAAGTCACCTTATCTCATTTGTGACCACCATCATCACGGTCTAACGTGCCATTGGATCGCTGCTGCACAGCCAAAGACTTATTCCATTCTAGGGGGCTTGGGACCTCCTGCACCCTTTCAGCCAGTGCGCCCCACATGACTTTGTCCAAAACGTCCTCAGCACCTCAGCTGTGAACCTCATGGCACTCAACTTAGATGAATGCCACCACGTTACTCATCCCTGCGCCGAGGGGAAATGTTGCCTTCTGGCCACCTGGTCTATGCCCCTCCTTACAGAACGAAGGGCAATAATATGACCTCTCACTCTCCTGAGTTTGGCGGAAAATGTCACAACTGTTTGAGATGTTTCCTCAGCCCCGCAACTATCCAGGCAACAATGCATCCACATCAGATACCCCTGCACTCTCCCCACTCCTATGGTTCATAACAAGCCATGTGGCATTCATGAGGCCATCTGACCAGCCTGTCTGCATGTGCATTTAATGGTTGGGGCCCGTCTTGACTCATTTGCACTTCACCAATGTTCTTCTCCTTAGGGTCTTTAAGGGTGAGCGACTTATGAGGCTGGGGGGGAAAGGGATGAAAGGTTGAAATGAATGAACGCTACCTGGTGCACTGTCCTTGTTGTTAATTTCAGCAACACCACCAGAGCGATGCACATGTCTGCACCGCAGCCCCCCCTCTACACCTGAAGGACAACATGTGCAATTTGCGGCACATCATTTCAGCCAGCCAGGCACCAGCGCAGACACACACACCTCGGTGGGGACTTTACCGTCGGCTAGTGTCCCGGGTCACAGTGGAGAGGGCACATCACGATCGCTGGAGGAGATGGTAGGGGCAGAGAGTGCTGATGGCTCCAGCAGCTGGAGGGCTGCAGGGGACGAGGCACATGCTGAGTTCGGCACTGATGACGTGCCTCTGGAGTTGTCCCCATTGAAGCAGCTGCAGGACAGGTGGCAGGAAGTGCATTTGCATCTGGCAGGGTTGCATGAGTGAATGGTTCAGTTGCTCTCTGCGACGGAGGAGTCACGTGAAGATTCTGCCCTCAGGGCAGAGCTTCAGGCTTCCTTCAATGAGAGAATGGCGACTCTCATAGAGAGGGGCTTTAACCGAATGGATCAAAATATGATTGGGATACGCTCTGACCTGCAAGCTCTCACAGCGGTACTGGCCACAGGTGGTCTTTCCCATTGTGGGGAATGTTGTGGACACCAAGAGCCGGCACTCAGTGCCCATGCATCTGAGGTGAGCAGGGAGGTCGAAATGGACCTCATGTCGGCACAGCAGCTGCCTGCCGTCGCTGCAAGCTCCTCTCATGGTGCTCCGGATGAGGGCAGCAGCTCCTCCACCCCTCTGCCAGTCAACGTTTCTTCCGTTGAGGCTGCGACAACTGAGGAGATGCCAGTTCAGGAGCTGGCCACTCCCTCCCAGGCAGGGCCATCACAGGCTCCACGGGCCAGAGGACACCCGCCAAGGTCATCTAGGCCAATAGGACAGCAGAGTCAGCAGGCTGTCTTACAAGCCACTCCGAGCGATGGGGCGGCATGTAGACATAGCACCCGGAAACGTAAGCATAAGGCACGTTAGGCACTCCCTGGGTATGTCACTGGTGATTTTGTGTTGGCCTTAGAATAGGGACCCATTTTTCTGTCATTGTGAAATAATCATGTGGGCTTTAATTTTGGACACAATAAAGTCCACCTTTGTGACCATGGCTGAGAGTCGTTTCATTGTGGTTCTTTTTTCTTTTTCACATAATTATCATGAGTGCTTGAGTGGACATTGATGTTTCTGTACTAAGGCCTTGTTTGCTGCTGATAAGGTGGAAGATGTAGCACCTAAGTGCCACGTGTGGAAGTTCCAGGCAATGCTGCTCCTGCTGATCCATGTGTGTGGAGCTAGCTGAAGGTTCTTTGGATTAAATTGTCCCAGGTGTCCCTGCCTTCTTGGTGTAAACGTGGGTCATTGTTGTGCCCCTCATCATCACCCTGTGCTTCCTCATCCTCTGAGGCACTGCTGGATTCACCATGTTCATCATCCAGGGCGTCAAAGTCTTCATTGTCAATTCCATCCCCCATTTCCAGTGCAAGATTGTGCAGGGCGCAGTAGACTACCACGATAAGAGAGACGTGATCTGAGGGGTACTGGAGTGCGCCCCCTGAGCGGTCAAGGCAACGGAAGCGCATCTTAAGAAGACCGATGGCTCTCTCCACCACAGCCCTTGTGGAGCCGTGGCTCCTATTGTAGCGCTTCTCAGCTTCTGTTCTTGGATGGCGGAGAGGCATCATGAGCCACCTTCGCAGGGGATAGCCTTTGTCACCCAGCAGCCATCCATCCAGGCGGGCTGGAGCACTGAAGAGCCCCGGCACCTGGGAGTGTCTGAGGATGTAGGCATCGTGGGAACTGCCTGGGAACCTTGCACAGACTTGTAAAATCAGCATCCTGTGATCACACACTATCTGTACGTTCATAGAGTGGAAGCCCTTCCTGTTGATGAAGGTACCGGGCTCACCTGCTGGCGCCTTGATGGCCACATGTGTGCAGTCTATAGCACCCTGGACATGGGGGAAGCCAGCAATGGCCGCGAAGCCTCTGATTCACTGTGCCTGACTTGCCTGGTCACAGCGGAAGTGGATGAAGGTGGATACCCATCTGAACAGAGCGTCTGTAACCTGCTTGACAGAAGTGTGGACAGCTGCTTGGGTGACACCGCAAAGATCACCCACCGAGCCCTGGAAGGACCCAGAGGCATAGAAGTGGAGGGCTACTGTGAGCTTCAGAGCCGGTGGCATGGGGTGTCCACCCACACAGTTAGGGGAGATCTCAGGGCCAATCATCTGATTGATATTGTTGACTGTCTCCCTTGAGAGTTGGAGCCTCCTTCGACACTGCACCTCAGCCATATTGAGGCAGCTGCTTCGCCATCTGTATACCCTGGCAGCAAGATAGCAGCATCTTCTGCTGCCCCTTGCACCTTGGACAACCTCTTGGCCCTGCGCCCCTTGTGCCTGCGCCTGGACACACAAAGGTGGCTCCCCTGGAGGCTGATTGTTCAGCCCCGGCCTCCTCCTTATTCTATCCCTCCCTTCCTCCTCAGTGGAGCTGCCTCCACTGGAGAGGTCAGAACCCATAGCCCCAGGCTAAATGGAGGCCTCTGGAAAGCTGCAAGGCCGAAAAAGATTGCTGTCTGGAGACTGGTTTCAAATTACACAAAAACCTCTTGGACATCGATGAGAACTAGAAACAATCACACAGGCAAGTTTTAAACACTTTCATCAATTATAACTTCATGTAAAACATGAACAACCCTCTGAGTCCACATATCCCGACATTGCAAAAGTTTTCTTAAATAAGCTCCTGCCCGTTGGGCCCGTGCGCCGACCCGAAGTTCGCACAGGCCCCTCCAAATCCTGGACAATTGGCAAGTTAAGGGCCTTAACGAGCCCTTCAATTAATGGCGGGCAAACTGAGCGCACCCGCCCGAAATATCGCGATGCCACACGCTGATGTCGGCACGCTCGTGCGATGTCAGCGCACGACATTTTACGCGCTGACATGCAGGCTACGCCATCCGCACGTCAGCCGGAAAATTCTGCCCAGTGTGTTGGAGGTTGCAGGAAAAATCTGTAGGAATTGTAAAGGTACGGAAAAGCTGTGGAAGTATAAGTACTGTGGTTTCTGAGGTTCGGGCAAGGAGAAACCAGTGGTTTGTGTACAGGTGAAATAGGGAGAATCGGTGAAAGCTAAAGGAGCGGGATTGTGTTCACAGTTTATTCAAGAGAATTCTGAGGAGCAGGTTACACAAATGTTTAAAGACTTTGTATGTGAAGGGAAAGTCTTTTCATGTGCACAAGGTGGAGGAGGCAAAGATGTTAAAATTTTAAGAGCCACAGGGGCTAGTCAGTCCTTAATGTTGTGGGATAGTGATATTTGTTATTCAAAGGGAGTATTGCAGGAGAAGGTAACAATAAGTGGAGTTCATGGAGATGATAAACCTATTCCATTCTGGAAGGTAAATTTAAAGAGCAAATGGAAGACTGGTGAAGTTATAGTTGGAGTGGTGGAAAAATTACATATTACATGGGGTTCAATTTATTCTGGGTAATGATATAGCTGGATTGCAAATGTGGGTGATGCCTAGGGTAGTTGAGCAGCCTGTAAAAGTGTTTTCAACTGACATGCTACAGAAGGAACATCCTGGGTTGTTTCCTGATTGAGTTATAACAAGATCAAATTCCCATAGGCTAGAACAAAATAAATAAGCTAAGCAGGCAGTTCAAAGGCAAATAGAAGGTGTTGAAATCCAATTATCTGGCACTGTATTTGATTATATTGTTCAGGAGGAAGGAATGCAGGACAGTTCAGTTGAAGAGTTTAACTCACAGAGGTTAGTGGAGTTACAGAAAAATGATTTGCGAATAAAACAGTTATATCAGAAAGCTTATTCAGAAACAGAAGCAAAATGTATTCCAGTATGTTATTATCCTCAAGAGAATATTTTAATGAGAAAGTGGAGGTCGGATCAGGTCTCAGCAAATGAAAGCTGGAGAGAGGTGCATCGGATTGTTATCCCAGTTGGGTATAGAAATGAGATTCTGAGGATTGCTCATGCAATTCCAATGGGGGGACATTTAGGAATTAGGAAAATACAGGAAATGATACAGAGGTTTTTTTTTGGCCAGGATTGCATAGGAATGTAGTCAAATTCTGTACAACCTGTTATATATGTCACATAACAGGAAAATCACAAGCAGTGATTTGTGCCTTTAATCCCAATACCAGCATTTGAAGAACCTTTTACCAGGGTCATGATTGATTGTGTAGGACCCCTCCCTAAGACTAAAAGTGGAAATCAGTATTTATTAACAATAATGGATGTGTCTACTAGGTTTCCTGAAGTGATACCTTTAAGAAATATTACAACTAAGAAGATTGTTGAGGAGTTAATTAAATTTCTTACAAGATATGGTTTACCTAAGGAAATACAATCAGATCAGGGGTCAAATTTCATGACACAGCTGTTTAAGGAAGTAACGAACAGTTTGGGGATTAACCAGTTTAAGTCAGCATCTGGTTAAGCAACTGGTTAAGTTATCATCCGGAGTCACAAGGAGCTTTAGAAAGATGGCATCAAACTTTAAAAACTATGATAAGAGCACACTCTCATGGTTATGCACAGGATTGGGATACAAGAATTCCATTTTTATTATTTGCTATTAGAGAAGCTCCTACTGCATTGATTGGTTTTAGCTCTTTTGAACTAGTCTATGGTAACAAGGTATGGGGACCACTGAAATTGATTCAGGAGAAATTAGTGAGTCAAAATTCAGAAACTACTCTCCTGGATTACGTATTAAATTTCAGGGAAAAATTGAACAGAGCGTGTGAGTTGGCTAGGGAACATTTAAAGATATCACAGCAAGTGATGAAAATGAAAGCAGATAAGAAGGCGAAGATTCACAGTTTTGGTTCTGGAGAAAAAGTACTACTTCTGTTACCAGTACTAGGTGATTCCTTAAATGCAAGATTTAGTGGGCCTTACAGGAATGAAAAGAAATTGAGTGAAGTAAATTATTTAATAAACACACCAGATAGAAGAAAGAAGCAGAAGGTGTGTCATATAAAACAAAAACAGAAACAGAAATACCTGGAAAAACTCAGCAAGTCTGGCAGCATCGGCGGAGAAGAGTACAGTTGACGTTTCGAGTCCTCATGACCTTTCAACAGATAATATAAATATAAATATGCGAAAAAGTACTTTGACAAGGAAGAGGAACAAAAAGAGGTGTTAGTGATGGTGGATGATGAGAAAGAGTTAGAAGTGCAGGACTCTGAAATTGATTTTCCTCTAATCAAATTGGATAACAAAGGGGTGTTTGCAAATTTAAATGCAATATTGAGTTACCTTCCAAGCAAGTATCAAAGTGATTTGGAAAAGCTATTACAGTCACACAAACCTATTTGTGGAAATAAGTTGGGAAAGACACATTTAGCTTTCCATGATGTATGTATAGAAATATCATCGACAATAAAATGACCTTATAGACCTTATAGATTAAATCTGGTAAAGTTATCACAAGTACAAAAAGAAATTGATTTCAAGCTTCAAAATGATATCATTGAGTCTAGTTGCAGTAACTGGAGTTTGCCTGTTGTACTGGTACTGAAACCAGATGGAACACAAAGACTGTGTGTGGACTATCGAAAGGTGAATGTGGTGACAAAAGCAGATTCATATCCCATACCATGGTTGGAGGATTGCATCGAGAAAGTGGGACAATCAAAATTTATCACAAAGAATGACATGCTAAAAGGATATTGGCAGGTACCATTGTCGGAGAGAGCAAAGGAGATATCAGCTTTCATAACGCCAAGTGGTCTATATCAGTTTAAAGTGATGCCATTTGGTATGAAGAATGCACCTGCGACATTTCAAAGACTGACAAGCAAAGTAATTGTGGGTCTAAGCAATTGTGCGGTTTATATTGATGATCTAATTGTTTTCAGTCAGACGTGGGAGGAACAGTTACAGCATCTGGAAGAATTATTTACTCAGCTACAAGAAGCTAATTTGGTGATGAACTTGGCTGAAAGTGAACTTGCAAAAGCACAAATTACATGTCTAAGCCATACCATTAGACATGGTAAGGCGGCTCCGAAAGATGCGAAAGTCAAGGCTATTGTGGATTTCCCAGTGTCTACAACAAAACGAGAAGTTTTGAGATTTCTGGGCATGAGTGCGTTTAACCAGCTAACATTTGGTACAAATTTCTGAGTGGTTGCTTAACTGACTGAACTAATAAAAAAGAACAAGAAGCTTCAATGGACACTGGAGTGTCAGAAGTCATTCAATAGTTTGAAAACTGTATTAGCTATGACGCCAGTGTTGGCAGTACCCAATTATGCCAAGCAATTCAAGTTGGCCATTGATGCAAGTGATATAGGCATTCGGGCTGTACTGTAACAAGAAGATAACACTGGAATTGAAAAACCAAGAGGATATTTTTCACAGAAGCTGAATGTACGACAGTGAAGATATTCAACGATCGAAAAAGAGACTTTGAGTTTGGTGTTAGCATTGCAGCATTTTGAAATTCATGTTGCAAACAATTCATCAGAAATAATTGTTTATACAGAACATAATCCTTTGAACCTTTTGGACAAATTTTGAGACAAAAGTGCAAGGTTTTTCAGGTGGAGCCTATTATTAAAACTATTTCATCTACGTATTATACATGTTGCTGGAAGAGAAAATCTGTTCACATGCGTCATCAAGAGCTTGAAGTTTAAAGGAAAATGGAACATTTAAAAAAAAAACTGGACACTGAACTGGAGTGATTTCTGTTGATACCAAAGACTTGTATGTATATATATATATATATATATATGTTAATACATGCATCTGGTAATGTAATACTGCAATAGGTTTAGGAGATAGTTTGAGATAGGTTATTAAAATGAAGCCGTCTTTTAGAATTATGACGGTTCATTTTCCGATAAGGAGGGGGATGTCATGAAGCTATTAATATATATAATATTATTGGAAAATATTTTTCTTTTAAATTAGAGATTAAGTCTGTGGGTGTGTCTTAATTGGATTAAAGCCAGATGGTCTGGGTGCTTTGATTTGTACTAGTTTTGAGATGTAAACAGAGAGGTATAGTGCATTTGCATTTTTTGAATAGAGTACTCAAGAAGTCGGGTGAAAACTGATGTCTATCTAGCAGATACCAAGCAATATGTTTATATTACTAATAAAATTGGTGCTGTGAAAGGGGTTTTATTGTTAGAGAGGTTTAGTTCAAAGGTTGGCGATACAATGAGAATTTACATTCAATGGGGGTGATAGGTATAACTTCAGCAGTTTTTGTGTGTTCAGGGCAGAGGCAATGTAAGATCAAAAGGCAGCTGCAAGCCTCCAACTGGCTCCACAGGAACCAAAGTGAAAAGAACCTAATTTTGAATTCGTAAGGTGAAAATGCTTTGCCTGGTGTTTGGTTAAATCTATGGGTTGCTGTTGCCTTAATGGAAATTGATTTGGGAATTTGTTAAAAGTTATGATAGTAGTAATTTGTAACCATGTGTACATATATTTTAACCTGTGTAAATTAATAAAATGTTTCATTTAGTTTAATATGAAACCTCTCGAGAATGGTGGTCTGATTCCTGAGTTTAGAGTCGCATCTCAAACATAACACGTAAAATTATAGGTTATGACAGTTGTTTAAAGTTTCCCTCTGGGATTTTTAAATAACTCGGCTTTGCCTACTGCATCGGTCATAACATCCATTCACCCCACCAAACATGCCCGATGCTGGCGGCCATGGTAAATCCCGACGACTTTCTGTGTATACCAATCTTATTATAATGAAAACATTTAAGTTTTCTTACATTTCATCCACTCTCAACACTCGAGTCTGAGGTGAAATCTCCTTAAATTCCCCAGCTGTTCCTTCTATTCTGAAGGAAGTGAATCTTTAAATTCTTCCAAAAGAATTACTTCCCTAAGAGTTTTATAGGATCCTTCTTTTTGTAATGCCTTTACCACCGATCAAAATTACTTTATTTGACTGTTTCAAACTCAATATCAGTCTGTCCAGGCTGTTTGCTCACCTTTCAAAATTTCTCTGGAACCTACTCATAAGCACTCAAAATAGCCTCTTCACTGCATCATTTTCCCTCATCTGACTTGGACTTAGCAGATTCCTTGCCTCCAGCAGTTCTCTGAGTGCCAGCAACCTTGGATGTCCCTGCCTCGGCCTGATGTGGAACAGATTGTGTGCTGTACTCACCAGGTTGTGATCCAGAGGCTGCTCTACATCTAAGTCCCACTGAGCTACAGTGCTGGAGGGCATGGGTGAGTGCCGTGATGAGTCGTCAACAGTGATGCCCTTAGGGTCCTCATTCGAGGTGCTTTTGGTGGTGGGTGAGGGTCAAGGTTGCCTGAGGCTGATGTGGAAGATGTGCCTAGGAGACAAAGTGGAGGCTATTTGTGCTTGGTAGCTATGTTGAACACAGAATAGTGGATTCAGAGTAGAGTTGAGAGAGGGCTGATGTGCTGCCAACCTTAACTTCACCACAGGAATGATCCATATCCCCTCCGGCTAGCTCCAACAAGTGACTCTAGAATGGTGTGCGGAACTTGATGTCCAGCACTTCACCACCGGTCTGGGACTTCTCCCATTTATTGTGCGTGATCTTGTCCTGCATAAAGATGGGTGGAGACAGTATGAGCAAGGTGCATGCCAGGATAAATGAGAAGGATGCCAGGCGTCCATGTGTGTTGAGTGGAGCCATGGACATGATGAGAAGACTATCTCCAAAGGAGATAAGGCATGAAGAGTGACATCAAAAGGCAGCGTGAGAAAGCAGTGGAGATATCACAGAATCACAGAATCTCAGAGCAAAAGAGGCCCTTCGGCCCATCGAGTCTGCACCGACACGTGAGAAATGCCTGACCTAACTACCTAATCCCGTTTACCAACACTTGGCCCATAGCCTTGAATGTTGTGACGTGCCAAGTGCTCCTCCAGGTACTTTTTAAAGGATGTGAGTGAACCCGCCTCCAGCACCCTCCCAGGCAGCGCATTCCAGACCGTCACCACCCTCTGGGTAAAAAAGATTTTCCTCACATCCCCCCTAAACCTCCTGCCCCTCACCTTGAACCTATGTCCCCTTGTGACTGACCCTTCAACTAAGGGGAACAGCTGCTCCCTATCCACCCTGTCCATGCCCCTCATAATCTTTTACATCTCGATCAGGTCGCCCCTCAGGCTTCTCTGCTCCAACGAAAATAACCCAAGTCTATCCAACCTCTCTTCATAAGTTAAATGTTTCATCCCAGGCAACATCCTTGTGAGTCTCCTCTGCACCCCCTCCAGTGCAATCACATCCTTCCTATAATGTGGCGACCAGGACTGAACACAGTAATCCAGCTGAGGCCTGACTAAGGTTCTATACAACTCCAGCATGACCTCCCTATTTTTGTAATCTATGCCTCGATTGAAAAAGGCAAGTATCCCATATGCCTTTTTCACCACCCCACTAACATGCCACTCTGCCTTCAGATATCTATGGACACACACGCCAAGGTCCCTTTGTTCCTCAGAACTTCCTAGTGCCATGCCGTTCATTGAACACTTCCTTGTTAAATAACTCCTTCTAAAGTTTATCACCTCACACTTTTCAGGGTTAAATTCCATCTGCCACTTATCTGCCCATTTGACCATCCTGTCTATATCTTCCTGTAGACCAAAAAACTCAACCTCACTGTTAACCACCCAGCCAATCTTAGTGTCATCCGCAAACTTACTAATCCTACCCTCCACATAGTCATCTTTGTCGTTTATATAAATGACAAATAATAGGCGACCGAGCACAGATCCCTTTGGTACCCCACTGGACACTGGCTTCCAGTTACTAAAGCATCCTTCTGTCATCACCCTCTGCCTCCTATAACTGAGCCAATTTTGAATCCACCTTATCAAATTACCCTGTATACCATGTGCATTTGCCTTCTTTATAAGTCTCCCATGTGGGACCTTGTCAAAGGCTTTACTGAAATTCATATAAACTACATCAACTACACTACCCTCATCTACACACCTGGACACCTCCTCAAAAAATTCAATCAAATTTGTTAGGCATGACCTCCCTCTCACAAAGCCATGCCGACTATCCCTGATCAAACCTTGCCTCTCCAAATGGAGAGGGATACTCTCCTTCAGAATTTTCTCCAATACTTTCCCTACCACTGACGTGAGAGTCAATGGCCTGTACTTCCCTGGCTTATCTCTGCCACCCTTCTTAAATAGCGGAACCACATTAGCTGTTCTCCAATCCTCTGGCACCTCCCCCGTGGCCAGAGAGGAATTAAAAATTTGGATCAGAGCCCCTGCGAACTCCTCCCTTGCCTCCCTCAGCAGTCTGGGACACAAATCATCTGGGCCTAGAGATTTGTCCACTTTTAAGCCTGCCAACACCTCCAATATCTTGTCACTCCCTATATCAATTTGCTCAAGAACCTCGCAGTCTCTCTCCCGGAGTTCGATACCTTCATTCTCATTCTCTTGGGTGAAGATGGATGTGAAGTATTCATTCAACACTCTAGCGATGTCCTCTGGCTCCACCCAT
Organism: Cetorhinus maximus; assembly: GCF_964194155.1. Classification (NCBI taxonomy): domain Eukaryota; kingdom Metazoa; phylum Chordata; class Chondrichthyes; order Lamniformes; family Cetorhinidae; genus Cetorhinus; species Cetorhinus maximus. The sequence goes on from NC_135879.1 coordinate 249,674,342, forward strand.
TGATTGCCCCCTTTGTCCTTTATGGGCTCGACTCTTTCCCTGGTTATCCTCTTCCCATTGATATACTTGTAGAATATCTCGGGATTTTCCCTACTTTTACCAGCCAGAGCTTTCTCATATCCCCTCTTTGCTCTCCTAATTGTTTTCTTAAGCTCCACCGTGCACTTTCTGTACTCCACTAATCCCTCTGCTGATTTGCTTCCCTTGTACATGCTAAAAGGCTCTCTTTTCCTTCTCATCGTAACCTGAATATCACTGGTCATCCATGGTTCTCTGGGCTTGTTACTGCTTCCTATCACCCTAGAGGGAACATGTTGAGCCTGTACCCTCCCCATTTCCTTTTTGAATGCCCCCCACTGCTCCTCTGTAGGTTTCCCCACAAGAAACTGTTCCCAGTCTACCTTGGCCAGATCCTGCCTTATTTTACTAAAATCCACTCTCCCCCAATACAAAACATTTTTTTGCAACTTGTCAATATCTTTGTCCATAACAAACTTAAGCTGTACCATGTTGTAGTCGCTATCGCTAAAATACTCGCCCACCACCACCTCAGCCACCTGTCCGGCTTCATTCCCCAGAATTAGGTCCAGCAATGCCCTGTCCCTTGTTGGACCCTCTACATATTGACCTAAAAAGTTCTCCTGTACACATTTCAAGAAATCCACGCCATCCAAGCCCTTAACACTATGTCTATCCCAATTAATGTTGGGAAAGTTGAAATAACCTAATATAATTACCCTATTGTTATTGTTTTTACACACCTCCGCAAATTGTGCACATATTTGCTCCTCAATTTCCCACTGACTATCTGGGGGTTCATAATAAACACCTAACAGTGTGGCTGCCTCTTTTTTATTCCTAAGCTCTACCCACAAAGCTTCATTCGATGCCCCCTCCAAGATATCATCTCTCCTTACTGCAGTAACTGACTCCTTAACTAATAATGCCATGCCTCCTCCTCATTTACCCCCTCCCCTGTCTCGCCTGAAGATTCTATATCCCGGAATGTTGAGCTGCCAATCCTGCCCCTCCCTCAACCACTTCTCAGTGATGGCTACTATATCACAATTCCACATGTCAATGCTCACCCTTAACTCATCCTTTATACCTGTAATACTCCTGGCATTAAAATAGAGGCCATCCAGCCTTGCCTTACTCCCTTGAAGCTTATTGCAGCTGTACTCCCTATGATTTGGTTGTTTAATTGTATGATGGTGTGTCCCTATTATGCTAACATTCTGTGTCCTCTCCCCCTGCTGAATTAGTTTAAACTCCTCCCAACACTAGCAAACTAGCACTAGCAAACCTGCCCGCAAAGATGTTAGCCCCGCTCTGGTTCAGATGGAGACTGTCCTGCTTGTACAGGTTCCACCTTCCCCAGAAACGGTCCTAGTGATCCAGGAATCTAAAACCCTCCCTCCTGCACCAACTCTTAATCCACGTGTTCATCTGCGCCATTCTCCTATTTCTGAGCTCTCTAGCACGTGGCACTGGGAGTAATCCAGAGATTACAACTCGAGAGGTCTTGCTTTTTAGCCTATTGTCTAACTCCTTGAATTCTTGATGCAAGACCTCATCCCTCAGAACCAGCGCGAGTGCAGGGAACCTGCAAAAAGTCACATCAGCACTAAGGTGAGAGCTGATTGGTGAGCAGTGGGTAATTGTTTTTCTCCAGTTTTTTAATCCAGTTTTTCTCTAGTTTAAAATAGATTAAGCTAAGGAAAGGTAAGAATTCTAGTTTTTACTTAAAGTACATAAATAATTCAACTTTTCTTTACTGCATTTAACTTAAGATAAGTTTTTTTTTCACTAGAGGAATGGCAGGGTTGCTCAGTCCCTTGTTATGTACCACCTGCAACATGTCGGAAATCCTAGACGTTCCTTGCACTCTGACCGACCACATGTGCGGGAAGTGCCATCAGCTGTAGCTACTTGAGCTCCGAGTTTCGGAGCTTGAGCGGCTGCTGGAGGCACTGAGGTGCATCCGCGAGGCTGAGAGTTTCGTGGATAGCACGTTTTTAGACGTAGTCACCCCACAGCTTACAGAAGTGCAGACAGAGAGGGTGACCATCAGGCAGAAGAAAGGTGTCAGGCAGGTAGTCAGGAAATCCCCAGGGTGCATCTCGCCTAGAGGTATCAGTGGGGGAACCCTTGATGTCGAGGGATATACAGGTTGGATGAAGAGAAAAAGGGACGCCTATGGCAGATACCAAGGCCTCATAACAGTGGAAGCCCTAGAGGAGTATAGAATGTGTAGGGGGGAACTTAAAAAGGAAATTAGGAGAGCAAAAAGGGGGCTTGGAAAAACATTGGCAGGTAAAATAAAGGAAAATCCAAAGTTATTTTACAAGAACATTAAGAGTAAGAGGATAACTAGGGAAAGAGTAGAGCCCATTCAGGACCATAGTGGTAATTTGTGTGTGGAGCCGAAAGACGTAGATAGGGTTCAAAATGAATACTTTGTGTTGGTGTCCACAAATGAGAGGGACGATGTGGGTATGGAAATCAGGCAGAAGGACTGTGATATAATTTGAAGAAATTAGAATAGAAAGGGAGGAGGTTCTAAGTGGTCTGGCAGGCTTAAAAGTAGATAAATATCCAGGCCCGGATGAAATGTGCCCCAGGCTTTTGAGTGAGGCAAGGGAGGAGATAGCAGGGGCACTGGCAATAATTTTCAATACCTCTCTGGCCACAGGAGAGGTGCCAGAGGGCTGGGAGACAGCCAATGTGGTACCATTATTCAAGGTGGGAGGAAGGGATAAACCAGAGAATTGCAGGCCAGTCAGTCTAACCTCAGTGGTGGGGAAATTATTGGAAGAAATTCTGAGGGACAATTAATCTACACTTGGAGAGGCAGGGATTAATCAAGGACAGTCAGCATGGTTTTGTTAAGGGGAGGTCATGTCTGACCAAATTGCCAAGACCACTCTCTGAAGATTTAAGAAGTTGGATAGCAAGGAAAAAATGCAAAGAGCACCTCTTCCCGATGCACCGAATTCCCACTGTGCACCAAATTGCCAATACCCACACTCACTCTGGCTGTATCTAACTCAGGATGAGCTCTCTCCCCTGTTCGTGTGCAAGCACACTGTAGTGTGATTCGAAATAGTCCCTTTCTTAAACAGAGCTGAGGTGACTCACACTAGTTACGCTGCAAATAGTAATCAACACCTATTCAGGCCCTAATCAGGCCTCAGGTGATTGACAGTTAACTGCCACACAGTCAGCTGAGTCAGCTACCTTACCAACCTTTTAACTAGACTCCTGAACTTACAAAAATTAAAGAGAAATACTTACCAGTTCAATTCCCGCTGTGCACCAAATTGCCAAAAATTGACTCTGGCTGTATCTCACTGAGGGTGAACTCTCTCCCCTGTTCGTGTGCAAGCACACTGCAGTCCCGATCGCAAATCGGTATTCCATTTTGGAGGCTGATGAGGGCGCTGGTTCCTCCAGGGAGTGCGGACAGAGCCAAGCTTCTGGCACCACAAGCAGCCTGTCTGTACAGGAGGGGAGGAAGGGAGGAAGACCAATAGTAATTGGGGATTCTATAGTCAGGAGAACAGATAGGCGCAACTGTGGCCGTCAACGTGACTCCAGGATGGTATGTTGCCTCCCTGGTGCCAGGCTCTGGGATGTCACTGAACGGCTGCAGGGCATCCTGAAGTGGGAGGGTGATAAGGCAGAGGTCATGGTACATGTTGGTACCAATGACATAGGTAGAAAGAGGGATGAGGTTTTGCACCAAGAATTCAGGGAGTTAGGCAGTAGACTAAAAAGCAAGACCCCTCGGGTTGTAATCTCTGGATTACTCCCAGTGCCACGTGCTAGAGAGGCCAGAAATAGGAGAATGGCGCAGATCAACACGTGGCTTAAGAGTTGGTGCAGAAGGGAGGGTTTTCGATTCCTGGATCACTGGGACCGTTTCTGGGGAAGGTGGGACCTGTACAAGCGGGACGGTCTACATCTGAACTAGAGCGGGACTAACATCCTTGCGGGTAGGTTTGCTAGTGCTGTTGGGAGGAGTTTAAACTAATTCGGCAGGGGGAGGGGACACAGAATGTTAGCAGAATAGGGACGCATCATAATACAGTAAAACAATCAAGTCAGAGGGAGTACAGCTGCATTAAGCTACAAGGGAGTAAGGCAAGGCTGGATGGCCTCTACTTTAATGCCAGGAGTATTACAGGTAAAAAGGATGAGTTAAGCCATGATTGAATGGCGGAGCAGACTCGATAGGCCGAATGGCCTAATTTCTGCTCTTATGTCTTATGGTCTTAAGGGTGAGGATTGACACGTGGAATTGTGATATATAGTAGCCATCACTGAGATGTGGTTGAGGGAGGGACAGGATTGGCAGCTCAACATTCAGGGATATAGAATCTTCAGGCGAGACTGGGGAGGGGGTAAAAGAGGAGGGGGCATTGCATTATTAATTAAGGAATCAGTTGCTGCAGTCAGAAGAGATGATATTATGGAGGGGACATCGAATGAAGCTTTGTGGGTAGAGCTTAGGAATAACAAAGGGGCAGCCATATTGTTAGGTGTTTATTATAGACCCCCAGATAGTCAGTGGGAAATTGAGGAGCAAATATGTGCACAATTTGCAGAGATGTGTAAAAACAATAACAATAGAGTAATTATATTAGGTGATTTCAACTTTCCCAACATTAATTGGGATAGACATAGTGTTAAGGGCTTGGATGGCGTGGATTTCTTGAAATGTGTACAGGAGAACTTTTTAGGTCAATATGTAGAGGGTCCAACAGGGGACAGGGCAATGCTGGACCTAATTCTGGGGAATGAAGCCGGACAGGTGGCTGAGGTGGTGGTGGGCGAGTATTTTAGCGATAGCGACTACAACATGGTACAGTTTAAGTTTGTTATGGACAAAGAAAATGACAAGTTGCAAAAAAATGTTTTGTATTGGGGGAGAGTGGATTTTAGTAAAATAAAGCAGGATCTGGCCATGGTAGACTGGGAACAGCGACTTGTGGGGAAACCTACAGAGGAGCAGAGGGGGAGCATTCAAAAAGGAAATGGGGAGGGTACAGGCTCAACATGTTCCCTCTAGGGTGATAGGAAGGAGTAACAAGCCCAGAGAACCATGGATGACCAGGAGTATTCAGGTTACAATGAGAAGGAAAAGAGAGCCTTTTAGCATGTATAAGGGAAGCAAATCAGCAGAGGCATTAGTGGAGTACAGAAAGTGCAGGATGGAGTTTAAGAAAACAATTAGGAGAGCAAAGAGGGGATATGAGAAAGCTCTGGCTGGTAAAAGTAGGGAAAATCCCGAGATATTCTACAAGTATATCAATGGGAAGAGGATAACCAGAGAAAGAGTCGGGTCCATAAAGGACCAAGGGAGTAATCTATGGGTGGAGCCAGAGGACATCGCTAGAGTGTTGAATGAATACTTCACATCCATCTTCACCCAAGAGAATGAGGATGAAGGTATGGAACTCGGGGAGAGAGACTGCGAGGTTCTTGAGCAAATTGATATAGGGAGTGTCAAGGTATTAGAGATGTTGGCAGGCTTAAAAGTGAACAAATCTCCAGGTCTGAATGATTTGTGTCCCAGACTGCTGAGGGAGGCAAGGGAGGAGATCGCTGGGGCTCTGACCCGAATTTTTAATTCCTTTCTCGCCACGGGGGAAGTGCCAGAGGACTAGAGAACAGCTAATGTGGTTCCACTATTTAAGAAGGGTTGTAGAGATAAGCCAGGGAACTACAGGCCAATGAGTCTCACATCAGTGGTAGGGAAACTATTGGAGAAAGTTCTGAAGGAGAGTATCTATCTCCACTTGGAGAGGCAAGGTTTGATCAGGGATAGGCAGCATGGCTTTGTCAGAGGGAGGTCATGCCTAACAAATTTGATCAAATTTTTTGAGGAGATAACCAGGTGTGTAGATGAGGGTAGTGTAGTTGATGTTGTTTATATGGATTTCAGTAAAGCCTTTGACAAGGTCCCACATGGGAGACTTATAAAGAAGGCAAATGCACATGGTATACAGCGTAATTTGATAAGGTGGATTCAAAATTGGCTTAGTTGTAGGAGACAGAGGGTGATGACAGAGGATGTTTTAGTGACTGGAAACCAGTGTCCAGTGGCGTACCAAAGGGATTTGTGCTTGGTCCCCTATTATTTGTCATTAATATAAATGACATAGATGACTATGTGGGGGGTAGGATTAGTAAGTTTGCGGATGACATAAAGATTGGCTGGGTGGTTAGTCGTGAGGTTGAGTGTCTTGGGCTACAGGAAGATATAGATGGGATGGTCAAATGGGCAGATAAGTGGCAGATGGAATTTAACCCTGAAAAGTGTGAGGTGATACACTTTGGAAGGGGTAATTTGACAAGGAAGTATTCAATGAACGGCATGACACGAGGAAGTTCTGAGGAACAAAGGGACCTTGGCGTGTGTGTCTATAGATCTCTGAAGGCAGAGGGGCATGTTAGTGGGGTGGTGAAAAAGGCATATGGGACATCTTTATCAATCGAGGCATAGATTACAAAAGTAGGGAAGTCATGCTGGAGTTGTATAGAACCTTGGTGAGGCCACAGCTGGAGTACTGTGTGCAGTTCTGGTCGCCACATTATAGGAAGGATATAGTTGCACTGGAGGGGGTGCAGAGGAGATTCACCAGGATGTTGCCTGGGATGAAACATTTAAGTTATGAAAAGCGGTTGGATGGACTTGGGTTGTTTTCGTTGGAGCTAAGGGGTGACCTGATCGAGGTGTACAAGATTATGAGGGGCATGGACAGGGTGGATAGGGAGCAGCTGTTCCCCTTAGTTGAAGGGTCAGTCACAAGGGGACATAAGTTCAAGGTGAGGGGCAGGAGGTTTGGGGGGATGTGAGGAAAATCTTTTTTCCCCAGAGGGTGGTGACGGTCTGGAATGCACTGCCTGGGATGGTGTTGGAGGCGGGTTGCCTCACATCCTTTAAAAAGTACCTGGCACGTCATAACATTCAAGGCTATGGGCCAAGTGCTGGTAAATGGGAATAAGTAGGTAGGTCAGGTGTTTCTCACGTGTCGGTGCAGACTTGATGGGCCGAAGGGCCTCTTTTGCACTGTGTGATTCTGTGACTCTGTGAATGAAGGAGGGTTGATCAGTAAGTTTGCAGATGACCCGAAAATTGATGGCGTGGTAAATAGCGAGGGGGACAGCCTTAGATTACACGAGGATATAGACGGGCTGGTCGGGTGGGCTGATCAGTGTCAAATGGAATTTCATCCGAATAAGTGTGAGGTGATGCACTGGGACAACACAAACAAGGCACGGGAATACACTATGAATGGTAGGACCCTGGGAAATACCAAGGATCAGAGGGGCCTTGGTGTGCATATCCACCGGTCCCTTAAGCTAGCTGGACAGATAAATAAGGTGGTTAAGAAGGCATGTGGGATACTTGCATTTATTAGTCGAGGCATAGAATACAAGAGCAGGGAGGTTATGCTGGAACTGTACATAATGCTGGATAGGCCACAGCTAGGATATTGTGTGCAGTTCTGGAATCAGCATTATAGGAAGGATGTGATTGCACTAGAGAGAATCCAGAGGAGATTCACCAGGACATTGCCTGGGCTTGAGAGTTTTAGTTATGAGGAGAGATTGGATAGACTGGGGTTATTTTCCCTGGAGCAGAGGAGATTGAGGGGGGACATGATTGAGGTGTATAAAATTATGAGGGGCATAGATAGGGTAGACAAGAAGGAACTTTTCCCCTTGGTGGAGGGATCATTAAGCAGGGGACATAGATTTATGGTAAGGGGTGGGAGGTTTAGAGGGGATGTGAGGAAGAATGTTTACACCCAGAGGGTGATGGGAATCTGGAACTCACTGCCTGAAAGGGTGGTAGAGGCAGAAAGTCTATTAATATTTAAGAAGTATTTGGATGTTCACTTGCGATGCCATGGCATTCAAGGCTTTGGGCCTAGTGCTGGAAAACAGGATTAGAATAGTTCGGTACTTGTTTGATCGGTGCAGGCTCAATGGGCCGAAGGGCCTTTTTCTGCACTGTAGACCTCTATGACTCTAAGATGGAGATGTGAGGGCATGTATGAGAGAGTGAGTGATGATGTCCCTCGAGCTGGCAGTGAGTGAGATGCCAGTGAATGTGCGATGGTCTTGTGAGTGTGTGAGTTTAGAGTGATAAGATGTTTGACTTACTCAGCGGCACAGATGAGATCATAGACCTATTTTCTCCACTGGATGGCTGACCTCCTGTGCACAGTATTGGCACTGACCACCTCTGCCACCACCTCCCAAGCCAGAATGGTGAGACTTGGTGGGCCTTCTGCATCCAGAACCGCAGTCGAGGACAGCGCAGCAGGCTTTCACAGGGTCCAAAAGGCATCCCAGGGATGCGTCACTGAATCAGAGGGCTGCACTCTTCTTGGCTTTTTGGGCTATGTCTTCATGGAACAATCCTGGCCTAGCAGCATTGAGAACAGTGTGCACGGCTACAGTTTAAATATGGTGCGCGGAGTGAGGAAGTGGTGAGTTAACGGTGAGGCAGGAAAATTGGAGACTGCCTGTCAGCGATCCAGCATGTTTTCCATGAAGGCATAATTTGAGGTGGGAAGGAGACAATGTGGCGTGAAAATCCGTCATTGCATCTGGTGGGTATAGTGTCATTTTTCAGGCCTGCTACCACACTTAGTGCAAATCTACGATGATTCTGCCCATAGTTCATTTTTTCTTGTTTCATGAATGTTTTATTCTTTGTGTTAAAAATACACTAGCAGGCTCCTGTGAATCTGTTCAGTAACTGCCCTCCACAGTTTCTAAAATAAATAAAAGTTAGGATCGATCAAGCCAAGATTCACTTTGGGATTTGACTTTTCCTGTGTTAACATCAGCTGGGATCGTAACAAAGTAGGGGCTTGTCCGGGATTGTAAGAAGGTGGGGTGTCTTGTGGAATCGAAAAGCATTGCATTTAAGTGGAACCTGTGAATCCTTAAACACACGAGTATATGGAGGTACTGGCCATAGGAACAGGATTTGCTGCGTAGTATATTACACTTGTCGAAACTCAAGAATGGCCTTTTTCTAGTAGAAGATGTAACAGTAGATCATTTGAAATCCTTGACTAAGGCTAAACTGAGAGAGTTAGCAGATAAATTGAATGTAGAAAAAAAAGCAGGGTTTATCAGACTATAAGATACGATTAAAGTAATTACCCAGCATTTAGGATTAAAAGAGGTGGAACCTGAAATTGGTATCTCACAGCTAGAGTTAGCAAAAATTCAGTTAAGAATGAAATAAATCCGGGTAGAAAGAGATAGAGAAAAGCAGAAGATTGAATTTGAAAAAAAGGAACTGAAAAGAAATGAATTGGAGAAAAGTGAGAGAGAAAGAGAAATTAGTAAAACTTGAATAAGAAAGAAAGGAGAAAGAAAAAGGGAAAGAAAGACACGGGAATGCAGAATCTTGAGCTTGAGTTTCAAAGTGAGAAAGAAAGAAACATGACTTGAGTTCCAAAGTTTCGAAGAAAGGAAAAAAAATGTAGTTCAGAGTGTGATTTTGATTCCTCTGTGGATTTTGATTGAACTAAAAATTTTTGTTTAGTGCCTAAGTTTACAGAGGATGGCTTTGAGAAAGATATCTCCCTTCATTTGAAAAGATAGCTATGAAGTTAAGTGGCCAAAAGATGCTTGGACTTTAATATTACAAAGTGTCCTGATAGGTACAGCTATGCATGTGTACCCTAATCTGTTAGAAGAGCAATCTGCAGACTATGAGTGGTTAAAAGGGCAATAATCAATGAGCTTGTCCCTGAAGCTTATCAATTAAAGTTTAGGACCATAAGCAAAAAGCCTAATCAGACACTTGTAGAATTTGCAAGAGAGAAGGAAATGCTGTGGGGTCAGTGATTTCAATCACTGAAATTAGAAAAAAACACTTTTGAGAACTTTTGAGGGAAATCATGATTATTGAAGAATTCTGAAATATTATTACAGTAATCATTAAGACTTATTTTGATGAGCGTCAAGTATCAAGGATCTGAAAAATTGGCAGTTTTGGCTGATACCTATGATATCTCACACAGACAGTTAGGTGTGGGGAAAGGGTCATATAGGAATCAACAGGGAAACTGGAAGAATTGGGAGCATGGTGATGGAAAAGATAATAGTTCTAGAGAACAAATAGAAGGATGTTAAAATGATAAAGGAGATAGGCTAGAACCTAAAAGCGATGTAAAGAAAATGTTATGCTTCCATTGTAATAAAACTGGACATACTAAAGCTAATTGCTGGAGATTAAATGGGAGAACCTATTGCAGTAGTTGGAATGCGTAAGGAATCCTGAGAAAAGGTTGTACCAGAACAGGAAGTGGGTATTAAAACCATAGCAGTGGTACAGGTAAAAAATGTTCCCTCAGAACCTACTAGGAAGGGGGATATGGTTCAGGTTAGTCAAGAGAATTCCTCTTTGACTACTGCTAAAGAGAGCCAGGCTACTGGGTGTTCTAGATGTTTTATCTCAAAGGGAGAAGTGTTTCCTTACTCCTCCAACTAAATAAGTAAATGAATTTAAATTTTGAGATATGCTAAGGCAGTTCAGTCATTGATCATGACTGATGATGCAATATGTGTTCCAGGTAGGTTTATGAAGGAAAAAGTACTAATAGGAGATAATCATGGAGTTTAAAAACCCATTCCTTTGTGTAAAGTCAATTTACTGAGTAACTTAGTAAACGGAATTGTGACAGTGGCAATTGTTGCTCTTTCACCTATTGAAATGGTAGATTTTATTCTGGGCAATGGTGGGTGGTATAGTTTTTCCACATTCTGAGATGGAGTGTCACAAATTTTCCTGCAAAAAAAAGATTTGAGGTTACTATCATAATCATATTAAATGGTGGAGCAGGCACGTGGGGCCTAATGGCCTAGTCCTGCTCCTTGTTCATATGAATAAAAGTTCCTTGCTAAAAGTTCCTTGTTCAGCAAAGAACTGATCCAAGTAACCTTACTGCTGTATCAACCTCAGTAATGGACAGAACAAAAGCAACTGAAGTGTCTGCAGAACTGGAAATTAAGAATTTAGAAAGGACTGATTCAGAAAGGACTGAATTCAGAAAGGACTGAAACTGTAAAATGATCTGGAAGGGTCAATGTCCAGTGACACTGATTTACAAGTGCTTGCCAGTGTTGACACACAAGATACAGCAGCTGGAATACAGGCAAGTGGACAATTTGCAAAAGACCATTTAAAACATGCAGAGGAGTGGAATGATATGATATTAATTATGTAAAATCGATGAAGTATTAGAATGAGCCGTAAAACTCCAGAGGTAAGAAGTGATTGATGTTGCTCGAAAAGAATTAAATAACGCCCATTTGAAATGGGATTGGGAGAAACTACTAGATCATAAAATGTTCAAAGATCAAACCAAGTTGGAGTATGAAACACTTTTGTGTGAACATAAAAAATATCTCAATAGTATCTTTGAAAGAGCTAAATGAGGTTTTGATCAGAGGAGAAATGAGTTCTTAGCTCATAAAGATGCCATTTTGACGTTATTATCTTGACATGAGTTTACCACATTTGATTTTGGAAAACGAGCTTGATGATGGACTTAATACCGACAGCTAATGAAAATGACCGGGCTGTGGGCTTAAATGAAACCTTCTTTGCTGAGTTAAGGACTGGGAACAAGAGAAAACATAAACGCATTGAGTTATGATAATTCTATGATATACAAATCCTGCGGGTCTTACTTGTTACACGTATTGACTTTTAATTTGGTTAAACATTTGTAATTGTACAATATGACGTGTAGTTGTGAAACGAGACAAAACGTTTATTTGTGTAACGTAATAAGCTATTTGTTAGAAGTTTCTGATGTTAAATTCTTGTAAAGAAGGTGTAAAGGCCATTTTGAAGAAACCTTCACTGTAGTGAAGCTTTCTTTCTTTTGAGGAAAAAAGACTTACTTTGAGTTAAAATCAGAGTTCTGAGGTGTCGAACGATAGTTCCAGTGGGCCTTGGTGTTTCTGTGTATGCACCGGCTGGCTGTAGGATGGTTGCACATGCGCAGGTCATTTCTTTTCATTCCTGGTGTTTCTGCGCCTGCGTTGGCCGGAGGAAGCTTGCGCCTGTGCAGTTACTGGGTTTTCCTGTGTTCAGGCTGGGAACTCACTCACGCGCAGTTAGACAGTATCTTCCAAACCCACCACCACTAACACCAGGGAGGACAAGGGCAGCAGATAGATGGGAACACCACCACCTGGAAGTTCCCGTCCAAGTCACTCACCATCCTGACTTGGAAATATATCACTGTTCCTTCACTGTCGCTGGGTCAAAATCCTGGAACTCTCTCCCTAACCGCACTGTGGGTGTACCTACACCACATGGACTGCAGCGGCTCAAGAACTCAGCTCACCACCACCTTCTCAACGGCAACTAGGGATGGGCAATAAATGCTGGCACAGCCAGCGAAGCCCACATAGGTTATAACGGGACAATCTGGACGTTGTTAAATTTCGGCTCAGTCTTTGAGGCGAAGAAACCGTTTCCTTTTTAATCTTTTCCACGTGACTATCTCACCCTGTACTTTCCCGCTCTTTCTCACGGCCTTGCGCACGCGCTTTGCGCTAGGCTGGTGCCGTGTCGTGCGACTGCGCGGCCGGCTGGCTGTGTCATGCGGCTGCGCGTGTTTTGAATTGCAGTGACGGTTGCAGCTGTTGTCTCTGCGCTGCCTCTCGCGCAGTCATGGCCGCTCCCGCTGCCCTGCTCATTTTCACCGTTTGCGGCCGACTCTTCAATTCAGTGGAAGCGGCCGGAGTCGAGCCTCAGCCTTTCGTACTGGAAACAAGGCGTTCAACGGATATGTCCGACTTCCACCACTCGACAGCAGGTGAACAGAAGGGGCTTCGATCCCAAACACCGTTCCTGCAGCTCCGGAAAGCGGGGCTCCCGCCATCCAACACCCTCAATCCAAAAACTCGCACCCTCAATCCAAAAAAAATCACCCCCTCAATCCAAAAACTCGCACCCTCAATCCAAAAAAAATCACCCCCTCAATCCAAAAACTCACCCCCTCAATCCAAAAACTCGCACCCTCAATCCAAAAACTCACCCCCTCAATCCAAAAACTCACCCCCTCAATCCAAAAACTCACACCTCAATCCAAAAACTCACCCCCTCAATCCAAAAACTCACCCCCTCAATCCAAAAACTCACCCCTCAATCCAAAAACTCACCCCCTCAATCCAGAAAACTCACCCCCTCAATCCAAAAAACTAACCCCTCAATCCTAAAACTCGCCCCCTCAACCCAAAAAACTCACCCCTCAATTCAAAAACTCACCCCCTCAATCCAAAAACTCACCCCCTCAATCAAAAAACTCTCCCCCCAATCCAAAAACTCAACCCCTAAATCCAAAAACTCACCCCCTCCATCCAAAAAACTCACCCCCTCAATCCAAAAACTCACCCCCTCAATCAAAAAACTCTCCCCCTCAATCCAAAAACTCACCCCCTCAATCCAAAAACTCACCCCCTCAGTCCAAAAAGATCAACCCTTAATCCAAAAGAATCATCCCCTCAAAGGAAATCACCCCCTCAATTGGAAAAATCACCCTCAATCCAAAACAATCACCCCCTCAATCCAAAGAAATCATCACCTCAATGCAAAAAATCACCGTCAATCCTAAAAAATCACACCCTCAATCCAAACAATCATCCCCAAATTCCAAAAATCACCCTCAATCCAAAATGATCACCCCGTCAATCCAATAAATTAACCCTTAGCCCAAAAGAATCACCACCTCAATCCAAAAAAATCACCCTTAATCAAAAAGATCACCCCTCAATCCAATATATCACCCCTCAATCCAAAAGCTTAGACCTCAATCCAAAAGAATCACCCCTCAATCCAAAAAAATCACCCTTAATCAAAAAGATCACCCCTCAATCCAATATATCACCCCTCAATCCAAAAGCTTAGACCTCAATCCAAAAGAATCACCCCTCAATCCAAAAAAATCACCCTTAATCAAAAAGATCACCCCTCAATCCAATATATCACCCCTCAATCCAGAAAATCACACCTCAATGCAAAAGAATCACCCCTCAATCCAAAAAATCACCCCCCCCAATCCAATAATTCACTCCTCAATCCAAAAAAATCACACCTCAATCCAAAAAAATCACACCTCAATCCAAAGGAATCACCCCTCAATCCAAATAATACCCCTCAATCTAAAGTAATCACCCCCTCAATCCAATAAATCGCCACTTAAACCAAATAAATCATCCCCTCAATCCAGAAAATCACCCTAAATCCAAAAAAAATCACCCCCTCAATACAAAAAATCACTCTTAAACCAACAAAGCACCCCTCAATCCAATAAATCACCCCTCAATCCAAAGAAATCACACCTTCAATCCAACAAATCACCCTCAAACCAAAGAAATCACCCCCTTAACCCAGAAAATCACCCTCATTTCAATAAATTCACTTCCTCAATCCCATAAAATCACCCTTAAACCAACAAATCACCCCTCAATCCAATAAATCATTCCTCAATCCAAAAAATATCACCCCCTCAATCCAAAAAATAATCCCCTCAATCCAAAAGAATCACCTCCTCAATCCAAAAAATAACCCCCTCAATCCAAAAAATAACCCTCTCAATCCAAAATAATCACCCCCTCAATCCAAAAAAATCATCAATCCAAAAGGATCACCCCCTCAATCCAAAGAATCATCCTTATTCCAAAAGATCACCCCTCAATCCAAAACATCACCCCTCAAACCAAACAAATCACCCCCTCGGTCCAAAAAAAAACCCTTAATCCAAAAGAATCACCCCCTCAATCTGAAAAAATCACCCCTCAATCCAGAAAATCACCCTCAATCCAAAAGGATCACCTCCTCGATCCAAAAAATCACCCATAGTCAAAAAGATCACCTCTTAATCCAATAAATTACCCCTCAATCCAAAGAAAATCACCCCCTCAGTCCAAAAAGATCAACCCTTAATCCAAAAGAATCGTCCCCTCAATCAAAAGAAATCACCCTCTCAATTGGAAAAATCACCCTCAATCCAAAACAATCACCCCCTCAATCCAAAAAAAATCACCCATTCAATCCAAAAGAATCACCCTCAAACCAAAGAAATCACCTCCTTAATCCAGAAAATCACCCTCAATTCAATAAATTCACCCCCTCAATCCAGAAAGTCACCCTTAAACAAACAAATCATCCCTCAATCCAATAAATCACCCCGAATCCAAAAGATATCACCCCCTCAATCCACAAAAATCACACCTTAATCCAAATAATCACCCCCTCAATGCAAATAAATCACCCCTCAATCCAAAAGAATCACCCCTTCAATCCAACAAATCACCCTCAAACCAAAGAAATCACCTTAATCCATAAAATCACCCTCAATTCAATAAATTCACCCCTCATTCCAGAAAATCACCCTTAAACCAACAAATCATCCCTCAATCCAAAATCTATCACCCACTCAATCCAGCAAATAACCTCCACAATCCAAAAGAATCACCCCCTCAATTCACTCCCTCACCCCCTCAGTCCAAAAAGATCAACCCTTAATCCAAAAGAATCATCCCCTCAAAGGAAATCACCCCCTCAATCGGAAAAATCACCCTCAATCCAAAACAATCACCCCCTCAATGCAAAAGAATCACCCCCTCAATCCAAAGAAATCATCACCTCAATGCAAAAAATCACCGTCAATCCTAAAAAATCACACCCTCAATCCAAAAAATCATCCCCAAATTCCAAAAATCACCCTCAATCCAAAATGATCACCCCGTCAATCCAATAAATTAACCCTTAGCCCAAAAGAATCACCACCTCAATCCAAAAAAATCACCCTTAATCAAAAAGATCACCCCTCAATCCAATATATCACCCCTCAATCCAAAAGCTTAGACCTCAATCCAAAAGAATCACCCCTCAATCCAAAAAAATCACCCTTAATCAAAAAGATCACCCCTCAATCCAATATATCACCCCTCAATCCAGAAAATCACACCTCAATGCAAAAGAATCACCCCTCAATCCAAAAAATCACCCCCCCCAAATCCAATAATTCACTCCTCAATCCAAAAAAATCACACCTCAATCCAAAAAAATCACACCTCAATCCAAAGGAATCACCCCTCAATCCAAATAATACCCCTCAATCTAAAGTAATCATCCCCTCAATCCAATAAATCGCCACTTAAACCAAATAAATCATCCCCTCAATCCAGAAAATCACCCTAAATCCAAAGAAAATCACCCCCTCAATACAAAAAATCACTCTTAAACCAACAAAGCACCCCTCAATCCAATAAATCACCCCTCAATCCAAAGAAATCACGCCTTCAATCCAACAAATCACCCTCAAACCAAAGAAATCACCCCCTTAACCCAGAAAATCACCCTCATTTCAATAAATTCACTTCCTCAATCCCATAAAATCACCCTTAAACCAACAAATCACCCCTCAATCCAATAAATCATTCCTCAATCCAAAAAATATCACCCCCTCAATCCAAAAAATAATCCCCTCAATCCAAAAGAATCACCTCCTCAATCCAAAAAATAACCCCCTCAATCCAAAAAATAACCCTCTCAATCCAAAATAATCACCCCCTCAATCCAAAAAAATCATCAATCCAAAAGGATCACCCCCTCAATCCAAAGAATCATCCTTATTCCAAAAGATCACCCCTCAATCCAAAACATCACCCCTCAAACCAAACAAATCACCCCCTCGGTCCAAAAAAACAACCCTTAATCCAAAAGAATCACCCCCTCAATCTGAAAAAATCACCCCTCAATCCAGAAAATCACCCTCAATCCAAAAGGATCACCTCCTCGATCCAAAAAATCACCCATAGTCAAAAAGATCACCTCTTAATCCAATAAATTACCCCTCAATCCAAAGAAAATCACCCCCTCAGTCCAAAAAGATCAACCCTTAATCCAAAAGAATCGTCCCCTCAATCAAAAGAAATCACCCTCTCAATTGGAAAAATCACCCTCAATCCAAAACAATCACCCCCTCAATCCAAAAAAATCACCCATTCAATCCAAAAGAATCACCCTCAAACCAAAGAAATCACCTCCTTAATCCAGAAAATCACCCTCAATTCAATAAATTCACCCCCTCAATCCAGAAAGTCACCCTTAAACAAACAAATCATCCCTCAATCCAATAAATCACCCCGAATCCAAAAGATATCACCCCCTCAATCCACAAAAATCACACCTTAATCCAAATAATCACCCCCTCAATGCAAATAAATCACCCCTCAATCCAAAAGAATCACCCCTTCAATCCAACAAATCACCCTCAAACCAAAGAAATCACCTTAATCCATAAAATCACCCTCAATTCAATAAATTCACCCCTCTTCCAGAAAATCACCCTTAAACCAACAAATCATCCCTCAATCCAAAATCTATCACCCACTCAATCCAGCAAATAACCTCCACAATCCAAAAGAATCACCCCCTCAATTCACTCCCTCACCCCCTCAGTCCAAAAAGATCAACCCTTAATCCAAAAGAATCACCCCCTCAATTCACTCCCTCAATCCAAAAAATCACCATTAAACCAAAGAAATCACCTCCTGAATCCAACAAATCACCCTCAAACCAAAGAAATCACCTTAATCCAGAAAATCACCCTCAATTCAATAAATTCACCCCCTCAATCCAGAAAATCACCTTTATACCAACAAATCACCCCTCAATCCAAAAAACTCATCGCTTAATCCAAAAACTCGCCCCCTCAATCCAAAAAACTCACCCCTCAATACAAAAACTCACCCCCTCAATCCAAAAACTCATCCCCTCCATCCAAAAACATCACCCCCTCAATCCAAAAACTCACCCCCTCAATCCAAAAGGATCACCCTCAATCCAAACAAATCAGCCCCTCGGTCCAGAAAAACAACCCTTAATCCAAAAGAATCATCCCCTCAAAGGAAATCACTCCCACAATCGGAAAAATCACCCTCAATCCAAAACAATCACCCCCTCAATCCAAAAAATCACCCCACAATCCAAAAGAATCACCCCCTCAATCCAAAGAAATCATCACCTCAATCCAAAAAATCACCGTCAATCCTAAAAAATCACACCCTCAATCCAAAAAATCATCCCCAAATTCCAAAAATCACCCTCATTCCAAAATGATCACCCCCTCAACCCAATAAATTAACCCTTAGCCCAAAAGAATCACCACCTCAATCTGAAACAATCACCCCTCAATCCAGAAAGTCACACTTGATCAAAAAGATCACCCCTCAATCCAATATATCACCCCTCAATCCAAAAAATCACCCCCCCCAAATCCAAAAATTCACTCCTCAATCCAAAAAATCACACCTCAATCCAAAAAAATCACACCTCAATCCAATGGAATCACCCCTCAATCCAATGGAATCACCCCTCAATCCAAATAACACCCCTCAATCTAAAGTAATCACCCCCTCAATCCAATAAATCACCACTCAAACCAAATAAATCACCCCCTCAATCCAGAAAATCACCCTAAATCCAAAGAAAATCACCCCCTCAATCCAAAAAATCACTCTTAAACCAACAAAGCACCCACCAATCCAATAAATCACCCCTCAATCCAATGAAATCACGCCTTCAATCCAACAAATCACCCTCAAACCAAAGAAATCACCCCCTTAACCCAGAAAATCACCCTCATTTCAATAAATTCACTTCCTCGATCCAATAAAAACACCCTTAAACCAACAAATCACCCCTCAATCCAATAAATCACTCCTCAATCCAAAAAATTTCACCCCCTCAATCCAAAAAATAATCCCCTCAATCCAAAAGAATCACCCCTTCAATCCAACAAATCACCCTCAAACCAAAGAAATCACCTTAATCCATAAAATCACCCTCAATTCAATAAATTCACCCCTCATTCCAGAAAATCACCCTTAAACCAACAAATCATCCCTCAATCCAAAATCTATCACCCACTCAATCCAGCAAATAACCCCCACAATCCAAAAGAATCACCCCCTCAATTCAAAAGAATCACTCCCTCCATCCAAAAAATCACCATTAAACCAAAGAAATCACCTCCTGAATCCAACAAATCACCCTCAAACCAAAGAAATCACCCCCTCAATCCAGAAAATCACCCTTAAACCAACAAATCACCCCTCAATCCAAAAAACTCATCGCTTAATCCAAAAACTCGCCCCCTCAATCCAAAAAACTCACCCCTCAATCCAAAAACTCACCCCCTCAATCCAAAAACTCACCCCCTCCATCAAAAAACTCTCCCCCTCAATCCAAATACTAACCCCTTCAATCCAAAAACTCACCCCCTCCATCCAAAAAACTCACATCCTCCATCCAAAAACTCACTCCCTCAATCCAAAAAACTCACCCGCTCAATCCAAAAAATCACCCCCTCCATCCAAAAAAATCACCCCCTCAATCCAAAAAACCTACCCCCTCCATTCAAAAAATCACTCCTCAATCCAAATAATACCCCTCAATCTAAAGTAATCACCCCCTCAATCCAATAAATTACCCTCAAACCAAATAAATCACCCCCTCAATCCAATAAATCACCCTCAAACCAAATAAATCACCCCCTTAGCCCAGAAAATCACCCTCAATTCAATAAATTCACTTCCTCAATCCAATAAAATCACCCTTAAACCAACAAATCACCCGTCAATCCAATAAATCATCCCTCAATCCAAAAAATATCACCCCCTCAATCCAAAAAATAACCCCCTCAATCCAAAAAATAGTCCCCTCAATCCAAGAGAATCACTCCCTCAATCCAAAGAAATCACCCCCTCAATCCAAAAGAATCACTCCCTCAATCCAAAGAAATCATCCCCTCAATCCAAAAAATCACCATCAATCCTAAAAAATCACCCCCTCAATCTAAAAAAAATCATCGTCAATCCTAAAAAATCATTCCCAAATTCCAAAATATCACCCTCAATCCAAAAGGATCACCTCCTCAATCCAAACAAATCAGCCCCTCGGTCCAGAAAAACAACCCTTAATCCAAAAGAATCATCCCCTCAAAGGAAATCACCCACACAATCGGAAAAATCACCCTCAATCCAAAACAATCACCCCCTCAATCCAAAAAATCACCCCACAATCCAAAAGAATCACCCCTCAATGCAAAAGAATCACCCCCTCAATGCAAAGAAATCATCACCTCAATCCAAAAAATCACCGTCAATCCTAAAAAATCACACCCTCAATCCAAACAATCATCCCCAAATTCCAAAAATCACCCTCATTCCAAAATGATCACCCCCTCAATCCAATAAATTAACCCTTAGCCCAAAAGAATCACCACCTCAATCTGAAACAATCACCCCTCAATCCAGAAAATCACACTTGATCAAAAAGACCACCCCTCAATCCAACATATCACCCCTCAATCCAAAAAATTACACCTCAATCCAAAAGAATCACCCCTCAATCCAAAAAAATCACCCTTAATCAAAAAGATCACCCCTCAATCCAAAAAATCACCCCCCCAAATCCAAAAATTCACTCCTCAATCCAAAAAATCACACCTCAATCCAAAAAAATCACACCTCAATCCAAAGGAACCACCCCTCAATCCAAATAACACACCGCAATCTAAAGTAATCACTCCCTCAATCCAATAAATCGCCACTCAAACCAAATAAATCACCCCCTAAATCCAGAAAATCACCCTAAATCCAAAGAAAATCACCCCCTCAATCCAAAAAATCACTCTTAAACCAACAAAGCACCCCTCAATCCAATAGATCACCCCTCAAACCAAAGAAATCACCCCTTAACCCTGAAAATCACCCTCATTTCAATAAATTCACTTCCTCAATCCAATAAAATCACCCTTTAACCAACAAATCACCCTCAATCCAATAAATCATTCCTCAATCCAAAAAATATCACCCCCTCAATCCAAAAAATAATCCCCTCAATCCAAAAGGATCACCCTCTCAATCCAAAGAATCATCCTTATTCCAAAAGATCACCCCTCAAACCAAACAAATCACCCCCTCGGTCCAAAAAAACAACCCTTAATCCAAAAGAATCACCCCCTCAATCTGAAAAAATCACCCCTCAATCCAGAAAATCACCCTCAATCCAAAAGGATCACCTCCTCGATCCAAAAAATCACCCTTAATCAAAAAGATCACCCCTTAATCCAATAAATCACCCCTCAATCCAAAGATATCACCCCCTCAATCCACAAAAATCACACCTCAATCCAAATAATCACCCCCTCAATGCAAATAAATCACCCCAATCCAAAAAAATCACACCTTCAATCCAACAAATCACCCTCAAACCAAAGAAATCACCTTAATCCATAAAATGCCCTCAATTCAATAAATTCACCCCCTCAATCCAGAAAATCACCCTTAAACCAACAAATCATCCCTCAATCCAAAGTCTATCACCCCCTCAATCCAGCAAATAACCCCCACAATCCAAAAGAATCACCCCCTCAATTCAAAAGAATCACTCCCTCAATCCAAAAAATCACCATTAAACCAAAGAAATCACCTCCTCAATCCAACAAATCACCCTCAAACCAAAGAAATCACCTCCTTAATTCAGAAAATCACGCTCAATTCAATAAATTTACCCCCTCAATCCAGAAAATCACCCTTAAATCAACAAATCACCCCTCAATCCATAAAACTCATTGCTCAATCCACAAACTCGCCCCCTCAATCCAAAAAATTCACTCCTCAATCCAAAAACTCACCCCCTCCATCCAAAAACATCACCCCCTCAATCCAAAAACTAACGCCTTCAATCCAAAAACTCACCCCCTCAATCCAAAAACTCTCCCCCTCAATCCAAAAACTCACCCCCTCAATCCAAAAACTCACCCCCTCCATCCATAAAACTCACCTCCTCCATCCAAAAACTCACTCCCTCAATCCAAAAAACTCACCCCCTCAATCCAAAAAATCACCCCCTCCATCCAAAAAATCACTCCCTCAATCCAAAAAACCTACCCCCTCCATCCAAAAAATCACTCCTCAATCCAAATAATACCCCTCAATCTAAAGTAATCACCCCCTCAATCCAATAAATTACCCTCAAACCAAATAAATCACCCCCTCAATCCAATAAATCACCCTCAAACCAAATAAATCACCCCCTTAACCCAGAAAATCACCCTCAATTCAATAAATGCACTTCCTCAATCCAATAAAATCACCCTTAAACCAACAAATCACCCCTCAATCCAATAAATCATCCCTCAATCCAAAAAATATCACCCCCTCAATCCAAAAAATAACCCCCTCAATCCAAAAAATAGTCCCCTCAATCCAAAAGAATCACTCCCTCAATCCAAAGAAATCATCCCCTCAATCCAAAAAATCACCATCAATCCTAAAAAATCACCCCCTCAATCCAAAAAAATCATCGTCAATCCTAAAAAATCATCCCCAAATTCCAAAAAATCACCCGCAATCCAAAAGGATCACCCTCAATCCAAACAAATCAGCCCCTCCGTCCAGAAAAACAACCCTTAATCGAAAAGAATCACCCCCTCAATCTGAAAAAATCACCCCTCAATCCATAAAATCACCCTCAATCCAAAAGGATCACCTCCTCAATCCAAAAAATCGCCCTTAATCAAATAGATCACCCCTTAATCCAATAAATCACCTCTCAATCCAAAAAAAATCACCCCCTCAGTCCAAAAAGATCAACCCTTAATCCAAAAGAATCATCCCCTCAAAGGAAATCACCCCCTCAATCGGAAAAATCACCCTGAATCCAAAACAATCACCCCCTCAATCCAAAAAAATCACCCCACAATCCAAAAGAATCACCCCCTCAATGCAAAAGAATCACCCCCTCAATCCAAAGAAATCATCACCTCAATCCAAAAAATCACCGTCAATCCTAAAAAATCACACCCTCAATCCAAAAAATCATTCCCAAATTCCAAAAATCACCCTCATTCCAAAATGATCACCCCCTCAATCCAATAAATTAACCCTTAGCCCAAAAGAATCACCACCTCAATCTGAAACAATCACCCCTCAATCCAGAAAATCACCCTTAATCGAAAAGATCATCCCTCAATCCAATATATCACCCCTCAATCCAGAAAATAACACATCAATCCGAAACAATCACCCCCTCGATCTGAAAAAAATCACCTCCTCAATCCAAAAGAATCAGCCCCTCAATCTGAAAAAATCATCGCTGAATCCAAACAAATCAAACCCTCAATACAAAAGAAATCACACCTCACTCCAAAAAATCATACCTCAATCCGAAAATGTTATCCCCTCAATCCAAAAATAATCACCCCCTCAATTGGAAAATCACCCCCTCAATCCAGATAAATCACCCCTCATTCCAAAAGAATCACCCCTCAATCCAAAAAATCATCCCCTAAATCCAAAAAATCACCCTCAATCCAAAAAATCACACCTCAATCCAAATATTCACCCCCTCAATCCAGAAAAATCACACCGTAAATCCAAATAATCATCCTTAAGACGACAAATCACCCCTCAATCCAACAAATCATCCTCAATACAAAAAATGTCAACCCCTTCAATCCAAAAGAATCACCCCTCAATCCAAAAAATCACCCCCTCAATCCAAAACATCACACCTCAATCCAAAAGAATCACTCCTCAATCCAAATAATACCCCTCAATCTAAAGTAATCACCCCCTCAATCCAATAAATCACCCTCAAACCAAATAAATCACCCCTTCAATCCAACAAATCACCCTCAAACCAAAGAAATCACCTTAATCCAGAAAATCACCCTCAATTCAATAAATTCACCCCCTCAATCCAGAAAATCACCCTTAAACCAACAAATTATCCCTCAATCCAAAATCTATCACCCCCTCAATCCAGCAAATAACCCCCACAATCCAAAAGAATCACCCCCTCAATTCAAAACAATCACTCCCTCAATCCAAAAAATCACCATTACACCAAAGAAATCACCTCCTCAATCCAACAAATCACCCTCAAACCAAAGAAATCATCTTAATCCATAAAATCACCCTCAATTCAATAAATTCACCCCCTCAATCCAGAAAATCACCCTTAAACCAACAAATCATCCCTCAATCCAAAATCTAACACCCCCCTCAATCCAGAAAATAACTCCCACAATCCAAAAGAATCACCCCCTCAATTCAAAAGAATCACCCCCTCAATCCAAAGAAATCATTCCCTCAATCCAAAAAATCATCATCAATCCTAAAAAATCACCCCTTCAATCCAAAAAGTTATTTTCAATCCTAAAAAATCACCCCCAAAATTCCAGAAAATCACCCTTAATCCAAAATATCACCCCTCAATCCAATAATTCACTCCTCAATCCAAAAAATCACCCCCTCAATCCAAAAAAATCATACCCTCAATCCAAAAAATCACCCCCTCAATCTAAAAAAAATCACCCCTTCAATCCAACAAACCACCCTCAAACTAAAGAAATCACCTCCTTAATCCAGAAAACCACCCTCAATTCAATAAATTCACCCCCTCCGTCCAGAAAATCACGCTTAAACCAACAATCACCGCTCAATCCAATAAATCACCCCTCAATCCAAAAGATATCAGCCCCTCAATTCAAAAAAAATCACACCTCAATCCAAATAATCACCCCCTCCATCCAAAAAAAATCACCCCTTCAATCCAACAAATCACCACCAAACTAAAGAAATCACCTCCTTAATTCAGAAATTCACCCTCAATTCAATAAATTCACCCCCTCAATCCAGAAAATCACCCTTAAACCAACAAATCATCCCTCAATCCAAAATCTATCACCCACCTCAATCCAGAAAATAACTCCCACAATCCAAAGAATCACCCCCTCAATTCAAAAGAATCACCCCCTCAATCCAAAGAAATCATTCCCTCAATCCAAAAAATCATCGTCAATCCTAAAAAATCACCCCTTCAATCCAAAAAGTTATTGTCAATCCTAAAAAATCATCCCCAAAATTCCAGAAAATCACCCTTAATCCAAAAGATCACCCCTCAATCCAATAAATCACTCCTCAATCCAAAAAATCACCCCCTCAATCCAAAAAAATCAAACCCTCAATCCAAAAAATCAGCCCCTCAATTGGAAAAATGACTCTCAATCCAAAGAAATCACCCCCTCAATCCATAAAATCACCTTCAATCCTAAACAATCATGCACTCAATGCAATAAATCACCCTTAAGACAAAATATCACCCCCAATCCAAAAAAGTCACCTGCTCAATCCAGAAAATCACCCCTCAATCCAAAAACATCACCCCCTCAATCCAAAAGAATCACTCCCTCGATCCAAAAAATCACCTCTCAATCTAAAAGAATCACCCCCTCAATCCCAAGAAACCACCCTCTCAATCCAAAAAACCACAGCCAATCCTAAAACATCATCCCCGAAATCCACAAAATCAACCTTAGTCCAAATAAACACCCCTAAATCCAGAAAATCATCCTCAATCCAAAAGAATCACCCGTCAATTCAAAAAATCCCCCTCAATCCAAAAGAATCACCCCTCAATCCAAATAAATCACCCCCCAATCCAAAAAAATCAAACCCTCAATCCAAAAAATCAGCTTCTCAAACGGAGAAATCACCCCCTCAGTCCATAAAATCACCCTCAATCCAAAACAATCACCCACTCAATCTAATAAATCACCCTTAAGACAAAATATCACCCCTCAATCCAAGAAAATCACCTGCTCAATCCAGAAAATCATCCCTCAATCCAAAAGCACCACCCCCTCCATCCAAAGAAATCATCCCCTCGATCCAAAAAATCACCCCTCAATCTAAAAAATCACAGCCAATCCTACAAAATTGTCCCTAAAATCCAGAAAATCACCCTTAGTCCAAAAGAAAAACCCCTAAATCCAGAAAATCACCCTCAATCCAAAGAAATCACCCATCAATCCAAAAAATCACCCTCAATCCAAAAGAATCACCCCTCAATCCAAATAAATTACCCCTTCAATCCAAAAAAAATCACCCCTCAATCCAAAAGAATCACCCCCTCAATCCAGATAAATCACCCCCTCAATCCAAAAAAATCACCCCCAATCCAATAAATCACCCTTAAGACAAAATATCACCCATCAATCCAAAAAAAAATCACCTGGTCAATCCAAAAAATCACCCCTTCAATCCCAAAAAATCAGCCCCAATCCAAAAAATGACACCGCAATCCAAAAAAATCACCCCCTCAATCCACAAAAATCACTTTCAATCCAAAAAAATCACCCTTCACTCCAAATAATCAGCCCCTCAATCCAAAGAAATCAGCCCTCAATCCAAGAAAATCACCCTCTCCATCCAAAAAAATCATCCCAATTCAAAGAATCACCCTCAATCCAACAAATCATCCCTCAATCCAAAAGAATCACCCCCTTAATCCAAAAAAAGTCACCCCCTCAATCGGAAAAATCACCCCCAATCCAAAGAAACCACCCTCTCAATCCAAAAAATCACCCTCAATCCCGAAAATTACCCTTAGTCCAAAAAATCACCCCTCCATCCAGAAAATCACCCCTCAATGCAAAAATTCACCCCAATCCAAAAAAAATCACCCCAATCCAAAAACTCACCTTCAATCCAATGAATCAACCTCAATCCAAGATTGGCTGTCTGGCAGGAGGCAGAGAGTGGGGATAAGGGGGTCCTTCTCAGGATGGCGGCCGGTGACTAGTGGAGTTCCGCAGGGGTCAGTGTTGGGACCACAACTTTTCACTTTATACATTAATGATCTAGATGAAGGAACTGAGGGCATCCTGGCTAAGTTTGCAGATGATACAAAGATAGGTGGAGGGACAGGTAGTATTGAGGAGGCAGGGAGGCCGCAGAAGGATTTGGACAGGTTAGGAGAATGGGCAAAGAAGTGGCAGATGGAATACAACGTGGGGAAGTGTGAGGTCATGCACTTTGGTAGGAAGAATAGAGGCATAGACTATTTTCTAAATGGGGAGAGAATTCAGAAATCTGGAGTGCAAAGGGACTTGGGAGTCCTAGTCCAGGATTCTCTTAAGGTTAACTTGCAGGCTGAGTCGGTAGTTAGGAAGGCAAATGCAATGTTGGCATTTATTTCGAGAGGACTAGAATATACAAGCAGGGATGTGCTGCTGAGGCTTTATAAGGCTCTGGTCAGACCACATTTAGAATATTGTGAGCAATTTTGGGCCCCGTATCTCAGGAAGGATGTTCTGGTCCTGGAGAGGGTCCAGAGGAGGTTCACGAGAACGATCCCAGGAATGAAAGGCTTAACATACGAGGAATGTTTGAGGACTCTGAGTCTATCTTGATGGAGTTTAGAAGGATGAGGGGGGATCTGATTGAAACTTACGGAATACTGAAAGGCCTGGATAGAGTGGACGTGGGGAAGATGTTTCCATTAGTAGGAGAGACTAGGATGCGAGGGCAGAGCCTCAGAGTAAAGGGAAGACCTTTTAGAACAGACATGAGGAGAAACTTCTTGAGCCAGAGAGTGGTGAATCTGTGGAATTCATTGCCACAGAAGGCTGTGGAGGCCAGGTCATTGAGTGTATTTAAGACCGAGATAGATAGGTTCTTGATTGGTAAGGGGATCAAAGATAACGGGGAGAAGGCGGGAGAATAGGGTTGAGAAACTTATCAGCCATGATTGAATGGCGGAGCAGACTCGATGGGCCAAATTGTCTAATTTCTGCTCCCATGTCTTATGGTATTCACTACCAGAGAAGGCTGTGGAGGCCGGGGCACTGAGTATATTCAAGAAAGAAATTGATAATTTTTTGGATATTAGGGGCATCAAAGGGTATGGAGAGAAAGTGGGAATCTGGCGTTGAGATGGAGGTTCAGCCATGATCATATTGAATGGTGAAACAGGCTTGAAGAGCTGAATGGCCTACTCCTGCTCCTAGTTTCTATGTTTCTATTGCTGCATCTGATGCTGGGAAGTGAGGTGGGCCAAGTAGACCAAGGGAAAAATTTTCCCCCCGTCAGAGGGGGATGTGCAGGAGCGGGCACAGGAGGGCGCACGTCTGATCGGCGCCCCCGATTGGGGGCGCGCCACCATTTTACATGGGCAGGCCAATTAAGGCCCGCCCAGCATGACATCCGCTATGCGCTCCCTCTGCGGGTGGGGGGGATTCCCTCAGCCCGGAATGCACTAAGTGCTGCCTCAGGGTGATCGGCTTGGAATTAAAATTTGCAGTACAAATGATAAAAAAAAATCCTCTGACATGTCCCCTCATGAGACACTGTCCCATGTGTTGGGACATGTCCATAACCTTTATTGAAACCTTTAATAAAAATTTAAATACCCTCATGAAACCTCATCCCGCCCGTGGATGAGGTTTCATGCTTTTTCCGAAGCCCGCCAGAGCTCTCGGCCTGTCCGCCAACCTTAAGATTGGACGGGCAGGTCCATTAATGACTTTAGTTAGTTTTTCAATGGCCTCAAAAGGCCGTTGACAGGTCGGGCCCTGCTCGCTGACCGGAAGATCCTGCCCCAAGGGTCTGTAGGGAACTGTTTGGGTAAGATCAATAATAATGTGGAAGATCAATGAACAATCTAATATGGAACTTCTAAATTTGAAAAAGGATAATTTTGATGAGAAGGGATCTAATCAGGGCAATCCAGAGACCCAGGGTGATGCTCTGGGGACCCAGGTTCGAATCCTGCCATGGTGGATGGTGGAATTTGAATTCAACCAAAAGAATCTGGAATTAAAAGCCTAATGATGACCATGAAACCATTGCCGATTGTTGTAAAAAATCCATCTGGTTCACTAATGTCCTTTAGGGAAGGAAATCCGCTGTCCTTACCTGGCCTGGCCTTCATGTGACTCCAGACCCACAGGAATGTGGTTGACTCTTAAATGCCCTCTGAACAAGGACAATGAGGGATGGACAATAAATGCTGGCCTAGCCAGTGATGCCCACACCCCATGAATGAATAAAATTTGAACCTGTGTCCCCAGGACCTCTGGATTATTAATTCAATGACAATGCCAGTACATGATCCAAGTCCCTGCAATATAGTGCTTTAAAATGGAACCAAAAACTGATGGGGAAAACTGTGGCGGACCAATGGGTGAACTTTAAGGAAGAAAGGCTTCAGGTACATGTCAGGTGCATTCCAACAAGGTAAGAGAGCCAAAAACAGGGCTCCTTGGAAGTGGGTTTGGAGATAGCAGAAAGGCTTGTTTTAATATTTCAAACTTTTCTTGATGTGGAGGAAGTGCCAGAGGATTGGACAATGGTAAATGTGACTCTTACTCAAGGAAGGATGCAAGGGCAGTCCTAGCAACTACAGGCCAGGTACTTTTAACATCAAGACAAAAGCAAAAAACTGTGGATGCTGGAAATCCAAAACAAAAATAAAAATACCTGGGAAAACTCAGCAGGTCTGGCAGCATCTGCGGAGAGGAACACAGTTAACGTTTCGAGTCCGTATGACTCTTCGAGACTCGAAAGGTTAATTGTGTTCCTCTCCGCAGATGCTGCCAGACCTGCTGAGTTTTTCCAGGTATTTTTATTTTTACTTTTAACATCAGTTCTGGGTAAGCATAGGGAGTCATTAATCAGGGGGAAAAGAAGCTTGAGTTAATTAAGGAGAGCTAGTAGTTTTGCAGAAAGACAAATGATGCTTGACTAATTGAATTTTTTGATGAAAGAAATGTGGATGTTGTCTGTATGGATTTTAAAGCATTTGACAAGGTACCACGTAAAAGGCTGGTTAACAATATTAAGGTTTATAGAATAAGAGGGTCAGTGCGCAATTAGATAAGAATTTGGCTTAAGGACAGAAAGCAGCAAGTCTTGGGGGATGTTCAGAGGGCATTTAAGAGGCCATTGCTGTGGGCCTGGAGTCACATGTAGGCCAGACCAGGTAAGGACAGCAGATTTCTTTCCCTAAAGGACATTAATGAACCAGATGGGTTTTTAACAACAATAAGCAATGGTTTCATGGTGATCACCAGACTTTTAATTCCAGATTTTTATTGAATTCAGATTTCACCATCTGCCATGGTGGGATTCAAACCTGGGTCCCCAGAGCATTATGGTGGGTCTCTGGAATTCTAGTCCAGTGACAATACCACTTTACCACCGCCTCCCCTGACAAATGGTAAAGAGTGATAATGATATGAATTGCCTGCAACAGGACATAGGTAGGCTAGCAGAATGGGCGGACAGGTGGCAGATTGAATTTGATATAGAGAAGTGTGAGATGGTGCATTTTTGCAGAAGGGATGGGGGACTACTGGCTGTTCACTCTTCCCCAACCCCCCATAGTCTGCTCAGAGACAGTGTTGACCCTGGCAACAGAGAGGCAACAAACCATCCTGGATTCACCTCTATGGCCAGAGAAACGCCTAACTATCAAAACACCTATAACTTATTCCTCTTCCAGACTTCCTTGTACCCCCTGTACAGTTGAGCCACCCATGGTGCCATGGACTTAGCTCTGGCTGCGCTCCCCATCACGAACTATCACTCTCAGCGTTATTCAAAACTGAATAGTGGTTGAAGAGCGCGATGCACATAGTTTACAAGGTTTAGTCCTTGTTTTTATATTCAGTGCCTTTACAATCCTAAGTATCCGATACACTTTCTTAACTGTCTTTTCAACTTGGCCTATACCTTCAAGATTTGTGAATTTGCATCTCCTCTTGCAACCCTCAAAATAGTGCCATTTAGATTCTACTGCCTTTCCGAGTTGTTGGTTCCAAAGGACATCTTTGACACCTAGCAGCACTAAATTGCGTCAGCCATGTGTCTGCCCATTTCACAATCTCTATGGCCTCCTGAAATTTGCTGCTAGGGGAGGAATTTTACTGCCCTGCCCATCAGCAGGATCTTCTGGTCCCGCCAAAGTCAATAGACTTTTGAACGGTACGCTGCATTTTCTGGTCCTGTCCCTGCCGTGTTGGGGCTGTAAAATTCTACTCCGTCATGCTCAACTATCATTGCCAAGTTTTGTATCATCCACAAATTTTGAAATTGTACTCCCTGGACCTATTTACAAATTATCTGTATATAACAAGAAAAGCAATGGCCCCAGTAGCAACATGATTGAATGGCGGAGCAGACTCGATGGGCCAAATGGAAGCCATTATATACTTTTCTCCAATCAGAAGAACATCCATTCACTACTACTCTCTGTCCTATCTGTTAGCCAATTACATACTTGAGTAACCACCATTCATTTAATACTCTGTGCTGCTATTTTCTAATAAGTATGTACCAGTATTTTATTAAATGCCCTTTGAAAGTCCACTTGTACATCATTACTTCATCACAGTACTCAGATTAGTTGAGTATAATTTTCCTTTAACAAATCCATGAAGGCTGTCACTTTGACCGCATGGTTTCTCCAAATGAGAATGAAACTTATCCTTGACAATAGCCTCTGTAGTTTTTCCATCACTAATGTTAGGTTAATTGGCATGTACTTATTCCTCTTCCATTTTTAGAACAGGGTTGTAAAATATTCTGGAATCTCTCTCAGATTCAAAGAGGAATGGAACTCCTGCTATCTGTGCCTGAGATTTACTCAGCAATCTGAGATACATCTCATTGCACGGGTAACTTGTTAACTTCAAGTAGTGCCAATCTATTTATTGCCTCCCTTCTATCTTTTTATCCTATCCAGTATCTTACTTCTTCCTCCTTCTACTGTAACATTAGCTTTATCCATATTTTTGGGAAGACAGAGGCAAAGAACTCATCCAGTAGCTCAATCATTGTATCTCCAAATATTTTTTTCTCCTATCCTCCTCAGCCCTCCTCTCTTCCCCTCTATGCTCCTGTGCCCCAAACTATCCTATTCCCATATTCTTTTCTCGTCATTACTTGCTCCGTCTCCTCCTTCTTTCTTACTTTACCTTTTTTCTCCATCTCTTTCTACATCCCTTCATCTTCATTCAACCTTCCCTTCTCAATTCTCCCTTATTACCAAATCTCTCCAATCCTCACACTGCCTCCTTTCCATACCCCAATCTACTCTGACATGTCTTGTAGGCAGACTAGCTCTCTCCTCCCTTATTTCTTCCTTCTGCCCATATCTGTTTCTTCCTAAAATCCCTTTGCCTTTGTATCGGTGATTACTGCTATGACTTTCCCCTTTTGCCCCACTTGGCCTTTTGCAGCAACACATAACCTGAGATTGAAAATTCAGTTTGAAGAGAG
Source organism: Cetorhinus maximus (assembly GCF_964194155.1). NCBI lineage: Eukaryota > Metazoa > Chordata > Chondrichthyes > Lamniformes > Cetorhinidae > Cetorhinus > Cetorhinus maximus. Next base: position 249,706,541 of record NC_135879.1, read on the forward strand.
TGACAAAAAACGTTCCCCACTTAATGTTGCACATCACCAATTCTTCAGGAGCTATATTGTTGTAACATCATTCGATCATCCTTTAGCACCATTTTAGTAGGAATAGAAGTGTGATGCTTATAGTCTTAAATTGTCAAAGAATCACAGTTCAAATTAACACTCAAATGTATACTTATGTAATAGTGTCATGGTTTCCTGACATTGAAACCGGAGATGGTTTCCTGAAGCATCAGGAAAAGCTTCTTCAAGAACTTAACCAGTACAGAATCATCTCTCCATTTATTGTGTCAGGAGGACAGATGTGGAATATGGACCTTTTACAGCAGGTAAGGAAACAGTGGAGGAGTACATGTCAATGTTGTTACAAATCTATTTACAGATCTACTTAATATGACAGTGTTCTGCTGGTCTGTTCTAATTTGGCTGACATTTAGTTCTAATCAGGACTTGTTCCTTTGGATTGGGAATGCCAAGGTCAATCCATTGCCTATAGAACCTTGCAGCACAGAAGGAGGCCATGCGGCTTATCACCTGTTGTTTCCTGGGATGAAACGAGGTTGCATAGACTTGGGTTGTTTTCGTTGGAGCAGAGAAGACTGAGGGGCGACCTGATCGAGGTGTACAAGATTATGAGGGACATCGACAGGGTGGATAGGGAGCAGCTGTCCCCTTAGATGAAGGGTCAGTCACAAGGGGACATAAGTTCAAGGTGAGGGGCAGGAAGTTTAGGCGGGATGTGAGGAAAAACTTTTTTACCCAGAGGGTGGCGAGGGTCTGGAATGCACTGCCTGGGAGGGTGGTGGAGGCGGGTTGCCTCACATCCTTTAAAAAGTACCTGGATGAGTACTTGGCACGTCATAACATTCAAGGCTATGGGCCAAGAGTTGGTAAATGGGATTAGGTAGGTAGGTCAGGTGTTTCTCACGTGTCGGTGCAGACCCGATGGGCCGAAGGGCCTCTTCTGCACTGTGATTCTGAAGGAATAAAGAGCTGTTTGCTGATGATGCAAAGCTTGGTGTCAGAGTAACTATTGTAGATGTGACTGGAAAGTTGGAAAGGACCATCAAATCATAGAATGATGCAGCACAGAAGGTCGTCATTCAGCCCATTGTGTTTGTATTGACTCTTTGGAAGAGCCATTCGATGAATCCCACCCTCTGCTCTTTCTGCATATCCCAGTAATTTTTTTTTCCATCGGGTCTTTTTCGAATTCTCTTTTGAATATTATGTTGAATATAACTACCCTTTCAGGAAGTGCATTCCAGATGCAACAGCTTGATGTGTTTTCATAAAATGTTTCCTCATGTCACCTCTGGTTCTTTTGCCAATCACCTTATATCTGTGCTCTCTGGTCACCAACTGTTCTGCTACGAGAAACAGTTTCTCTTTATAGAATCATAGAAGATCAGATTGTAGGCCAAAATACTGGACACTAAGATGCTTTGTAGCTGGCATGCCAAACACCCTCACCATATTGAGACGGTCACAACTGAGTTGGACTGGTGTGTAACCAGAATGCCTGACACTCGCTTACCAAGCTGATTCTTCTATGGAGAGCTTGAGTCTGGATGCACTCTCATGGCAGTCAAATAAAGCACTACAGTGACACTAAAGGCTTCACTTATGAGTATTGATATTGACACCGAATCCTTGAAAAGCTTGCCCAGAATTGCTGCACCTTTTGCAACAAAATAAAAAAAGCAGCAATCTCCTTTGAAAGAAAACGCATATCAGAGGCAGAGAGAAAACACAAGCAGAGGCAATTCATCCAAAACTCAATCATCTGCAACATCTTATCCTATTTGCAAACATAACCTTCCCAGCCTTAGTGGTCACCGACATAACCATTGGAACCCTACAAAACATCCCAGATGATGGATATGATCATCTTCACCTCAAAGAACAAACAGCGTAGAATCGTAAAATGGATATGACAAAAGAGGCCATTTGCCCCATGATGTTCATGCCAGCTCTCTGTGAGAGCAAGTAAGCTAGTCCCATTCTGCCATGGTTTCCCTGGAGCCCTGCAAATCCTTTGAGATAATTACCCATTTCCTTTTGAAAGTCAGGATTGAATCTGCCCCCACCACGCTCTTGGGCAGTGTGTTCCAGATCCAATCCATTCATCACATACTTCCTCTGGCTCTTTATATATCACTCGAAAACATTGTCCTCTGGCTCTTGACTTCTGCAATGGGAACAGTTTCTCCCTATCTTTTTTATCCAGACCCCTCATGATATCTCCTCTCGTCCTTCTCCAAGGAGAACAGTCCCATTTATGCAAACTTATCCGTGTAACAGAAGTGTCTCATCCTGGAACCATTCATTCAATGTCCAGGTTCAAATGCAGAAAGACCTGGACAATATCCAGGCTTGGGCTGACAAGTGGCAAGCAACATTCGTGCTGCACAAGTGCCAGACAATGATCATCTCCAGCAAAAAAGAATCTAGCCATCACCCCACTATCAACATCTTGGGGGTTACCATTGACCAGGAGCTGAACTGGACTAGCTTTATAAAAACTATGGCTATAAGAGCAGGTCAGATGCTAGGAATCCTTTGGCCATTAACTCACCTCCTGACTCCCCAGAGCCTGTCCACTAAATGCAAGGCACAAGTCAGGAGTGTGATGGAATACTCTCCACTTGCCTGGATGAGTGCAGCTCCAACAACACTCAAGAAGTTTGACACCATCCAGGACAAAGCAGCCTGCTTGATTGGCACCTCATCCACAAACATTCACTCCCTCCACCACTGACACACAGTCGCAGCAGTGTGTACCATCTACAAGATGCACTGTAGGAACTCACCAAGGTTCCTTAGGCAGCCCCTTCCAAACACATGACCGATGCCATCTAGAAGGACAAGAGCGGCAGACACATGGGAACACCACCTGGAAGTTCCGATCCAAGCCACACACCACCCTGACTTGGAAATATATTCCCATACCTTCACAGTTGATGTGTCCAAATCATGGAACCCCCTAACAGCATTGTGGGTGTACCTACACCATGGGGACTACAGCAGTTAAAGAAGGCAGCTCACCACCACCTTCTCAACAGAAATTGGGGATGGGAAATAAATTCTAGCTTAGCCATGTCCTGTTTTTTTGTTTACAGGACATACCTGAGCAACTTTCCACGTTACCGGGTAGATGCCAGTGTTGTAGCTGTACTGGAGCAGCTTGGCTAGGGGCTCAGAAGGCTCCTGGAGCACAAGACTTCAGTAAAATAGCTGGAATATTATCAGGGCCCATAGCCTTTGTATTCTCCAGTGCCTTCAGCCATTTCTTGATATCACATGGAGTGAATCGAATTAGCTGAAGACTGGCACCTGTGATGCTGGGGACTCTGGAGGAGGTTGGGACGGATCATCCACTCGGCACTTCAGGCAGAACATTGTAGCAAATGCTTCAGCCTTCTCTTTTCACTGATGTTTTGGGCTCCCCCATCATTGAGGATGGGGATATTTGTGGAGCCTCCTCCTCCAGTGAGTTGCTTAATTGTCCACCAGGATTCGTGACTGGATGTGGCAGGATTGCAGAGCTTAGCTTGGCAGTTCTGCCGAAGGGCCATGAAGGCTCGAAACGTTAACTGATTTCTTCTCCGCCGATGCCGCCAGACTTGCTGAGTTTTTCCAGGTAATTCTGTTTTTGTTTTGTTTTAGATCTGATCTGTTGGTTGTGGGATTGCTTAGCTCTATCACTTGCTGCTTATGCTGTTTGGCACGTGAGTAGTCCTCTGTTAGAGCTTCACCAAGTTGACACCTTATTTTTAGGTATGCCTAGTGCTGTTCCTGGCATGCCCTCCTGCACTTTTCATTGAACCAGGTTGATCCCCTGGCTTGATGGTAATGATAGAGCGGGGGATATGCTGGGCCATGAGGTTTGAGATTGTGGTTGAGTACTATTCTGCTGCTGATGATGGCCCACAGCACCTCATGGATGCCCAGTCTTGAGTTGCTAGATCTGTTCAAAATCTATCTCATTTAGCATGGTGGTAGTGCCACACAACACGATGGAGGGTCCCCATATGGATGGCCACCCCTACCCATACTGTCATGGACAGATCCACCTGCGGCAGGCAGGTTGGTGCGGATGAGGTCAAGTATGTTTTTCCCTCTTGTTGGTTCCCTTACCACCTGTCGCAGACCGAGTCTAGCGGCTATGTCATTTAGGATTCAGCCAGCTCAGCCTGTGGTGGTGCCACCGAGCCACCCTTGGTGATGGACATTGAAGTCCTGCACCAAGACTACATTCTGTACCCTTGCCACCCTCAGTGCTTCCTCAAAGTGATGTCCAACATGAAGGAGCACTGATTCATCAGCTGAGGGAGGGCGGTATGTGGTAATCAGCAGGAGGTTTCCTTGCCCATGTTTGACCTGATGCCTGAGACGTCATGGGGTCTGGAGTCGAGTTTGAGAGTATTAACGTACCGCTAAGAGTTTTGTGATAGCCAGTTGATGTGAGAGAAATTGAGATTTTTCAGGAGGAACATGCTGAATTGTTCCCAGATTGCATGGTAACAAGGGCTCAGACTTAAGATAAAAGCAAAATACTGTGGATTCTGGAAAACTGAAACCAAAACAAAAATTGCTGGAAAAACTCAGCAGGCCTGACAGCATCTGTGGAGAGAAAGACAGTTAACATTTCGAGTCTGTATGACTCTTCTTCAGAACTAAAGAGAAGTAAAAATGTGGTGAAATATATACTGTTTAAGGGGGATGGGACAGGTGAAGCTGAATAGAAGGCCAGTGATAGGTGGAGGCAAAGGAGAGATTGCGAAAGATGCCATAAACAAAAGGTCAAAACGGTGTTGGTGGTGGTGATACTGGCTAAAGGAGGTGCTAATGGTGACATTAAGAGTAGAAAGCAGGATGAGCAAGTGACAGATGGCCCGAGTGGGTGTGGGGATGGGGTGGGGGGAGGGGACAATGTGGGAGAAAAGATCGAAATAGGCTAAAAGGTAGGGATAAAACAATGAATGGAAATACATTTAAAAAATAATAATAATAGAAATAGGTGGGAAAAAATATATATATAAAAATTTTAAAAATAAATATTTGAAAAAAGGGGATCAAAAAGGTGTGAGGATGGGGGAGAGAGTTCATGATCTAAAGTTGTTGAACTCAATATTCAGTCCAGAAGGCAGTAAAGTGCCTAATCGGAAGATGAGGTGCTGTTCCTCCAGTTTGAGTTGAGCTTCACTGGAACATTGCAGAAGGCCAAGGACAGACATGTGGGGATGAGAGCAGGGTGGTGTGTTGAAATGGCAAGTGACAGGGAGGTCTGGATCATGCTTGCGGACAGACCGAAGGTGTTCTGCAAATTGGTCACCCAATCTGCGTTTGGTCTCTCCAATGTAGAGGAGACCGCATTGGGAGCAGCGAATGCAGTAGACCAAATTGAGGGAAGTGCAAGTGAAATGCTGCTTCACTTGAAAGGAGTGTTTGGGCCCTTGGACAGTGAGGAGGGGCGAAGTAAAGGGGCAGGTGTTGCACCTTCTGCGATCGCATGGGAAGGTGCTGTGGGAGGGGGTTGAGATGTAGGGGGTGATGGAGTAGTGGACCAGGGTGCCCCGGAGGGAATGGTCCCTACTGAATGCCGACAGGGGGGAGGTGAAGGGAAGATATGGTGGCATCATGCTCGAGTTGGCGGGAATGGCGGAGGATGATCCTTTCAATGCGGAGGCTGGTGGGGCGAAAAGTGAGGACAAGGGGGTCCCTATCATGGTCCTGGGAGGGAGAGGAAGGTGTGAGGGCAGAGGCACGGGAAATGGGTAGGACACGGTTGAGGGCCCTGTCAACCATCGTGGGTGGGAAACCTCAGTTCAGGAAGAAGGAAGACATTCCAGAAGCACTGTTATGGAAAGTGGCATCATCGGAACAGATGCGACGGAGGCGAAGGAACTGAGAGAATGGGATGGAGTCTTTAAAGGATGTGGGGTGTGAGGAGTTATAGTTGAGTTAGCTGTGGGAGTCGGTAGGCTTGTAATGAATATTGGTGGACAGTATCACTAGAAATTGAGACTGAGAGGTCAAGGAAGAGGAGGGAAGTGTCAGTGATGGACCATGTGAAAATGACGGAGGGGTGGAAATTGGAAGCAAAATTAATAAATTTTTCCAGGTCCAGACGAGAGCATGAAGTGGCACCAAAACAGCCATCGATGTACCGGAGAAAGAGTTGTGGGAGGGGGCCTGAGTAGGACTGGAACAAGGAATGTTCCACATACCCCATAAAGAGACAGGCATAACTGGGGCCCATGCGGGTACCCATAGCCACACCTTTCATTTGGAGGAAGCAAGACGAGTTTAAGGAGAAATTGAAAGAGAACGAGTTCAGCCAGTTGGAGGAGAGTAGTGGTGGATGGGGATTGTTCGGACCTCTGTTCAAGGAAGAAGCGGAGAGCTCTCAGATCATCCTGGTGGGAGATGGAGGTGTAACGGGATTGGACGTCCATGGCGAAGAGGCGGTGGTTGGGGCCAGGGAGCTGGAAGTGGTTGATATGATGTAGGGCATCAGAGGAATTGCGGAGTTAGGGCTCAGGCTTGTAGGGCTAGACAGTATGAAGCGGAGTCGATTGAGAGGGAGCGTATTTCCGGTGTTCATTTGGATAGAAATTTTTTTTTAGGGAATTTGAATGAGGTTAGAGACCCTGAAAGTAACGAGGCTGACTTATTTAGCTGAGCTCCCTTGGATGAAGCCCAGTAGGCAGATCCCGGTTTGCAGTTTCAGCTGTTGCGAATCAAAAAATTATAGAAAGTTTATGGCACAGGAAGGGGCCACTTGGCCCATCGTATTTGTTCCGGATAGAAAAGGAGCCATTTCGACCAACCCAGCGCATGGTCCGTAGCCCTGCAGGTTATGGCATTTGAGGTGCATATCTAGACACCAGTGTTCTGAGGAAGAATCTGAAATGGACCCTGAAAGTTATTACCTAAAAAATGAGAAATTGATGAGGAAGTGGAGACGGCCTCAGAGACCAGCAGATAAGAAGTAGACAGCAGTCCATCAAATTTTAAGAATTGCCCATGAGATTCTAATGGCAGGTGATTTATATAAACATAGAAAATAGGACCAGGGGGAGGTCTTTTGGCCCTTCGAGCCTGCTTGGCCATTCAGTATGAGGCTGATCCTCTATCTCAGCTCCATACTCCTGTGCTCTCCCCATACCCCTTGATGGCTTTAGAGTCCAGAAATATTACCTATTTCCTTCTTAAATATATTAAGTCACTTTGCCACCACAGCCTTCTGTTGTAGAGAATTCCACAGGTTCACCACCCTCTGAGTGAAGAAGTTTCTTCTCATCTCAGTCCTAATGTTCTGGACTGGGGGAGAGTGGAATTTAGTAAAATAAGGCAGAATCTAGCCAAGGTGGACTGGGAACAGCTACTTGTGGGGAAATCTACAGAGGAGCAGTGGGGGGCGTTCAGAAAGGAAATGGGGAGGGTACAGGCTCAACATGTTCCCTCTAGGGTGATAGGAAGGAGTAACAAGTCCAGAGAACCATGAATGATCAGAGATGTTCAGGTTACGATGAGAAGGAAAAGAGAGGCTTTTAGCAGGTACAAGGGAAGCAAATCAGCAGAGGCATTAGTGGAGTACAGAAAGTGCAGGGTGGGGCTTAAGAAAGCAATTAGGAGAGCAAAGAGGGGATATGAGAAAGCTCTGGCTGGTAAAAGTAGGCAAAATCCCAAGATATTCTATAATGGGAAGAGGATAACCAGGGAATGAGTAGGGCCCATAAGGGACCAAGAGGGCAATCTATGGGTGGAGCCAGAGGACATCGCTAGAGTGTTGAACGAATACTTCACATCCGTCCTCACCCAAGAGAATGAGGATGAAGGTATGGAACTCGGGGAGGGAGACTGTGAGGCTCTTATGCAAATTGATATAGGGAGTGACAAGGTGGTGTTGGCAGGCTTAAAAGTGGGCAAATCTCCAGGTCCAGATGATTTGTGTCCCAGACTGCTAAGGGCGGAGATCGCAGGGTCTCTGACCAAATTCCTCTCTGTCCACGGGGGAGGTGCCAGAGGACTGGAGAACAGCTAATGTGGTTCTGAAATTTAAGAAGGGTTGTAGAGATAAGCCAGGGAACTACAGGCCAGTGAGTCTCACGTCAGTGGCAGGGAAACTATTGGAGAAAATTCTGAAGGAGAGAATCTATCTCTACTTGGAGAGGCAAGGTTTGATCAGGGATAGTCAGCATGGCTTTATCAGAGGGAGGTCATGCCTAACAAATTTGATTGAATTTTTTGAGGAGGTGACCAGGTGTGTAGATGAGGGTAGTGCAGTTGATATAGTTTATATGGATTTCAGTAAAGCCTTTGACAAGGTCCCACATGGGAGACTTATAAAGATGGCAAATGCACGTGGGATACAGGGTAATTTGACAAGATGGATTCAAAATTGGCTTAGTTTTAGGAGACAGAGGGTGATGACAGAAGGATGCTTTAGTGTCTTAAAGCCAGTGTCCAGTAGCGTACCACAGAGATCTGCACTGGGTCCCCTATTATTTGTCATTTATATAAACGACATAGATGACTATGTGGTGTGTAGGATTAGTAAGTTTGCGATGACACAAAGATTGGCTGGGTGGTTAACAGTGAGGTTGAGTATCATGGGCTACAAGACAATATAGATGGGATGGTCAAATGGGCAGATAAGTGGCAGATGGAATTTAATCCTGAAAAGTGTGAGGTGTTACACTTTGGAAGGAGTAATTTGACAAGGAAGTATTCAATGAACGGCATGACACTAGGAAGTTCTGAGGAACAAAGGGACCTTGGCGTGTGTGTCCATAGATCTCTGAAGGTGGAGGGGCATGTTAGTGGGATGGTGAAAAAGGCATATGGGACACTTGCCTTTATCAATCGAGGCATAGATTACAAAAGTAGGGAGGTCATGTTGGAGTGTATCGAACCTTGGTGAGGCCACAGCTGGAGTACTGTGTGCTGTTCTGGTCACCACATTATAGGAAGGATGTGATTGCACTGGAGGGAGTGCAGAGGAGATTCACCAGGATGTTGCCTGGGATAAAACATTTAAGTTATGAAGAGAGGTTGGCTAGACTTGGGTTGTTTTGTTGGAGCAGAGAAGACTGAGGGGCGATCTGATCGAGGTGTACAAGATTATGAGGGGCATGGACAGAGTGGATAGGGAGCAGCTGTTCCCCTTAGTTGAAGGGTCAGACACAAGGGGACAGAAGTTCAAGGTGAGGGGCAGGAGGTTTAGGGGGGATGTGAGGAAAAACATTTTTACCCAGAGGGTGGTGATGGATTGGAATGCACTGCCTGGGAAGCTGGTGGAGGCGGGTTGTCTCACATCCTTTAAAAAGTACTTGCATGAGCAGTTGGCACGTCATAACATTCAAGGCTATGGGCCAAGTGCTGGTAAATGGGATTAGGTAGGTAGATCAGGTGTTTCTCATGTGTCGGTGCAGACTAGATGGGCCAAAGGACCTCTTCTGCACTGTGATTCTGTAAATGGCTTGCCCTGTATCCTGAGACTCTGACCCCTTGTTCTAGATACCTCCCCCCACCGAGTTAGAGGAAACATCATCCCTGCATCTAGTCTGTCAATCCCTGTCAGAATTTTATACAATTCAATGAGACCCGCTCTCGTTCTGCTAAACTCCAGTGAATACAGGCCTAGTCAACCCAATTTCTCCTCATACGACAAACCTGCCATCCCAGGAATCAGTCTGGTGAACCTTCGCTGCACTCCCCCTATGGTAAGTATATCCTTTCTTCGGTAAGGAGACTAAAACTGAACTCAATACTCCAGGTGTGGACTCACCAAGGCCATGTCCAACTGCAGGAAAACATCCTTGCTCCCGTACTCAAATCCTCTCACAATGAAGGCCAATATACCATTTGCCTTAACTGCTTGCTGCACCTGCATGCTTGCTTTCAATGATTGGTGTCCCCAGATCCCTTTGTACATCAACATTTCCCAATCTATCACCATAATACTCTGCCAGTCTGTTTTTCCTACCAAATTGGATAACTTCACACTTATCCATGTTCTATTGCACCTGCCATGTATTTGCCCACTTACTCAACTTGTGTAATTTGCCTTAAAGGCACTTCATATCCTCCTCCACTGCTCATATTCCCACCAAGTTTTGTATTTCAGCAAACTTGGAAAAATTACATTTGGTTCCCTCATCCAAATCATTGATATATATTGTGAATTGCTGGAGCCCAAGCAATGATCCCTGCGGTGCCCCACTAGTCACTGCCTGGCACTCCAAAAAGGACCCATTTATTCCTATTCTGAGAATTGGTTGGCAGACAGGAAACAATGCATGCCAATGTATTACCCCCAATCCCATATGTTTTAATTTTACACACTAACTTCTTATGTGGGACTTTATCAAAAGCTTTCTGAAAATCCAAATCCACATCCACTGGCTCTCCCTTTTCTATTCTGCTAATTACATCCGCAAAAAACTCCAGTCGGTTTGTCAGAAATGACTTCCCTTTCATAAATCCATTGCTGACTTTGTCTAACCCCGTTGATATTTCCTAAGTGCCTTGTTATCACATCCTTTATAATAGACTCTGGCATTTTCTTTTCTACTGATGTTTGGCTAGCCAGCCTGTAATTCCCTGTTTTCTCCCTCCTTTTTTAAACAGTAGGGTTACATTTGCCATCCTCCAGTCTGTTGGGACTGTTCCAGAATCTATAGAATTTTGGAAGATGATAACCAACACATCCACTAATTCCATGGCCATCTCCATTAGTACTCTGGGATGTAGATCATCAGGCCTTGCGGATTTATCGCCTTTCAGCCCCATTAATTTCTCCAGCACTTATTTTTGTAATACTAATTCCCTTCAATTCCTCCTTCTCCCTAAAGCCTTTGTGGGAAGTTATTTGTGTCTTCCTCTGTAAAGACAGAACTAAAGTAGCTGTTTGATTGCTCTGCCATTTCCTTGTTTATTATAAATTCTTCTGTTTGAGACTGTGAGGGACCTACGTTTGTCTTCACTAATCTTTTTCTTATGACATACTTAAAAGAAGCTTTTACAGTCTGCTTTTATGTTCCTTGCAAGTTTACTCTCATATTTTATTTTCACCCCTTAATCTCTTGGTCGTCCTTTGTTGAATTCTGAACTGCTCCCAATCCTCAGGCTTGCCACTTTTTCTAGCAACTTCATATGGTCCCTCCTTGGATCGATTACTATGTTTAATTTAATTGTTAGCCACCGTTAGGCCACTATTCCTGTTGTGTTTTTGTGAAGAAAGGAATATATAACAGTTGCATTGCAAACATTCATCCCTTAAATACTAGCCGTAGCCTATCTACCGTCATACCTTTTAATGAAATTCCCCAGCCTATCTTGGCTAACTAACACCTCATACCTTTGTAGTTTCCTTTGTTTAGATTTAGGACCCTAGTTTTGGATTGGACTACTTCATTTTTCATCTTAATTGTGAGGATGGATGTTATTTTTTTAATATATTGTGGGGAATATTGTGTTATTCTGTAAAAAAAGGCTGTGTGTGTGTGAGAGAGAGATTTAATTAAGCTGGGCAGAGTTTGATAGGTTGTCTGGGGGATTTGGAAACATGAAAGGGATAGAGCTGTAACGTTTGAGGTACAAGCAAATTGGTTAGATCTAACATTTGCATTTTTAGATAAGTTGAGAGTTTGCTTGAAAGCAAAGTGGAGTCAGAAACATGTTTGCATCTTGCAGGAGTTCCATTGGTAAATAGTACTGGGGATATTGTATTTTAATGACCCAAAATCATTGACAAGATGGAAACACAAAATATCTTATATTTGGAAGGGTTTGAGTTTCAAAGAGGCGTGAGAACTATGGGACAGAGATTAAAGGAAAAAATGTATATTAGAATTACTGTGTATAGCTGTTGAGATAGAGATGGCTGGAGCTGTTTAAACTGTTGAGATAGCTGGAGCTCCGGGCTGGGAGAAGATGCTGTTTGAATTACCCATCCAGTCAAGCAAGCTAGAAAAGCCTTGGGCTGCAGCAAGTAGATTTATTCTGAAGTGGATTCCACTGCAGAGTGGGAGAGGGTACAGCAGTTTACCTTGTGTAATATTACTGGACTTCATAGTAGACATCGAAAAGGGAGTGTTGCCTGGAAGGTGTTTACTTGTGGGTTTAACCAAGTAGAGAGTTTTAGGGCAACGTTTTGAAAGATTAACCTTAACTGCGTAACTATAATCTTGTGCGCTTAAGTTTTCTTTTAGTTTTGTGATCCAAACCTCTATTTTTAAGATCCCAAAAGTGTTACTGGACCTCTTACTGCTAAGATCGGTATGTTGCTTTCTTGATTTCAGAATACAAAAAAAAGGTTATGGCCCGTTGGTCATGTTTCCCTCTGGGATTTGGTTTGCGTAGCAATTAACACCGGCTATGGTCGTAACAAATTTGGGAGCTCTTTGTGAGATTATTAAAATTTCTTGATTGGGTTAGAATTTGTGAATCCAAGGGATACGAGTACAAGAAGAACGCTGACTTCAGGAGGTTTGTGTTGAGGGCTTTTAAAGTGTTTAGACTGTACCATAGTTTTGATAATTGCTATGGCTTTTCTGGGAGTGAAAAATGTAACTGTGGAGTGTTTGAAATCTCTGACTAAAACTCAATTGGAAGATTTAGCAGATGAAGTGCAGGTAGAGAAGAAGCAGAATTTCGTATGGCTAAGATTGTTAAAGTACTTACCCAGCATCTAAAGTTGGTGGAACGGATACCTGAAACTAGTATGTGACAGCTGGAAGTCATAAGGCTTAATTTGCAAATGAAGAAGCTTGAAACTCTTTCGAGTTATCAACAGTCACAGATTGCAACTCTTTCCAGTACAATCACAGTTCTTGGTTTCCGGGAGTGGGACATGAACCCACAACCCTCTGATTCAAAGGCGAGGGTGCTATGAACTGAGCCACAGCTGACACCTCATGAAGAAGCTTGAACTTGAACAAGAAATGGAACCAAATGGAATTGACTTGTAAGAAAGAGGAAAAGAAAGGGAAATTTTTAAAAAATTAGAAAGAAAAGAGAAGGAAAAAGAAAAGAAATAGAAATAAAAAAAAGCTTCAATGGGAAAAAGCCCATGTTTTTTACCAAAATGCATCACCTCACACTTCTCCACATTGAACTTCATCTACCACCTATCTGCCCACTCCACCAACTTGTCCATATCCTTTTGAAGTTCCACACCGTCCTCTCACCGTTCACTACACTCCCAAGCTCCGTATCATCTGCAAACTTTGATGTTGTCACCTGCACACCAGGTGTATTAATAGTTAATTAATACATATCAGGAAAAGCAAGGGCCCCAATACCGACCTCTGGGGGACTCCACTACAAACCTTCCTTCAGCCCAAAAAACATCCATTGACCATTACTCTCTGCTTCCTATTTTTCAGCCAATTTTGTATCCACGTTGCTACTGTCCCTTTTCTTCCATGAGCAATAACTTTTCTCTCAAGTCGGTTGTGTGATACTGTGTCAAATGCCTTTTCAAAGTCCATGTGCACCACATCCAACAGTATTACCCTCATCGACCTTTTCTGTTATCTCTTGAAAACATGCCAGCAAGTTAGTTAAACATGATTTCCCATTCAGAAATCCATGCTGGCTCTTCCTTATCAACCCATATTTTTCCATGTGACTACTAATTCTATCCGAATAATTGTTTCCAGAATCTTGCCCACCATGAAGTTAGACTGACTGGTCTGTAATTGCTGGGCTTATCCTTACAACCTTTTTTGAACAAGGACATAATGTTTGCATTTCTCCAGTCCTCTGGCACCACTCCTGAGTCTAGGGAAGACTGAAAGATTATGGCCAGTGCCCCTGCAATTTCTACTCTCACTTCCTTCAATATCCTAGGATGTACCTCATCCGGTCCTGGTGTCTTGTCAACTTTAAGTACCGACAATCTATTCAACACTTCCTCCTTATAGGAACAGGCTAGGCCATACAGCCCTTCAAGCCTGCTCCGCCATTCAATATGATCATGGCTGATGTTCTATCTCAACGGCATATTCCCGCTTTCTCTTCATGCCCCTAACATCCAAAAAATTATCAATTTCTTTCTTGAATATACTCAGTGACCCGGCCTCCACAGCCTTCTGTGGTAGAGAATTCCACAGGTTGAACACCCTCTGAGTGGAGAAATCTTTCCTCATCTCAGTCCTGAATGGCCTGCCCCATATCCTGAGACTGTGTTCCTTGGTTCTAGACTCCCCAACCAAGGGAAACATCCTCCCTGCACCCAGTCTGTCTAGCCCTGTTAGAATTTTATATGTTTCAATCAGATCCCCTCTCATTCTTCTAAACTCTAGAGAATACAGGCCAAGTCAAACCAATCTCCCCTCATACGACTGTCCTGCCATCCCCAGTATCAGCCTAGTGAACCTTCACTGCACTCCCTCTATGGCAAGTATATCCTTTCTTAGGTAGGGAGACCTAAACTGCATGCAATACTCCAGATGTGGTCTCACCAAGGCCCTGTATAACTGCAGTAAGACATCCCTACTTCTGAACTCAAATCCTCTTACAATGAAGGCCAACATACCATTTACTCTCCCAATTGCTTGTTGCACCTGCCTGTTTACTTTCATTGACTGGTGTACAAGGACACCCAGATTCCTTTGTATACTCACATTTCCCAATACATCACCATTTAAATAATGCTCTGACTTTCTTTTTCACACCGAAGCGTTAACTTCACATTTATCCACGTTATACTGCATCTACCATGTGTTTGCCCACATACACAACTTGTCTAAATCGCCCTGAAGCCTCCTCGCATCCTCCTCACAACTCACAACCCCACCCAGTTTTGTGTCATCAGAAAACTTGGAAACACTGCATTTGGTTTCCTCATCCAAGTTATTTATATATATCGTGACTAGCTGGGGCCCAAGCACAGATCCCTGCAGTACACCACTAGCCACCGCCTGCCACCTGGAAAAAGCCCCATTTATTCCCACTCTCTGTTTCCGGCCTGTCAACCAATTCTCAATCCATGCCAGTATATTACCCCCAATCCCATGTGCATTAATTTTGCTCACTAGCCTCTTATGTGGGACCTTATCAAAAGCCTTCTTGAAATCCAAATTCACCACATCCACTGGTTCTCCCTTATCTATTCTACTAGTTACATCCTCAAAAAACTCCAGTAGATTAGTCAAGCATGATATCCCTTTCATAAACCCATGCTACTTTGTCTAATCCCATTAATGCTTTCCAAGTGTACTGTTACCACGTCTTTTATAATAGACTCTAGCATTTTCCTCAACTACTGATGTAAGGCTAACTGGTCTGTAATTCTCTGTTTTTCTCTCCCTCCTTTTTTAAATAGTGGGGTTATGTTTGCCACCCTCCAATCTGTAGGAGCTGCTCCAGAACCTGTAGAATTTTGTAAGATGACCACAAATGCATCCAATATTTCCAGGACCACTTCCTTCAGTAGCCTGGAATGTAGATTATCAGGCACTGGGGATTTTTCAGTCTTTAACCCCATTAATTTCTCTAGCACCATTTATTTTCACTAATACTGATTTTCTTCAATTCCTCCCTCTCACTAGACCCTTGGTTCCCTAACATTTCTGGGAAATTATTTGTGTCCTCTTTTGTGAAGACAGAACCAAAATATGCGTTCAATTCTGCCATTTCTTTGTTCCCCATTATAATTTCTCTAGTTTCTGACTTTAAGGGACCTACATTTGTCTTTGCTAATCTTTTTCTCTTCACATATTTGTACAAGCTTTTACAGTCAGTTTTTATGTTCCCTGCAAGTTTACTCTCATACTCCCATTTTCCCCTTCTTGATCAATCTTTTTGTCCACTTTTGCTGAATTCTAAACTGCTCCAAAACCTCAGGCTTGCTGCTTTTTTCTGGCAATGTTATATATCTCCTCTTTGGATTGTCTAACGTGAAACTTAGAATGAAGGAAGAAAGGAGAGATAGTGATTCAGATAGTGATGTTGATTGCTTTGAGGAATTTGATTTAACTAAAAATCTTTGGTTAGTGCATAAATTTACAGGGGATATAGAGATTTTACCTCATTTGAAAAGATAGCTATGAAATTGAATTGGCCAAAACATGCTTGGATTATCATGTTATAGCAGGTACAGCAATAAATGTGTATGCAAGCTTTTCCGAGGAGCAGTCTGCAGATCATGAGATAGTAAAGAAGGCAATATTAAATGCTTATGAGTTTGTCCCTGAACCCTATCAGTTGAAGTTTAGAACTTTAAGGAAGAGACTTAATCTGACTCATGTTGAAACGTTATGGTTATGGATGAACTTAGAAATAGCAATCCAGTAAACATTAAGAAATATTTCGATGAAAGACAAAACAAAAAGATCAGGGAAGCTGCTGTTTTAGCCGTTACGTATGTTATTTCACACAAACAGTTAAATGTAGGAAAAGGGTCATATGGAAATCCGCAGGGAAGTTGGAGATTTAGAAAACCTACTGATGGTAAAAATGTTGGTAATAGGGATCAAACTGAAGGGCGTCAGTGTATTAAAGACGGAAAGGTGGAAAGTACAGTTGAAGGAAGGAAACTGATATGTTGCCTTGTAATAAGGCTGGACACACAAGATCAAGTTGTTAGAGATTAAACAGGAAACCAATTGTGGCCATTTGAACTCAGAAAAGTTTGGGAAATAAGAGTACTGTGGGCACTGAGATCGAGAGGCAAGGAAAACCAGTGGTTTGTGTACAGGTGGAGCAGGAAGAATTATTGGTAGCTAGGAAAGTGGAAATGTGTTCACAACTTCCCAATGGAGTTCTGAAGCACAGGTTGCAGAGGTGTTTAAAGATTTTATATGTAAAGAGAAAATATATCCATGTGTTCAGGGGAGATCAGGAAAAGATGTCAAAATTTTAAGGGATACTGGGGCTAGCCAGTTCTTAATGTTATGGAAAATGGTTTTTGTTGCCCGGAAAGGTTATTACTGGACAAAATATTAATTAATGAAATTCATGGCAAAGTCAAACCTATTTCATTCCCTAATGTAAATTTTAATAAGTAATTTGAAAACAGGAGAGGTGATTGTCAGGGTAGTGGAGAAATTGCCCATTGCAGGGGTTCAATTTATTCTAGGGAATGATATAGCTGGATCACAGATATTGACTATGCCTGTTGTAGTAGAGCAGCTTGTTGAGACACAAGGAACAGAGGTTTTACAGAAAAAGCATCCTGGATTGTTCCTAGATTGTGTGGTGACAAGATCGCAAACATAAGTTTAAACAGGAAGAGGAAAAATCTATAAGATGGGGAGAATGCTGAAATTCAGTCGGCTGCATCAATCTTTGAAAAGATTACTCAGGAGCAGAAGAGTAAAGAGGGTGAGGTTGAGTGTTCAGCTGAGTGTAGTTAGTGGACTTATAGCAGAAGGAATTTGAAGAAATTATATCAGACAGCTTATTCTGAAACAAGCAGAATGCATCCCAGAGTGTTATTACATTAAGAGCAATGTGTTAATGAGGAAATGGAGACCGCAACAAGGTAAAAAGTGGATGGTAGTGCACCAAGTAGTGATACCATCTGGGTACCGGAATTAAATTTTTAATGGCTCATGAAATTCCAATGGCTGGACATTTGGGAATAAGGAAAACTCAAGCTAAGATATAAAAACATTTTAGTCGGACTGGGCTACATAAAGATGTGAGCAAAAATAAAAGCAAAAAACTGCGGATGCTGGAAATCCAAGACAAAAACAAAAATACCTGGAAAAACTCAGCAGGTCTGGCAGCATCTGCAGAGAGGAACTCAGTAGTTTTGTGGGTGGGGTGAAAGCATTAGTATTGTTGCCAATGTCAGGTGATGAAGGCAAGCTTTAGTGGACCTTACCAGATTGAGAACTGACTGAGTGAAGTAATGTAGTAAGTTTCTATTCATTCATGGGATGTGGGCATTGCTGGCTAGGCCAGCATTTATTGCCCATCCCTAATTGCCCTTGTTCAGAGGACAGTTAAGAGTCAACCACATTGCTGTGGGCCTGGAGTCACATGTAGGCCAGACCAGGTTTTGGATGGCAGATTTCCTTCCCTAAAGGACATTAGTGAACAAATCAGTGATGGTTTCGTGGTCATCATCAGACTTTTAATTCCAGATATTTATTGAATTCAAATGTCACCATCTGCCATGGTGAGATTCGAAACCAGGGCCCTAGAGCAATATCCTGGGTCTCTGAAATACTAGTCCAGTGACAATACCACAATGCCACCATTTCCCCCTATACCCCAGATAGAAGGAAGAGTCCATGAGTGTGCTATGTAATTATGCTCAAAAAATACTTTGACAAAGAGAATAAACAGGAAAAGGTACTGCTAGTTGTAAGTAAGGAAGGGGAAGTAGAATTAAGGATTCTGAAATAGATCTTCCTCTGATTAAATTGGACAATGAGGAAGTGCTTAAGAATCTAGATGTAATATTGAATTACTTTCTAGAAAGTTGTCAAGAGTAATTTAAAAGAGCTATTGCAGTCACACAAAGCAGTTTGTGGAAATAAATGGGGAAAACAGATTTAGCTGTACATGATGTTGATGTGGGGAAATTGGAGTTAATAAGGCAACACTCATATAGATTAAATCCAGTAAAATTAGCTCAAGTGCGGAATGCAATTGAATTTATGCTTCAGAATGTCATCATAGAACCCTGTCACAGTAATTGAAGTTCACTCATTGTAATGATGAGCACTTGGCATGTCATAACATTCAAGGCTGTGGGCCAAGTGCTGGTAAATGGGATTAAGTAGGTAGGTCAGGTGTTTCTCACGTGTCGGTGCAGACTCAATGGGCCGAAGGGCCTCTTCTGCATTGTGTGATTCTGTGAATGGTGCCAAAACTGGATAAATCACAAATACTGTGTATTGATTACTGAAAAGTGAAGGTAGTAACAAAAGTAGATTCATATCCACGATTGGAGGATTGTATCGAGAAAGTGGGACAGTTAATATTTATCACAAACACTGACTTGCTGTGAGGATATTGGCATGTACCCTTATCGGAAAGGGAAAAAGAGATATCAGCTTTTGTGACACTGGATGATCTTTCTCAGTGCAAAGTAAAGGATTTTGGTATGAAAAAATGCACCAACAACATTTCGGAGATGAACAAACAAAGTGACTGAGGAACCGAACAATTGTGCTGTTTATATTGATGACTTAATAGTATTCAGTCAAACGTAGGAGAAGCATTTACCACACTTAAAGGAACTATTTGATCGACTGCAGGAGGCCAATTTGGTTGTGAATTAGGCTAAAAGGGGATTTGTGAAAGCACAAGTTACATATTTGGGCCACACTGTTGGACATGGTCAAGTGGCCCCGAGAGATCCAAAATTGAAAGCTATTGTGGTATTCCCAGCACCTACAGTGAAATGGGAAGTTCTGAGATTTCTAGGCAAGAGTGGATTTTATCGGAAATTCATGCCAAAATTCAGCAGCATAGTTGCTCCGCTGACTGGATTATTAAAAAAGAATATAAAGTTCCACTGCACACAGGAGGGTCAAAATGCATTTGACAGTTTGAAAGCTGTACTAACAACTACACCTTTTCTATCAGCACCTGATTATACAAAGCAGTTTAAGTTGGCTTTCTAAGTACTGACTAAAAAAGTTCTCCTGGATGCAACTTAATAATTTTGATCCCTCCCTACCTTGCACACTAAAATTATCCTAGTTAATATTTGTGTAGTTAAATTCCCCTACTAATTCTGCCTTAATATTCTTATACTTCTCTGAAATTTTATTACATATTTGATCGTCTCTCTCCCTGATTCTTTTAGGGCCTACAGTACACACCCAACAGCGTGTCTGCCCCCTTTGTGTTCTTTACATCTACCCATATGGCCTCATTTGATGATCCTTCCAAGATATCATCCCTCCTCACTGATATAATTGACTCTTTGATCAATATTGCAACCCCCCCTCCTCTTCTACCTCCCTCTCTATCTTGTCTGAATACCCTATAACCAGGAATGTTGAGCTGCCAATCCTGCCCTTTTAGCCAAGTCTCGGTCATAGCTATGATATCATACTCCCACGTGCCTACCTGTGCCCTCAGCTCACCTGTCTTATTCCTCAGGCTCCTTGCATTAAAATATATTTCATTTAGCCTTGCTAAACTCTCTTCTTTCTTATCTAGCCTATGTTTCCTCTGCCTTCCAAACTCACTTACTAGCATTTTAACTTCTAATGCCACCTCAGCTTCTCTTTCCAGGATCCCATCCCCCTGCCAATTTAGTTTGAATCCTCCCAACAGCATTAGCAAACCTCCCCGCAAGGATGTTGGTCCCGTTCCTGTTCAGGTGTAACCCGTCCAACTTGCACAGAATTCTTTCCAAAGGATTAGCTAAGAATTATAGGGATGGGATAACTAGGGCACAGGCTTATAAAACACATCGGCATAGAGTTAGGTTAGATGCTAGTGAAGATTTAAAATTGAATAGAGCCGTTATTATAGCTCTGGACGCTCCATCATGGGTGCCATCTCCCCGGGAAAAGAAAAGAGAGAGAGAATAAATTGTGGATAAGCGAGCATTGCTCATGCGATGGGCGATGTTGTCTACAAAGTAAAAAGCCTGGGTAAGTGAATTCACAAACAAAGAAGTCACAAATGTCTGGACTTTACTGTATTTGTATGCTATTTGGCCCGTTAGCCATGCCACTTGGAGAAAGCACTTCACTGGGTTTCATTGACCATCTTGCAGATATCCAGCAGTTGTGCTGCCTGCCTTAATGGCTGGTTGCATCTTCCTTTCTCTATTAATGCTCAAGTTGATCTACTTTATTGTCCAGCACTGTCAAAATAAAGCACTCCAAACATCAGTGGTTCCAATTGCACCTTCTCAAAGCACTCATCCAGACTCCAGTCAGCTCAGAGTTCATTTCACTGTTGTTACTGCAAGTTTGAGGGTGCCTCCTGAGAGGGCTTGAGTCAAGCTGTGGGCTCCTCTCATACTGCCTCAGACCCCTCCCGTGCAGATCCTTTTCCAGTTTCAAATTTTAAACTGCGTCATAACTTAGGTCTTAAAATTGTGGTGCTGCATTTCTGCTTCGATGCCAGCTTCGACCCTCCCACGTCAGTGTCCAGGTCCCCTTGATCTTCCTTAGACCTCACGATGTGCAGGAAGAGTGCCCTCCAGTGATTCTCCAGCCTCCCAGTAACCTTGGATCCCATTGTCATTGTGGTGGATATTCTTGCCCTCTCCTCTGAACCCATCACTGTTGATGTCCCCATGCCTGATGTGGACTTCGCCTCGCCCCGCCCCTCTTGAGGCTGTGCACACAGTGACATACAGAGGTGACACCCCGTCCACACGAGAGCTTCAAGTAGCCCTGTTTTCCCCATTTAAAGGGTGCAGCTGCCTCCCTTGACCATGACCATTGCATGTGCAGATCAGTACCAAGCCAAACACCCTCATCACCCCCAAGTGTGAGACAATGACCATGCCCTGCACACCAAGCTATGCCTGATTCCCATTGAGCAGACAGACCTTGCTCCTCCCTGGAGCAGGAAGACGATGTCCATGTCATACATAGCCTTATAGCACGCCTGCGAAGCCCCAAGACTTCCTTTATCTCTCACCTTGACTAAGTGATCCACAGAGCCTAGAGATTGCCTTTAATCTCTCAATCAGACCTCTTTGCCTTAGTCCGGGGACTACAACTGTCTTTTACTTAGTTCTCCGTGGCCACAAGACCATTTCCCCTCCATGAGTCTCTGTGCAAGCCATGCCTCTTATGCAAGCCTTCCCCCCCCGCCCCCCCCACCCCCCATCAACACCATTCAGTGCCACACTAGACCCCCCTCCTACCACCTTCCTACTCCAGAGTATGCATGCATCCCCTCACATCATGCAATCTGAATCCCCCCTTTCTGTGTCTGCGTTCCAGTGTTCCATGTCGGGCTCCAGCTTCCCACCCCCAATCTTCCCTCGACCTGCCTTTGTGTCCCCACACCTTGCCCAAACACCACCATGCCACCTTCACTGTCATGTCTTAGCTGTCTTCTCTGTTTCCCCAACCCCCACCGACCCCACCATAACTCCTTCACCCTCATGTCTCAATCATCTATTCACCCATCCCATGCAGTCACCATGCTGGTCTCTTTTTCAGAATGGTGCTCTGCCTGAAGCCCGCAGTGCACAATGCCATTGTCTTGGAGTAGCCCAGCACCCACTATGAGTAGCCTAAGCATAAACCTCCACGAGTGTGTGCTGACACTGGCATCACTGAGGACCCGGAGCAGTGCTGTTGCAGGTAGGCTCTGAATATTGCACTTACCTCGAAGTCACAAGCGACGCGAGGGTGGACTGCTGCTCGACATTTATATTCAGTCTTGAATCAGACCGGTCTAGTTTCCTGCTGGCATGGCATGTAATTAGGAGGGTGATGTGCTGCTGGTGAGTTGTGTTTTTAATGAGTATTCATGACGTGCTAATGCATGCAAATGAGTTCCCATCATGGGCCAGCAGGAAATCCAACCTGCACTCAACCCGCCATGAAAGTGATGAGGGGAAAATTCTGACTTGTTTTCCCGCTGGAAGGATTCTGACTTTTGGCCTGTCTCCAAATTTTCCGCACCTGCCCCCGTGAAACCCGCTGCTGGCGGGAATGGAAAATGCCACCCGGTCTTGGGTATATGGGATAGAATTTCAAAGTTTGCAGATGATACAAAACTCACAAATGTTTGTGAGGAGTATAACACTAAATTTCAGGAAGACAGAAGAAGACTGCTATAATGGCCATTGAAGTTTAATGCAGAGAAGTATGAAAGGATACATTTCGATAAGAAAAGTGTGGAGAAGGAATATGGTATTTTAAAGGAGTTGCAGAAATAGAGAGGAATATTGGTAGAAATGTTTAATGGTGACAAGACAATTGAGAAAACTGTTAAGCATATGGGATCATTGGCTTTATTAATAAAAGAATAGAGTACATCTTTCTAGTGGCAGAAGGGTCAGTAACAAGAGAACATAGTTTAAACTGATTGGCGAAAAAGCCAGAGGTGACATGAGGATACTTTTTTTTGCACAGTGTTTTCTGATCAAAAAGGATGACTAATGGAGATTCAATAACAACATTTGAAAGAAAATTGGATAAATATTTGAAGGCAAAACTTTGAAGGGAAGTGGGATTAATTGGCTAGCTGGCCTCCAGCTTGTGCTGTGTCATTTTCATTCTTTCATTGTAATTTATGGAACAAATTCCAAGTGAACATTCTACATAAATGAACCTGAACATTGAATGTTTCCTTATAGGCCTAATCCTATCCTCACCCTGTGCTCCTACTCATGTACTGCCCATCAGGGTCAGTAAATAATGATTCAACTTTAGCCAGGTTTACCTCCTTTAGCTTGGTATTGTTGAAGCCAGTTCTGAAAACCCAATTACTACTGAAATTGCCCATGTGAATATAGTCTAGCGGCTAAAGCAGTAATCTTCCTGATGTGTCTGACTCGATACTTTTCTAAAATTCATTCATAGCTTGTGGGTGTCACTGGCTAGGCCAGCATTAGTTGCCAATCCCTAATTCCCCTTGAGAAGTTGCTGGCCTTCTTGAACCACTGCAATCCATGTGGTGTAGGTACATCCACAGTACTGTTAGGCGGGGAGTTCCAGGATTTTGACCTAGCAACAGTGAAGTAACGGCAAGTCAGGATGCTTGGAGGGGAACTTCCAGGTGGTGGTGTTCCCAGGTATCTGCTGCCCTTGTCCTTCTAGATAGTAGTGGTCATGGGTTTGGAAGATGCTGTCAAAGGAGCCTTGATGAGTTGCTGCAGTGCATCTTGCAGATGGTACACACTGCTGCTACTGTGCGTCAGTGGCGGAGGGAGTGAATGTTTGTAGATGTGATGCCAATCAAATGGGTTGCATTGCCCTGGATGGTGTCAAGCTTCTTGAGTGTTGTTTGGAGCTGCATGGCAGGCAAGTGGAGAGTATTCCATTACATTCCTGACTTGTGCCTTGTAGATAGTGGACAGGATTTGTGGAGTCAGGAGCTGAGTCACTCACCACAGGATTCCTAGCCCCTGACCTACTCTTGTAGCCACAGTATTTATATGGCTAGTCCAGTTCAGTTTCAATGGTGACCCCCCAGGATGTTGATGGTGGGGGATTCAGTGATTGTAATGCCATTAAACATCAAGGACGATGGTTAGATTCTCTCTTGTTGGAGATGGCTATTGCCTGGCACTCGTGTGGCATGAATGTTACTTGCCACTTCTCAGCCCAAGCCTGGACATTGTCCAGCTCTTGCTGCATTTGGACATGGACTGCTTCAAAGAACAAGAACAAAGAAAAGTACAGCACAGGAACAGGCCCTTCGGCCCTCCAAGCCTGCGCCAATCATATTGCCCGTCAACTAAAACATTTTGCACTTCCGGGGTCCGAATCCCTCTATTCCCAACCTATTCATGTATTTGTCAAGCTGCCTCTTAAACACCACTATCGTACCTGCTTCCACCACCTCCTCTGGCAGCGAATTCCAGACACTCACTACCCTCTGCGTAAAAAACTTGCTCCGCACACCTCCTCTATAGTTTTCTCCTCTCACCTTAAATCTATGTCCCCTAGTAATTGACTCTTCCACCCTGGGAAAAAGTTTCTGACTATCTACTCTGTCCATGCCACTCATAATTTCTCATAAACTTCTATCAAGTCGCCCCTCAATCTCCATCGCTCTAGTGAGAACAATCCGAGTTTCTCCAACCTCTCCTCATAACTAATAACCTCCAGACCAGGCAGCATCCTGGTAAACCTCCTCTGCATCCTCTCCAACGCCTCCATATCCTTCTGGTAATGTGGCGACCAGAATTGCACGCAATATTCCAAGTGTGGCCTAACCAAGGTTCTATACAGCTGCAGCATGACTTGCCAGGTTTTATACTCAGTACCCCTGCCAATGAAGGCAAGCATGCCATATGTCTTCCTGACTACCTTATCCACCTGCGTTGCCACTTTCAGTGACCTGTGGACCTGTACACCCAGATCCCTCTGCCTGTCAATGTACTTAAGGGTTCTGCCATTTACTGTATAATTCCTGCCTGTATTAAACCTTCCAAAATGCACTACCTCGCATTTGTCCGGATTAAACTCCATCTGCCATTTATCCGCCCAAGTCACCAACTGACCTATATCCCGTTGTATCCTTTGACAATCCTCTTCACTATCTGCAACTCCTCCAACCTTAGTGTCGTCTGCAAACTTACTAATTAGCCCAGTTACATTTTCCTCCAAATCATTTATGTATACTACAAACAGCAAAGGTCCCAGCACTGATCCCTGCGGAACTCCACTAATCACAGCTCCCCATTCAGAAAAGCACCCTTCCACTGCTACCCTCTGTCTTCCATGTCCAAGCTAATTCTGTATCTATCTTGCCAGCTCACCTCTGATCCCGTGCGACTTTACCTTCTGTACCAGTCTGTCATGAGGGACCATGTCAAAGGCCTTAATGAAATCCATGTATATAACATCCTCTGCCCTTCCATCGTCGATCATCTTTGTCACTTCCTCGAAAAACTCGATCAAATTAGTGAGACACGACCTCCCCTTCACAAAACCATGCTGCCTCTCACTAATACGCCCATTTGCTTCCAAATGGTAGTAAATCCTGTCACGAAGAATCTTCTCCAATAATTTCCCTACCACTGAAGTAAGGCTCACTGGCCTGTAATTTCCTGGATTATCCCTGCCACCCTTTTTAAACTTCAGTATCCGCGGACTCACGAATGGTACTGAACATTGTGCAATCATCAGTGAACATCCCCTTTTCTGACCTTATGGAAGGAAGGTCATTGATGAAGCAGCTGTAGATGGTTGTGCCTAGGACACTACCCTGAGGAACTCCTGTCCTGGATCTGAGATGACTGACCTGCAACAACCTCAACCATCTTCCTTTGTGCTAGGCACGACTCCAACCAGCGGAGAGTTTTCCCCCACATTCCCATTGACTCCAGTTTTGTTAGGGCTCCTTGATGCCACACTCGGTCAAATGCTGCCTTGATGTCAAAGGCAGTCACTCTCACCTCACCTCGGGAGTTCAGCTCTTTTGTCCATGTTTGAACCAAGGCTGTAATGAGGTCAGAAGCTAAGTGGCCCTGGTGCAACCCAAACTGAGGGTCAGTGAGGAGGATCATGCTAGTCAAGTGCTGCTTTATAGCACTGTTGATGATGGAGAGTAGACTGATGGGGCGGTAATTGTCTGGGTTGGGTTTGCCCTGCTTTTTATGTACAGGACATACCTGGGCAATTTTCCACATGACCGGGTAGATGCCTGTGGTGTAACTTTACTGGAACAGCTTGGCTAGGAACACGGTAAGTTCTGGAGCATAAGTCTTCAGTACTGTTGCTGGAATATTGTCAGGGCCTATAGCCTTTTCAGTACCCTGTGCCTTCAGCTGCTTCTTGTTATCACGTGGAGTGAATTGAATTGGCTGAAAACTGGCATCTGAGATGCTGGGTACTTCCGGAGGATGCCAAGATGGATCATCCACTCGGCACTTCTTGCTGAAGCTTGTTGCGAAAGCTTCAGCCTTATCTTTTGCACTGATGTGCTTGCCTCCTCCATCATTGAGGATGGGGATATTTGTATAGCCTCCTCTTCCAGTGAATTGTTTAATTGTCTGCCACCATTCACGACTGAATGTGGCAGGACTGCAGAACTTAGATCTGATCTGTTGGTTGTGGAATCGCTTAGATCTGCCTATCACTTGCTGCTTATGCTGTTTGCCATGGAAATAGTCCTGTGTTGTAGCTTCACCAGATTGACACCTCATTTTTAGGTATACCGGTTGCTTCTCCTGTCATGCCCTCCTGCACTCTTCATTGAACCAGGGTTGATCCCTCGGCTTGGTAGTAACGGTAGAGCGGGGTATATGCCGGGCCATGAGATTACATAATGTGGTTGTGTACAATTCTGCTGCTGATGGCCCATAGCACCTCATAGATGTCCAGTCTTGAACTGCTACACCTGTTGGAAATCTATCCCATTTAGCATGGTGGCAGTCCCACATGAGATGATGGCAGTTATCCTCAATATGGAGATGGGATTTTATCTCCACAAGGACTGTGCAGTGGTCACTCCTACTGATACTACAGTGGACAGATGCATCTACGGCAGGCAGGTTGATGAGGGTGCGGTCAAGTATGTTTTTCCCTCTTGTTGCTTCCCTCACCACCTGCCACAGACCCAGTCTAGCGGTTATGTCCTTTAGGACTTGGCCTGCTCGATCAGTAGTGGTACTACCGAGCCACTCTTGGTGATGGAGATTGATGTCCCCCACCCAGAGTGCATTCTGCATCCTTGCTACCCTCAGTGCTTCCTCCAAGTAGTATTCCACATGGAGGAGCACTGATTCATCAGTTTGGGGTGGTGGGGAACAGTACATAATAATCAGCAGGAGGTTTCCTTGCCCATGATTGACCTGATGCCATGACACTTGATGGGATGCTGAGTTGATGTTAAGTTTTCCCAGGACAACTCCCTTCTGACTATATGCCACTGTGCTGCCACCTCTGCTGAGTCTGTCCTGCCGGTGGGACAGGATATACCCATGGATGGTGATGGTGGTGTCTGGGGCATGAGCTGTGAGGTATGATTCTGTGAGGATGACTATGTCAGACTGTTGCTTGACTATCCTGTGACACAGCTCTCCCAATTTTGGCACAAGCCTCCAGATGTTAATAAGGGGGTTATTGACTTTGTAGCGGTTTAATACAACTGAGTGGCTTGCTAGGCCATTTCAGAGGGCATTTTAGAGTCAACGCATTGGTTTGGTGAGGGTTGTTGCTTGGTAGTGGGGTTGGTGTTGGTTGGTCAGGAAAGGTTCGATTGAGCCAAGTGGTCAGTTGGGTGTCGGGGGCAGGGTCCCATGGGGGCTGTTGGTGGCGGTCAGTACTATAGTTATGCAGGAGTTAGAAGTGGTTTTAACTTCTCCTGTGCAACTATTACTGCAAGACAGTCGGAATCATCCAAAGTTTGTGATTTATATCGTACTTTCGGATGGTTTCCTTTGCAGAGCAATTAATAGCCCAAAGGAAGTTTGAACTTTCTGGGCATTTGTCGGCAACCCTTACTTGGGTACTTGGGAGGTGATGGTTCCCCAGCGCATCTTTGGGGTACCCACCAGTTATAACACTCTGGAGCCCTAGAAGTTTGGGTCATGTATATAATGATTGCCTGTTTACAAAATTAGCTGGTCAGAGGGACAAAAATTGAAGGATCTGATTCTATAACAAAGGCTAACAAGCAGATGATCACAGGAGTCACATGCTTAAACCTCTTTGTGGAGTGACAGAAAGGAGTATGAAATGTTTTTCATTGAGGGCCGTGGAACGCACTTTGTATCTCAGGCAAGGACCGAGTTTTTGTGCATGTCACTGTTGAACTAATGAGACACAATTTTTGTTGAGCAGAACAAGTATACTGATGAACTCCAGGTTTTGGTGGAAATTGAAGAACAGCACTTAACTCTAGACCTTAGAAGAAATCTGTAAGTAAAGCCAGTTTCTAGCCTACAATATATTGCAAGCCACTTGTACTTTTCTTAAACTCATTCATGGGATGTCGGTGTCGTTGGCTGGGACAGCATTTATTGCCTAAACCTAATTGCCCCTTGAGAAGATGATGGTGAGCTGCCTTCTTGAACCACTGCAGTCCATGTGGTGTAGGTACACCCACAGTGCTATTGGGGAGGGAGTTTCAGGATTTTGACCCAGCGACGGTGAAGGAACGACGATATATTTCCAAGCGGTTGGCTTGGAGGGGAACTTCCAGGTGGTGGTGTTCCCATCTATCTGTTGTCCTTGTCCTTTGAGATGTTAGTGGTCATGGGTTTGGAAGGTGCTGCCTAGGAGCCTTGGTGAGTTACTGCAGTGCGTCTTGTAGATGGTACACACTGCTGCTACTGAGCGTCGGTGATGGAGGGAGTGAATGTTTGTGGAAGGCCAATCAAGCCGCTGCTTTGTCCTAGACGGTGTCAAGATCCTTCAGTGTTGTGGAAGCTACACTCATCCAGGCAAGTGGAGAGCATTTCATCACACTCTTGACTTGTGCCTTATAGATGGTGAACAGGCTTCGGGGAGTCGAGATGAGTTACTTGCCATGGGATGCCTAGCCTCTGCCCTGCTCTTGTAACCAAAGTATTTATATGGCTAGTCCAGTTCAATTTCTGGTCAATTGTAACCCCAGGCTGCTGATAGTGGGTGGGGTGGAGTGGGTGATGGGTGTTGGTGAATCCAGCAATGGTAATGCCATTGTACTTTTTATAAGCAAGATCAGTAATACACTGTGCAAAATTTGGTATATCTATCAAGAATGGAATGTTTGTAATCCTCTACCACCCCAGTATTAGATAGAGGAAGTGACTGTTCCTGGGCCAATGCCAGGTCTTCAGGTCAGTCTCAGAGTAACTTGCTTTACGAGTTTACATCCTATGTTACACTTCATAAAAAAAATTTAGTCAGTGAGAAGATTCAATGTTCTGAATGACTTCTCATGTTCTCTTATGAAGATCTTTGAAAGGAGAACAGAAAAAATCTTTTGAAAACTGGTTCTGAATTTTGAAACTCTAGTTATAGCTGTTAGCAATGTTATTAAAGAGAAAAGCAGCAGGATTTTAATTTGAGTTTTGAGTAAAAGAAATTATAATTTAAGTGGGACAAAATTGTAAACCAGGATTCAACACTTTCAACAGCTGGATGAATTGCACAGAAAATTCTGCTTATTTTAGAAATCACAAGAATACAAGAAATAGGAATAGGAGTAGACTGTATAGGCTGTCGAGCTTGATCTGCCCATTCAATATGTTCGTGGCTGATCTTGGGATTCAACTACATTTTCACATCCACTCCCCATTCCCATCCACTCCCCATATCCCATAAATCCACGAGAAACCAAGATTCTGGGCAGAATTTTCCCCTTGGTATGCGGGGGCGGGCCCCGCACACCGACGCGTAAAGTGACACGCAGTGACGTCAGGTAAGCATCCTGACATCACCACGTGCCATCACAATATTTCAGTGGGTGGGCATGCAGTGATCTCTGATACACGCCCGCCATTAATTAACGGGCCACTTAAGGCCCTCAAGGCACCAATTGACGGTGATTATTTGGGGCCCGTGCGACGACCTTCAGGTCGTCGCACGAGCGCAACAGGCAGGCGGGTAGGACACATTTGTATAAACCTCATCCACGGGTGGGATCAGAGGGGTCAGTGGGGTCGTGAATGTGCTCAGTCAGAGATTTAATTTGGAAAGTTACTGATACTTGCCTGTGTGAGCAGAAATACTTCAAAACTCATACCAGTTGTTTGGACAGGTCTCACAACCTTCAGGTCAGCACTCTGCAATGAAGATTCTTTTTCGGGCCTGCAGGTTTCAGGAAGCCTTCCCTTAGCCTGGGAATGGGAGTTGTGCTCTCCACTGGAGGCACCTCCTCTGAGGAGGAAGGGAGGGCTAGAACGGGGAGGAAGCCAGGAAGTGCACATTCAGTCTCCAGTGGAGCCGCCTTTGGGAGGAGAGGCGCAGGCACAAGGGGTGCAGGGCCAACAGGAAATCCAAGGTGGAAGGGGCTGCAGAAGATGTCACTATTCTGCTGCCAGGGGATACAGGTGGCGAAGCAGCTACCTCAATATGTCTGAGGTGCAGTGCCAACGGAGGCTTTGTCTCAAGGGAGACAGTCAGCTGTACCTGTCAGATGATAGGCCCTGAGATCTCCGCTAACTGTGTGGGTGGACATCCCATGCCAGTGGCTCTAAAGGCCACAGCTGCCCTCAACTTCTATGCCAATGGCTCTTTCCAGGGTGACCTTCATGGGTGACCTTTGCGGTGTCTCCCAATCAGCTGTCCACTCTTGTGTCAAGCAGGTGACAGACGCTCTATTCAGGTGTGCATTGACATTCATCCACTACTGCTGGGACGAGGCCAGCCAGACAGAGCGAGCCAGAGGCTTCGCTGCGATTGCTGGCTTCCCCCGTGTCCGGGGTGCTATAGACTGCACACACGTGGCCATCAAGGCGCCAGCAGGTGAGCCCGGTGCCTTCGTCAACAGGAAGGGCTTCCACTCCATGAACGTGCAGATAGTATGTGATCACAGGTTGCAGATTCTACAAGTCTGTGCAAGGTACCCAGGCAGCTCCCACAATGCCTACATCCTCAGACACTCCCAGGTGCCGGGGCTCTTCAGTGCTCCAGCCTGGCTGGATGGACGGCTGCTGGGTGACAAGGGCTATCCCCTCAGAAGGTGGCTTATGCCCCGCTCCGCCATCCAAGAACAGAAGCTGAGAAGTGGTACAATAGGAGCCTCCACAAGGGCTGTGGTGGAGAGAACCATCAGTCTTCTCAAGATGCGCTTCCGATGCCTGGACCATTCAGGGGGCGCACTCCAGTACCCCGCAGATCGTGTATCGCTGATAGTGGTTGCATGCTGTGCTCTCCATAATCTTGCGCTGGAAAGGGGCAACGCTGTGGATGAAGAAGATGTAGACGCAGTTGCTGCAGCTGCACATGATGAGACCAGCAGTGAGTCCGAGGATGAGCACGGGGAAATGCTGAGGGGGTAGATGCTGACCCAGGCATACTCCAGGGAGGCAGGGACACCCAAGAGGCTTTAATCCAATGAACCTTCAGCTAGAACACCACAGATGGACCTCCAAAAAAAGCCTATGCTGCAGGCTCCATACTCGATTCCTGAGTGCTAAATCTGCCTGGATAAGAACATTATTTAAGGGCCTTGTCAGTAAAGCTCAATGTGACACAACTCACTCATAACATCATGGGTAACCATCCACCTGCAGAGGAAAAGAGGCACCCTCAGCCATGGTCACATGTCTAAATTTAATGACATAACAAAATGAACTTAAGGGAACAAAATGACAAAGGTGTTAAACACCACACCAACTAATCATGACCTCATTGTGGGGCAACACAAAAGCGTCAGCAAGAAAGCCTGTGGTGTGCCTAAGGTGCCTTAAATTTACGCTTTCGGTTGCTACGTCTAGTTGCGGCCCCCTCGCTGGGAGTGGCATCTGAGACGGCCTGCTCACTGTGCTGTCCTGTTTGCCTTGGTGACCTTAGCGGCGGTCCTCTGGCCCATGGAGCCTGTGCTGGCCCCTCCTGGGAGGGAGCGGCCAGTTCCACAGCTCCCCAGTCAGCCTCATCGGATGGAACGGTCACTGGCAGAGGGATGGGGTGGGAGGTCTGCTGCTCTCATCCGGAGTGCCCTGAGAGGAGCCCGCAGAGACGACAGACAGCTGCTGCACCGACGTGAGATTGCTTCGGACCTCCCTGCTCACCATTGATGGATGGGCATTGAGCTGGGAAATTTGGTGCCCAGACCATCTCTCACACTGGCACTGACCAGCTGAGGTCAATGCCGATGTGAGGGCTTGCTGGTCCAAGCGAATCCCCAAGAAGCCCTGATTGGCCTCCTGGAGGAATCTCTCCATGAGAGTTGCTCTCTCAGCCATGAGGCTCATTGCATCGGCGTTGATCTTCCATCACGGAGACCAAGTCAAGCCATAGCCTCATGTATCTCCACCAGATCTTCCCGCACACCCTGCTGGACTTGCAGCATTTTCTGCCTCATAGATGACTCCAGAGGCACATCATCAGCCACCGACTGAGCATGTGCCTGGTCCCCTGCAGTTCCTCCAACTGCTGGCTCCATGGGCATTCTCTGACTCCACCAGCTCCTCCAGTGACTGTGAAGTGCCCTCACGCTGTGTCCCGGGACACTAGCCAATGATCTAATTCCCAACGAGGTGCTAGTATCTGCGCTGGGTGCCTGCCTGGCAGAGATGGTGTGAAGCTGGTGGGTCAGAGACTTCAGGGCCCTCAGGTGTGAGAGGGGGGACCCCTGTGCCGCCTCCTCCCGGCCCTGATCCGCTGATGCTGAAAGGAAGAACAAGGACATTTGATTAGTTAACGTGGAGATAATGTCAGTGTGCACCCCTGTCCCCCGGATCATAATGCGCTCATCCTTCCATAAGCAATGGTCAAGCCATGTTGCAAATTTCAATCACTGAACATTTAGCAGTGCCATGGCTGCTGGGACACTAATGGTGACCTCAGTGCTGGGCTAACATACCTGCCTGTGGCACCCCAGCCTCACCACCGGTGGACGTGGGCGCATGGCGCCTCTCCAGATCGATGGCCTCCTGCCCGAACTTGGTAATGATGGCCAACTAGGCCAGCCCTCCACCAGTTCTCAACTGCTCGGCGGCATTATGAGCATTCTTCTCCTGAAAAGGAGAAAAGAGCATTGATTAGTGCAATTTGTACCTGGAATCTCTTCGCTGCCATCCCACCCCAACCAGAATGGAACATTGCGGGGCTCCAGTGCCTCCTCACCTAGCGCAGATACTAGCACCTCGGTGGGAATTAGATCATTGGCTAGTGTCCCGGGGCACAGTGGTGAGGGCACTTCACAGTCGCTGGAGGAGCTGGCGGAGACAGAGAGTGCCCATGGCGCAGGCAGTCGGAGGAACTGCAGGGTACCAGGCACATGCTCAGTCGGTGGCTGATGATGTGCCTCTGGAGTCGTTCATGAGGCAGCAAACGCTGGAAGTCCAGCAGGGTGCGCGGGAGGATCTGGTAGAGATACATGAGGCTATGCTTGACTTGGTCTCCGTGGTGGAAGATCATCGCCGATGCAATAAGCCTCATGGCCGAGCACCATGCTTCCTCCACACTCACACAAAGACGCCAGGTCTGTTCCCCCTTGGCCAAATGCAGCCTACATCACATTTGGCACCACATGGTCCAACCTTGCAAAGCAAGGAGGCGCAAGCACATGGAACGGAAAGGGCAGCAGATGGTTCGGTGCCCTGCCACCTGGAAGCTCCCCTCCCAGCATGTCAGCACCCTGACTTTGACATGTTTTGCAGTTCCAGCACTGCGCCTAGGTGCAGACCCCCCAGGTTGCCCCCAAAACAGCAATGTGGGTGTCACTGTACCACATGCTGCGGGTGCAGAACCCATCTCATCACCACCCTGTCAGGGTGACCTCGGCATGTGCAATATCTGCTGACCCACCCAGCGAAGGACACATGCCGTCAATGATTCAATGCACTCAGAGTTGAGGGGAACGGGCGGCCAGGGGGGAAAGCCTATCTGCTGGGCTATGTGACCAATGCCAACATGGTACTCACCCTTCCAGGATGCAAAAGGTTGTTGAAACGTTTGCAGCACTGGATCCAGGTGCGTCACACTACGTCGCGGGAGCTCACTATCTCCACCACCTCCTCCCAGGCACATTTGGTCATGTGGGGGGGGCCTCCTCCTCCTGTCCCTGGGAACGAGGACCTACCGTCGTGCTGCCACCTCCTCATGAAGGGCAGCAAGGCAATCGTCTGAGAAACGAGGCACAGTGCCCCCCTGCCCTACCTTCCTTCCTGGCCTGCTCA
This sequence comes from Cetorhinus maximus, assembly GCF_964194155.1. Lineage (NCBI taxonomy): Eukaryota > Metazoa > Chordata > Chondrichthyes > Lamniformes > Cetorhinidae > Cetorhinus > Cetorhinus maximus. Next base: position 249,740,949 of record NC_135879.1, read on the forward strand.
CCAGCAGCGTGTTTGACAGCCTTTGCAAGGCTGCAGGAGCACTTTTAAACAGGCTGCCGGGTCGCCATTGGACCCGGCAGTCATATTAGTCCCGCTGCCGCCCGCCCACTCCCACTGTCCTCCGGAGTCGCGTTTCAACCTGGCGGGCCTTAATTGGCCCACCCACGTAAAATGGCGGCGCGGACCCGATCGCCCGGTCCCGCACGGCACACCCAACAGGCAGAAAATTGTGCCCTCTGTCGATCCTGGCCCTAAATATGTTCAACGATGGAGCATCCACAGCCCACTAGGGTAGAGAATTCCAAAGATACACAACCCTTTGAAGAAGTTGCTCCTCATTTCAGTCCTAAATGTCCCTTTATCCTAAGACCCCTGTGTCTGAGATTCGCCAACCATTGGAAACAGTCTCTTGGCGTGCATTAAGCCCCTTCAGAATCTTGTATGTTTCAAAGAGATCACCTTTCACTCTTCTAAACTCCAGAGAAATAGGCCCAATTTACTCAGACTCTCATCATAGGACAACACCCCCCCTTATTCTAGGGATCAATTTAATGAACCTTTGCTGTACCACCTCCATCCATCCTTAAATATCGAGACAAAAACTGCACACCATCTTCCAGATGTCATCTCACCAAACATCTATGCAATTGTAGCAAGCCTTCTTTATTCCTGTACTCAATCCCCTTGCAATAAAGTCCAACATGCCATTTGCCTTCTTAATTGCTTGTTGTACCATGGTACTTTCTGCGTTCCTTGTATGAGCATACCCAGGTCCCCCTGAACAGCAACATTTATAAGTTTCACACCTTTTAAAAAATATTCTGCTTTTCTATTCTTACAACCAAGGTAAATAACTTCACACTTCCCCACATTATACTCTATCTGCCATCTTGTTGCCAACTCACTTAGTTTGCTTATATCCTTTTGCAGCCTCTTTGTGTCCTTCCCACAGCTTACCTTCCCACCTAGCTTGGTATCATCAGGAAACTTAGATGAAGAGACAGAGTAATGTATCAAAGTCATTAATATAGGTTGTAAATAGCTGAGGCCCCAACACTGATCCTTGCAGCTCCACGAGTCACAGCCTGCCAACTTGAAAATTTCCAGTTTATGCCCACCCTTTACCCCCTGTCCATTATCCAATCCTCTATCCATGCTAATATATTATCCCCAGTCCTTTTCTTGCCTATTAATATTTTGTGTGGTACCTTTTGGAAATCCAGTTATACTACAGCTACAGCTTCTCCTTTATCCTACGAGTTACATCGTCAAAAAACTCTAATTATTTGTTATGGATATGCAATAGGCAACCCATATGGGGACAGGCAGGAAAGTGGAGTTCAGGCCACAGTCAGATCATTTATTGAATGACAGAGCAGGCTTGAGGCCAAATGGTCTACTCCTCCTATTTCTTATGCTCTTAAATCAACATTGTGGTATTTGAATGAGCCACGTTCTTAGCTTTCTCTATCGTAGCCAAAGATACATCAACTTAGAATGTCCTACATGGTTTAAAAGCTTGCATTTATAACCCTTGTTTGTTCCATTTACAGGGTCCTTGTACCAGAAGGGTTTCAAGTCTCATATTATGATGCAAATAGGACTTTGGTAACAGAACAGAACAGCGCCCTGGTGAGAGATCTCACATTTAAGCAATAAAATAGATTTTAAGAAATTAGTTGTAGGGTTTGAGTATCGCTGGCAAGGCCAGCATTTATTCTCCTTCCTTACTAGGTTCCCTTATCATTTGAATAAAATGAGGCTAAAAGATTAAAGGTTGTGACCAAACTTTGAAACTAACAACTGTGTTGATGGAAGACTAAAGAATTAAGACTGTCAGCGGGTTTTCAGAAATTCCTGTCTTTCGGGATGTGCTGTTTTGTTTTAAGCTCATGAACTGAAATACTAAAACAAATACCAATACTGTATTACTTTTTTTATTCTTGGATGTGCATATCACTGCATTTATTGCCATCTCTAGCTGCCCTAAGGAGATGATAGTGAGCCTCTTCATGAGTCACTGCAGTTTGCACAGGAGGCCATTCAAGAGGGGGGAGCAAAAAGACAAGTGGTAGTTGTAGGGGTTCTATAAATAGGGGAATTAATAACATCCTTTGTAAGCAGGATCGAGAGTCCCGTATGGTATGTTGCCTGCCCGGTGCCAGGGTGAGGGACATCTCTGACCGGCTTGAAAGGATATTGGAGACAGACAGGGAGGATCCAGTTGTTGCGGTCCACGTTGGGACAAATAACAGAGGTAAGACTAGGAAAGAGGACCTGTTTGGGGATTATCAGGAACTAAACTAAATTAAAGAACAGGTCCTCAAGGGTTATAATCTCCGGATTACTACCCAAGCCACATGCAAATTGGCATAGGGATGCGAGAATAAGGGAAGTAAACATGTGGCTAAAGGAGTGGTGTGGGAAAGAGGGGTTCCATTTCGTGGGGCACTGGCATCAGTATTGAAGCAGGAGGGATCTGTACCATTGGGATGGTCTCCACCTGAACCGACCTGGGACCAATGTTCTAGCGAAAAGGGTAAATAGGGTGGTCAACAGGACTTTAAACTAGAAAGTGGGGGGGAAGGGAAGGGTAAAACTCCAAGAGGTATGACTAATGGGAAACAAAGCAACAGGTTAGCGTGTGGGGGGATAGATTCAACATCATGGAAAATTATGAAAAAACTAAAAAGAAAGGAGAGCCCAGGAGAGGCTATTAAAGTCTCCAGAACACAAAATAGGGCAGAGTGTTTGGAAAGGGCTAGGAATCTAACTTCAAGCACATCAGATAAAGGGACGACAATGAGAAAGGGGACGGGAAATACAGGACTGAAGGTGTTGTATCTGAATGCACGTAGTATACAAAATAAGGTAAATGAGCTTGTGGCGCAGATTGAAATTGGCAGGTATGATGTGGTGGGCATCACGGAGACATGGCTGCAAGGGGATCAGGACTGGGAGCTAAATATCCAAGGATATACATCCTATCGAAAAGATAGGCAGCTTGGCAGAGGGGGTGGAGTTGCTTTGTTAGTAAGAAATGAAATTAAATCGATAGCAAGAAATGACGTAGGGTCAGATGATGTAGAATCTGTGTGGGTAGAGTTGAGGAACCGCAAAGGTAAAAAAACCATAATGGGAATTATGTACAGGCCTCTGAACAGTAGTCAGGATGTGGGGCACAAGATACACCAGGAGATAGAAAAGGCGTGGAAGAAAGGCAAGATTACAGTGATCATGGGGGATTTCAATATGCAGGTAGACTGGGAAAATCAGGTTGGTAGTGGATCCCAAGAAAAGGAATTTGTGGAATGCCTACGAGATGGCGTTTTGGAGCAGCTTGTGGTGGAGCCCACTAGGGAACAGGCAATTCTAGATTTAGTGATGTGTAATGAGGCAGATTTGATAAGGGAGCTTAAGTTGAAGGAACCCTTAGGAGGAAATGACCATAAATGATAGAATTTACCCTGCAATTTGAGAGGAAAAAGCTGGAATCAGATGTAACATTACAGTTGAATAAAGGCAACTACAGAGGCATGAGGGAGGAGCTGCCAGAATTGACTGGGAGATGAACCTAGCAGGAAAGACAGTGGAACAGCAATGGCAGGATTTTCTGGGAGTAATTTGGGAGACACAGCAAAAATTCATCCCTAGGAAGAAGAAGCATGCTAAAGGGAGGACGAGGCAACCATGGCTGACGAGGAAAGTCTGGGACAGCATAAAAGCTAAAGAGAAAGCATACACTGCGGCGAAGAGCAGTGGGAAACCGGGGGATTGGGAAGCCTACAAAGACCAACAGAGGACAACTAAAACAGAATAAGGAGGGAGAAGATAAAATATGAGGGTAAACTAGCCAGTAATATAAAAGAAGATTGCAAGAGTTTTTTTAGATATATAAAGGGTAAGAGAGAGGCAAAAGTGGACATTGGGCCGCTGGAAAATGACGCTGGAGAAGTAGTAATGGAGAACAAAGAAACGGCGGAGGAACTGAATAGTTACTTTGCGTCAGTCTTCACGGTGGAAGACACGAGTAACATCCCCAAAGTTCAAGAGAGTAGAGGGGCAGAGGTGAGTATGGTGGCCATTACCAAGGAGAAGGTGCTAGGAAAACTGAAAGGTCTGAAGGTGGATAAATCACCTGGACCAGATGGATTACACCCCAGAGTTCTGAAGGAGATAGCTGAAGAGATAGTCGAGGCATTAGTGGTGATCTTTCAGGAATCACTGGAGTCAGGGAGGGTCCCAGAGGACTGGAAAATCGCTAATGTAACCCCCTGTTTAAGAAGGGAGTGAGGCAAAAGACGCAAAATTACAGGCCGATTAGCCTGACCTCGGTCGTTGGTAAGACTTTAGAGTCCATTATTAAGGATGAGATTTCAGAATACTTGGAAGTGCATGGTAAAATCGGGCAAAGTCAGCATGGTTTCATCAAGGGGAGGTCATGCCTGACAAATCTGTTAGAATTCTTTGAGGAGGTAACGAGTAAGTTAGTCAAAGGAGAGCCAATGGATGTTATCTACTTGGACTTCCAGAAGGCCTTTGACAAGGTGCTGCACAGGAGGCTGCTCAGTAAGATAAGAGCCCATGGTGTTAGAGGCAAGGTACTAGCATGGATAGAAGATTGGCTGTCTGGCAGGAGGCAGAGAGTGGGGATAAGGGGGTCCTTCTCAGGATGGCGGCCGGTGACTAGTGGAGTTCTGCAGGGGTCAGTGTTGGGACCACAACTTTTCACTTTATACATTAATGATCTAGATGAAGGAACTGAGGGCATCCTGGCTAAGTTTGCAGATGATACAAAGATCGGTGGAGGGACAGGTAGTATTGAGGAGGCAGGGAGGCTGCAGAAGGATTTGGACAGGTCAGGAGAATGAGCAAAGAAGTGGCAGATGGAATACAACGTGGGGAAGTGTGAGGTCATGCACTTTGGTAGGAAGAATAGAGACATAGACTATTTTCTAAATGGGGAGAGAATCCATAAATCTGGAGTGCAAAGGGACTTAGGAGTCCTAGTCCAGGATTCTCTTAAGGTTAACTTGCAGGTTGAGCCGGTAGTTAGGAAGGCAAATGCAATGTTGGCATTTATTTCGAGAGGACTAGAATATACAAGCAGGGATGTGCTGCTGAGGCTTTATAAGGCTCTGGTCAGACCACATTTAGAATATTGTGAGCAATTTTGGGCCCCGTATCTCAGGAAGGATGTGCAGGCCCTGGAGAGGGTCCAGAGGAGGTTCATGAGAACGATCCCAGGAATGAAAGGTTTAATATATGAGGAACGTTTGAGGACTCTGGGTCTATACTCGATGGAGTTTAGAAGGATGAGAGGGGATCTGATTGAAACTTACAGAATACTGAAAGGCCTGGATAGAGTGGACGTGGGGAAGATGTTTCCATTAGTAGGAGAGACTAGGACCCAAGGGCACAGCCTCAGAGTAAAGGGAAGACCTTTTAGAACAGAGATGAGGAGAAACTTCTTTAGCCAGAGAGTGGTGAATCTATGGAATTCATTGCCACAGAAGGCTGTGGAGGCCAGGTCATTGAGTGTATTTAAGACGGAGATAGATAGGTTCTTGATTGGTAAGGGGATCACAGGTTACGGGGAGAAGGCGGGAGAATGGGGTTGAGAAACTTATCAGCCATGATTGAATGGTGGAGCAGACTTGATGGGCCGAATGGCCTAATTTCTGCTCCAATGTCTTTTGGTCTTATGGTTTGTAACATGAAAGTGCTGCCTTAAATGCCATTTAGTGGTTTTGTGCAATTGGGTAAGAACAGCAGGTTTCCTTCCCTTATGGGCAATAGGAAACTGGTTGGGGTTTTACAAAAATCATTTTTGCCAACTCCGCCATAAATACTTAATTCAAATTCTCAAGCTACCATTGTGGGATTTTAATTCCAGTTCTTTGGAAAACTTATGCACATCACTGGTTTCCTCATCCAGTATAACCACTGCATTACAGTCCTCCTCAGGTTCCTTCTTTTTGCCACAGTGTGAATGAAATGTTGCACCAGCCGCTTCTACTGCAAGCTGTCCTCACTGCTTCCTGATAGCCTATGTTTGTTCTTCCTTGATGTTGCATGTCCAAGAAACTCTGCGTCTTCCTTGGCTCCTTTTACCATTGATGTGGTCATACTTCCTACTAATCAAACTTGAGAAATAGCTTTCCAACTAAAATATTAAGCCTAGAAACTTTATTTTGTTACTTCTGTTCTTATCATTCAAAATGGCAGTATCCATTTTGGAGGTTTATTGAAAAATTAGTTTTATTGGCTTAACACTGACCTCAAGCAATGGTTTTCCAGCCACTCAGAAGCCCACACCACATTATTGATACAGCGTGGTTAACGCTTGACTCCGTGGAGGCATGCAGAAAGGCTGTTGCCAATGAGTGTGTCCACTGCAGCCTTTGTAAACTAAACTAGTCACCGCTCACCAACCGTGCATATATATTTGGTTTTATATTCATGATTTTCCCTATCTTAAAATGTGTTTGTTCACTAAGCACCCAGCTACTGATTCCATGCTTAACTACCCGTTTGTATCGTAAAGCCACATGTGTTACTGAAGGAAACAAAGCTAGACTAGAAATCAGGGCTGCATTTTTGTTGTACCAGCTTGAAAGTGTATAATGTAGAAACATACAATTTTACAAATTGGAAAGGGGTCATTCCTTGGACAGTATTAAGGCTCATTGCAGAATAGTTAAAGCACAGATGGGGACCGGTCAGCCCGTTGTGTCTATGCTGGCTCTCCATAGGAGCAATTTACCGAGTGCCATTCCCTCAACTTCCCCCCACAGCCCTGCACACTCTTCCTTTTCAGATAATAATCCAATTCCCTCTTGAGTTCTTCGATTGAATCTGCCTGCACCACACTCAGGCAGTGCATTCCAGATCCTAACCACTTGCTCTGTGAAAAGGTTTTTCTTCATGTTGCCATTGCTTTTTTTTTTGCTAATTACCTTGAATCTGTGCCCTCTTGTTCTCAATCTTTCTACCAATTAGATTTTCTTTTTCCCTGTCTACTCTGTCCAGACCCCTCATGATTTTGAATACCCCTTTCAAACCTTCTGTCAACATCCTCCTCCAAGGAAAACCCATGCTAACTTCTCCAATCTATCTTCATAACTGAAGTTCCTCATTCTGGAAGCATTCTTATTAATCTTTTCTTCACCCTCTCTAATGCCTTCACATCCTTCTTAAAGTGTAATGCCTAGAGCTGGATGCAATTCTCCTGTTGAGGCCAAATCAGTATTCTATATAATTTTAACATAACTTTCTTGTTTTTATGTTCTGTGCCCCTATTAATAAAGCCTAGGATGATGTATGTTTTACTAAATGCTCTCTCAACCGGCCCTGCACTTTCAATTATTTATGCATAGAAACACCCAGATCCTTCTGCTCCTGACTCACTTACTGTCTCTGTGTTCTTCTTACCGTCAATGACCTACTTGATCAATGACCTTTCTTCCATCATAAGGTCAAAGTGGGGATGTTTGTTGGTGATTGCAAAATGTTCAGCACCATTTGTGACTCCTCAGATACTGAAGCAGCCCATGTCCAAATGCAGCAAGACCTGGACAATATCTAGGCTTGGGCTGACAAGTGGCAAGTAGCATTTGCACCATACAAATGCCAGGCAATGACCATCTCCAACAAGCAAGAATCTAGCCATTGCCCCATTGACATTCAATGGCATTACCATTGCTGAATAGCTTACATTCAACATCCTGGGTGTTACCATTGACCAGAAACTGAACTGCACTAGCGATTATAAATACCGTGGCTACAAGAGCAGGTCAGAGGCTAGAAATCCTGCAGCTGGATGGGATGCCAATCAAGTGGGCTGCTTTGTTCTGGATGGTGTTAAGCTTCTTGAGTGTTGTTGGAGCTGCACTCAATGAGGCAAGTGGAGAGCATTACAACACATATTGGCATGAATAGAAGATTGGCTAGCTAACAGGAATCAGAAGATAGGCATAAATGGATAATTTTCTGGTTGGCAAGATGTAATGAGTGGTGTGCCACAGATGAGTGCTGGAGCCTCAGCTTTTTACAATTTAGATAAATGACTTAGATGAAGGGACCGAAGATATTGCTAAATTTGCTGATGACACAAATATAGGTAGGAAATTAAGATGTGAAGAGAACATAAAGAGACTACAAAGGCTTAAAGATAGGTTAAGTGAGTGGCAAATAGCTGGCAAATAGAGTATAATGTGAGAAAATGTGAAATTGCCCATTTTGGCAGGAAGAATATAAAAGAAGCTTATTATCTAAATGTGAGAGATTGCAGAGCTTTGAGATGTAGAGCATACGAACTAGGAGCAGGAGTAGGCCACTCGGCCCTTCAAGCCTACTCTGCTATTCAATGAGATTATGGCTGATCTGATTGTAACTTCCCGCCTACCCCCAATAAGCTTTCACCCCCTTGTTAATCAAGAATCTATCTTGCTCTGTCTTAAAATATTCAAAGACTCTGTTTCCAGTGCCTTTTGAGGAAGAGTTCATGATCCTCTAAGAGAAAAAAATTCTCCTCATCTCTGTCTTAAATGAGCGATCCCTTATTTTTAAACAATGACCTCTAGTTCTAGATTCTCCCACAAGAGGAAACATTCTTTCCACATCCACCATATCATGACCCCTCAGGATCTTCAAGGTTTAATTTAAGTCACCTCTTACTCTTCTAAACTCTACTGGATACAAGCCTAGCTTGTCCAACCTTCCCTTATAAGAACCTGCCCATTCCTGGTGTTAGTCTAGTATACCTTCTCTGAACTGCTCCTAACGCATTTACATCTTTCTTAAATCAGGTGACCATTACTGTGCACAGTACTCCAGTTGTGGTCTCACTAGTGCTCTGTACATCTGAAGCATGATCTCCCTTCTTTTGTATTCAATTCTCCTCGCAATAAACAATAACACCAATTAGCTTTCCTAATTACTTGCTGTACCTGCATACTTGCATTTTGAGATTCATGCATGAGGAGACACCCAGATCCCTCTGAATCTGAGAGCTCTGCAATCTCTCACCATTTAGAAAATATATGGAGTTCTTCAGTATCTGAGGAGTCGTGAATGGTGCTGAACATTGTGCAATAATCAGCGAACATCCCCACTTCTAGCCTTATGATGGAAGGAAGATCATTGATGAAGCAGCTGAAGATGGTTGGGTCTAGAACACTACCTTGAGGAACTCCTGCAGTGATGTTCTGGAATTGAGATGTTTGATCTCCAACAACCACAACCATCTTCCTTTCTGCTAGCATTGACTCCAACCAGCAGAAAGTTTTGCCCCTGATTTCCAGAGGGATTATTGAAACATCATCTTAAATGTTCTCTCTATAGAATCACTGTTACTATGAAGGGACAGTGAGAGGATTCCCTGGATCCCAAGTTGCTGCAAGTATATGTTCTGGACTCAGGTGAGCTTGAATCTGTTCATTTTTTTTTCAGTTATTGAGCATAACATGATCGGAATAATACCTCTGAACTATCAGCCTAGATTATGTGCTCCAGTTACTGTAATGGGCCAATGGGACTTTAATCCACTACCTTAAATAATTACCTAATCTTTGAGACCCCAGGCCACTTCTTTGTCCCTGGATTCCTGCTGTCCCAGGTGTGGCCTGTTTCAGGGTGGTATGAATCATCTCACTGGACATATCATCTTCACTCTTAAATCAGTTCCTTCTGAGCCCCTTCTGCTGTATAACTGGTTTTTAAGGGGTACAGGGAAATTTTGTTTCGTGACAAAGTTAGAGCCCCTAGAACAAGCCAGAACTTCGATTATTTTCAGACCTTTCATGGTCTTCTACTGCATTGGATTGCCACACTACCTCAATGTATTTATTAAAATTGCTAAACACAAGAAAAGTCCCAGACAAATCCAGAAATAACATACACAAGGTTTATTAGAATATTTTATGTCAATAACTGTCAGTTGTTTGTCACTCTTTTTTACTTGGTGACCATTTAAAGTGTGGGGATGTGAGAACACTTCAAATTATTCATTTGTGCTTTCAGTCAGTGAGGTTCCTATTGGGCGCACAAAGTCAGAAATGGCCGCTTTGGAGTCATTTTTGTAAACATCTAAAACCTGTCTAACCTTCACCCTTTCTCTTGTGTTGCTGTTAGCGCTCTTATTACTCTCACTAACCGGAGTTACGTTATTGAGCGTCTTGAGAAAGATGGACATGGGTACCACTTGGTGTATAGACCTGAATACCTCAAATCAAGAGAGATTATGTGCAGAGGCAGACACATATTCCCTGAATATACTCAGCACCCAAATCGGGTAAGCAATGTGCTTTGTGTTTAACTCAAATAGGTTGGTGCATTCATTTGGCAGATTGAAAGATCAGTGGATGTTCTTGAATGTATCTATGAACTAGAATCATAGAATGATGCAGCATAGAAGGATGCTGTTTGGCCCATTCAGTTAATCACATTCCACTGGTCTTTCGGCATAACCCTGTAATTTTTTCTCCAATGTGAACCTTCGAGCAGGAAAAGTCTGGCTGGTCCATCCAGATTATTACCTATGCATCAGGCCAAGAGACTCCCTACCCTCTCATGTCAACCCTGAGAGAGGCATGCCAGTGACTTTTGCAAGTGTGGTTGCAATGAATGGGGAATACAAATGTTGACTTCAAATCTCTTTCCTGTTTTGCTTCTAATGTTCTTCCCTTTTCTCTTCCAGAGGTACTGACCCACTACCTAAGCAGCCATTCATGTTAGCCTAAAGATTACCTAAGCAGCCATTCATGTTAGCCCAAAGATTATGGGTGGGATTTTCGCCATCGAGGCAAGAAGCTCAAATCATGGAATTTTCTGACTCGGCAGAGCTGTCTCCTTTAGAAGGGCCTGTGCCTGTCAATCTTTTGTTCTGGAGAGGTGAAGACAGGATGGAGTTCGGCTAGCCACCTCCAGACTCAATTTGGAGGCTGGCAAGTGCCAAGGCATGCTGGTTGGAAGGCCATCATCAGTTCTCTGGAACATTGTCCATGTTGTTTTAAAGGCTTTTAGGCCCCCTAGCCCTCACCCTTCACATCCCTCATAATGAACCCACTCCCATGACCCCATGCCCCTTTCGTTGGTCCCCTGCAGTCTCCCTGCCCACTCACCCAATATGTGCTATAGAACCAATAAACCATATAATAGCATTGGTAAGACTTGAAACAAACATCCATTCAGAAATTTGCTTTGAAAATAACTGTTACAACCCATTAAAAGTGTCAGAGCCATTATAATATCAATGACAAACTTTACCCCACTTCACACCTCCTACAGTTGCCTACTTAAACATACAGACATTGAAAAAAAAGAGTCCAAAGAATAATTTAGTATAATCTCAAAGATGTCAATCAATAAAACCAAATGCTCACCTCCCACCCTGGTAAACTAATCTGTTAGTGAGGCTTGGAGCTCAGAAAAGCATTTATATTAAGGCCAGAAAATGGTCTTACTCCAGATGGAGTAAGCACTCTGAAGAAGAGTCATACGGGTAAGAAATGTTAACTCTGTTTCCCTCTCCATAGATGCTGTCAGATCTGCTAAGTTTTTCCAGCATTTTCTGTTTTTATTTCAGATTTCCAGCAATCGCAATATTTTGCTTTTATTTTATGATAAGACCACCTGGAGTAGCAGATGTCGGGACATCTGTTTCTGTTGTTCCAGTTAACAGATTGCCATATTAGGAATAGCCATCAGCCCTTGACATTCAATGGCATTAACATCGCTGAAACGCCCACCATCAACGTCCTGGAGGTTACTACTGACTAGAAACTGAACTGGACTAGCCACATAAATGCTGTGGCTACAAGAAACAGGTTAGAGGCTAGGAATCCTGTGGCGATTAGCTCACCTCCTGATTCTCCAAAGCCTGTCCACTATCTACAAGGCACAAGTCAGGAGTGTGATGGAATACTCCTCACATGCCTGGCTGAGTGCAGCTCCAACAACATTCAAGAAGCTTGGCACCATCCAGGATAAAGCAGCCTGCTTGATTGGCACTCCATCCACATACTTAACATTCACTCCCTCCATCACTAATGCACAGTAGCACCAGTGTGTACCATCTACAAGATGCACAGCAGGAACTCGCCAAGACTTCTTTGTCAGTACCAGCTCGTGACTGCTACCATCTAGAAGGACAAGGGCAGCAGATAGATGGGAACACCGCCACCTGAAGCCACTCATCATCCTGACCTGGAAATATACTGTTCCTTCACTGTTGGGTCAAAACTCTGGAACTCCCTAACAGCACTGTAAGTGAACCTACACCATATGGATTGCAGCAATTCAAGAGGCAGCTCACCACCACCTTCTCAAGGGCAATTAGAGATGGGCAATAAATGCTGGCCTAGCCAGTGAAGCCCTTATGCCATGAATAAATGAAAGGAGGAATGTTTGGTTGAGCTCCAGGACACTCTAATACATTAGCTTGTTGGGAGGCCTATTTATAATGGACCTGTTTGATATTCACTTTTATAGAGTTGTAAGAACAGTTTTTTCTCAAAGCAGATTTCTGATTGGGTGTTATTTAAGCACATTTCAAGATTTGCCAATGTTATTTTGTGGCTTATTGGTTCTACAGTGCATACTGGGTGAGTGGACATGGAGGATGTGAGAGTCCATGGGGGAGTGTGGAAGGGACATGAAGGGCATGGAAGGGGCATAGAGGGAATGGGTGAGACCTTTTTAACATACATTTCAAAGGTTCCCAAATCTAGACCGTGGCTCAGAAATCCTGTTATGACACAGCAGTTTGTAAAGGCTGAGCTGTTTAAATCCCAGAGGGAGACTTGACAACTGTCATAACCTATATTTTCAATTGGTATGTTTGAGATGCAGCTCTGAATTCAGGAATAAGACTACCGAGCCTCAAGGTTTTTTTATATAAAACTAAATTAAACATTTATTAATTTAACAATAAATTAAATACATAAATATGTCTACACATTACCACCATAATAACTTTTAAACAAATCCGCAAATTAATCACTCCCAGGTAAATCTTCTCCAAGGCAACAGTAACCCATACACTTTAAATTGACACCAGGCAAAGCACATTTGTCCTTACACACACAAAGTCCCTTCTGTTTATACCTTTCTTTTCCTTTGAATATAAATTTTCAATTGTATTACTAGGTTTTTTTTAATTTTACCTTTTCTAACAAACCCTTTCATTCCACAAATTTTATTAGTAAGCTGAAAAAATAAACAATGCTTGGCATCTTCTAGCTAGGTGCAAGATTTCACCTATTCTTTTGAATGGTTTATTTAAAAATGCAAATTGCCCCTTGGCACCTATGTTTCTAAACTTCCCCATAGGCAAAATTTTCCCCATCGGGTGGGGAGGGGGGAAGTGTGGGAGTGGGTGTGGGTGGGCGGCCCTCTGATCGGGGGCACACTGCCATTTTTCATGGGCGGGCCAATTAAGGCCCGCCCAGCATGATGTACGCATGGAAGTGCTGTGCGCTCCCTGTGTGGGCGGAGAGAATGGCAAATGCGGAAGTACGCTCTCATCTCCCTGAGACTAAGTGCTGCCTCAGGGAGATCGGCTACCAAAGTTAAAAAGCTATTCTTTCAAAAATTTCATTTACCATCCATGTCCCCTCATGTGACAATGTCACATGAGTTGGGACATGGACACAACTTTAAGTAAAAGTGAATCTTAATTTTTAAATTCAGTCATGAAACCTCATCCCGCCCGTGGATGAGGTTTCATGCTTTTTCAGGTGGCTGCCAGAGCTCCCAACCTGTCTGCCAACCTTAAGGTTGGATGGGCAGGTCCGCTAATTGCTTTAATTGTTTCTTGAATGTCCTCCATAGGCCGTTTACAGGTTGGTGGGCACACAGCTGACTCGGCTGCGCCCCCGCCAACCTGAAAATGCAAATGACACGGGATGACGTCAGGAATTCCGCCCGACGTCATTCTGTATCCTTTTACATGTCGGTGAGCAGGCCCCGCCCCCCCGCTCGCCGACAGGAAAATTCTTGCCCATGTTTATCTAATTTTCAGGTCTGACAGCATCTGTGGAAAGGAAGACAGAGTTAATGTTTCGAGTCCGTATGACTCTTCTTCAGTTCTGATGAAGAGTCATACGGACTTGAAACGTTAACTTTGTCTTCTTTTCCACAGATGCTGTCAGACCTGCTGAGTTTTTCCAGCAATTTTTGTTTTTGTTTCAGCTTTCCAGCCATCCGCAGTATTTTGCTTTTATCTAATTGTCGTTTCAAGCCTACTTCTTTCTATAGATCAAAGCACCCAGACTAGCTGGCTTTAATCTAATTAAGACACACACACAGACACACACATAGACTCTGTTTTGAAAAATAATTTCCAATAACATAGACACTAATCTCTTCATGACATATAAACACACTGCTTGGCGTCTCCCAGCTAGGTGCAAGATTTTGCTCCCACTCTTGAATGCTTTATTCAACAAATGCAAATTTACACTTTACCTTCTATCCTCTTTAATGTTCACCCAATTAACATCTCAAACTACTATACATCAACGCTCCCAGACTAGCTGGCTTTAATCTAATTAAGACATGAACAGCTAAACACATAGGCAGAGACCCCACTACAATTCCAATTTTAAAAATAATTTTTAATAACATTATAAACATTAATACCTCTTCATGACATCCCCTCCCTATCGAAAAATGAACTGTCATAATTCTAAAAGATGGCTTAATTCCTAAAAACCCATCTTACACTATCTCCTATACTTATTACACTATTACATTACCAGATGCATACATTAACATAACATATATACACAAGTCCTTGGTATCAATAGAAATGACTCCAATCCAGTGTCCAGGTTTTTAAAAATGTCCAATTTTCCATTTAAGCTTCAAACTCTTGAAAACATATCTGCAAACAGATTTTCTCTACCAGCAACATATATAATTCGTAGATTAAATTATTGTAATAATAGACTCCATCTGAAAAGTCTTGCATTTTTGTCTCGAAATTTGTCCAAACACGTCAAAGGATTGTGGTCTGTATAAACAATTGTTTCTGATTAATTGTTTGCAACATAAATTTCAAAATGCTGCAATGCTAACACCAAACCCAAGGTCTCTTTTTCGACCGTTGAATATCTTCTCTGTTGTACATTCAGTTTCTGTGAAAAATACTCAATCGGTTTTTCAATTCCAGTGTCATCTTCTTGTAACAGTACAGCCCCAATGCCTATATCGCTTGTGTCAACGGCCAACTTAAATTGCTTGGCATAATTGGGTACTGCCAAAACTGGTGTCGTAGTTAATACAGTTTTCAAATTGTCTAATGACTTCTGACACTCCAGTGTCCATTGCAATTTCTTGTTCTTTTTGAATACTTCAATCAGTGGAGCAACCACACTGCTAAAATTTGGTACAAATTTCCGGTAAAGCCCACTCATGCTTAGAAATTTCAAACGTCTCATTTTGTTGGAGGCACTGGGAAATCCACGATAGCCTTGACTTTCGCACCTCTCGGAGCCACCTTACCAATGGTATGGCCTAAATATGTAACTTATGCTTTTGCAATTTCACTTTTAGCCAAGTTCATAACAAAATTAGTTTCTTATAATCGAGTAAGTAATTCTTCCAGATGTTGTAAATGCACCTCCCACGACTGACTGAAAACTATCAGATCATTAGTATAAACAGCACAATTGCTTAGACCTACAATTACTTTATTTGTCAGTCTTTGAAATATCATAGGTGCATTCTTCATACGAAATGGCATGACTTTAAATTCATATAGTCCATTTGGCGTCACCAAAGCCAATATCTCCTTTGCTCTTTCCAACAACGGTACCTGCTAATACCCTTTTAGCAAGTCAAACTTTGCAATAAATTTTGATTATCCTACTTTCTTATTGCAATCTTCCAACCGTGGTATAAGATAGGTATCCGCTTTTCTCATCGCATTCACCTTTTGATAGTCCAAACAGTCATCCGGTTTCGGTAACAGCTCAATAGGTGAACTCCAGTTACTGCAGCTAGACTGAATGATATCATATTGAAGCATGAAGTCAATTTTGTTTTGTACTTGTGATAACTTTGCCGGATTTAAACTATTAGGATGTTGCCTTATTGAAGATGAAACCTGTACAGACACATCGCTAAACCTGCCTTTCCCAACTTATTCCTACAAATAGGTTTGTGTGACTGCAATAGCCTTTTCAAATCACTTTGACAGTTATTTGGAAGGTAACTCAATAGTTCATTTAAATTTTTAAGCACTCCCTCATTATCCAATTTGATTAGAGGAAAATCAATTTCATAGTCCTGCACTTCCTCATCATCCACCATCACTAATACCTATTTTTGTTCCTTTTCCCTGTCAAAGTACTTTTTAAGCATTATTACATGACACATCCTCTGCTTTCTTCTACCTGGAATTATTAAATAATTTACTTCACTCAATTTATTTTCAGCCCTGTAAGTGGTGGTGTTCCCATCAATCTGCCACCTTGTCCTTCTAGATGGTGGTGGTCGTGGATTTAGAAGCTGCTGTCTAAGGAGCCTTGGTGAATTCCTGCAGTGCATCTTGTAGATGGTACACACTGCTACTACTGTCCATCGGTGGTGGAAGGAGTCAGTGTTTGTGGATGTGATGCCAATCAAGCAGACTGCATTGTCCTGGATGGTGTCCAGCTTCTTCAGTGTTGTGGGAGCTGCATTCATCCCGGCAAGTGGGGAGTATTCCATTACACTCCTGACTTGTGCCTTGTAAATGGTAGACAGGCTTTGGGGAGTCAGGAGGTGAGTTACTCGTCACGATTCCGAGCCTCTGATCTGCTCTTGTAGCCACAGTATTTATATGGCTAGTCCTGTTCAGTTTCTGATCAATGGTAACCCCCAGGATATTGATAGTGGTGAATTCAGTGATGGTAATGCCATTGAATATCAAGGGGCGATGGTTGGATTCTCTCTTGTTGGAGATGGTCATTGCGTGACACTTGTGTGGTGTGAATGTGACTTGCCAGTTGTGAGCCCAAGCCTGGATATTGTCCAGGTCTTGCTGCATTTGGACATGGACTGCTTCAGTATCTGAGGAGCCGCGAATAGTGTTGAACATTGTGCAATCATCAGTGAATATCCCCATTTCTGACCTTATGATGGATGGAAGATAATTGATCAAGCAGCTGAAGATGGCTGTGCCTAGGACACCACCCTGAGGAACTCCTGCAGTGATGTCCTGGAGCTGAGATGACTGGCCTCCAACAACCACAACCATCTTCCTTTGTGCTAGGTATGACTCCAACTAGCGGAGAATTTTCCCCCAGATTCCTGTTGACTCCAGTTTTGCTAGGGCTCCTTGATGCCACACTCGGTCAAATGCTGCCTTGATGTCAAGGGTAGTCACTCTCACCTCACCTCGGGAGTTCAGCTCTTTGTCCATATTTGAACCAAGGCTGTAACAAGGTCAGGAGCTGAGTGGCCGTGACGGAACCCAAATTGGGCATCAGTGAGCAGGTTATTGCTAAGCATGTGCCATTTGATAGCACTGTCGATGACCTTTCCATTACTTCTGATGGGGCGGTAATTGGCCGGGTTGGATTTGTCCTGCTTTTTGTGTACTTGACATACCTGGGCAATTTTCCACATAGCCGGGTAGGTGCCAGTGTTGTAGCTGTACTGGAACAGCTTGGCTAGGGGCATGGCAAGTTCTAGAGCATAAGCCTTCAGTACTATTGCCAGAATGTTGTCAGGGCCCGTAGCCTTTGCAGTATCCAGTGCCTTCAGCCGTCTCTTGATATCACGTGGAGTGAATCGAATTGGCTGAAGACTGGCATCTGTGATGCTGGGGTCCTCTGCAGGAGGCCGCGATGGATCATCTATTCAGCACTTCTGGTTGAGGATTGTTGCAAATGCTTCAGCCTTATCTGTTGCACTGCTGTGCTGGGCTCCTCCATCATTGAGAATGGGGATATTTGTTGAGCCGCCTCCTCCAGTGAGTCGTTTAATTCTCCACCACCATTCAAGACTGGATGTGGCAGGACTGTAGAGCTTAGATCTGATCTGTTGGTTGTGGGATCATTTATCTCTGTCTATCACTTGCTGCGTATGCTGTTTGGCACGCAAGTAGTCCCTTTTTATAGCTTCACCAGGTTGACACCTCAGTTTTAGGTATGCTTGGTGCTGCTCCTGGTTATGCTCTCCTGCACTCTTCATTGAACCAGGGTTGATCCCCTGGTTTGATGGTAGTGGTAGAGCAGTGGATACGCCAGGCCATGAGGTTACAGATTGTGTTTGAGTACAATTCTGCTGCTGCTGATGGCCCACAGCGCCTCATGGATGCCCAGTTTTGAGTTGCTAGATCTGTTTGAAATCTATCCCATTTAGCACGGAGGTAGTGCCACACAACATGATGGAGGGTATCCTCAATGTGAAGGTGGGACTTTGTCTCCACAATGACTGTGCGGTGGTCACTCCTACTGACACTGTCATGGACAGATGCATCTGCGGCAGGCAGGTTGGTGAAGATGAGGTCAGGTATGTTTTTCCCTCTTGTTGGTTCCCTCACCACCTGCCACCGACACAGTCTAGCAGCAATGTCATTTAGGACTCGGCCAGCATGGTCAGTAGTGCTGCTATCGAGCCACCCTTGGTGATGGACATTGAAGTCCCCCACCCAGAGCACATTCTGTGCCCTTGTCACCCTCAGTGCTTCCTCCAATTGATGTTCAACATGGAGGAGCACTGATTCATCACCTGAGGGAGGGTGGTACATGGTAATCAGCAGGAGGTTTCCTTGCCCATGTTAAAACTGATGCCATGAGACTTCATGGGGTCCGGAGTCGATGTTGAGGACTCCCAGAGCAACTCCCTCTCAACTGTATACCACTGTTCCGCCACCCCTGCTGGGTCTGTCCTGCTGGTGGGACAGGACATACCCAGGGATGGTGATGGTGGAGTCTAGGACATTATCTGTAAGGTATGATTCCGTAAGGAGGACTATGTCAGGCTGTTGCTTGACTCATCTGTGAGACAGCTCTCCCAATTTTGGCACGAGCCCCCAGATGTTAGTAAGGAGGACTTTGCTTAGGACTTTCATCTGGAATTTAAAAAAGAATCTCAGATTCTGAGGAGAGTTCTGATGATGAAAAAACCTTTAACCTAAAACCCAGTGTGGAGATGTTCAGATTTGTACAAGTTCTTCCAACGTTTGAGGAAAGAGACATTGAAGCATGCTTTATTTCATTTGAGAAGATGGCTAAACAGATGAAATTGCCACAGGAGTACTGGACATTGTTGTTGCAATCCAGGTTGGTGGGTAGCGTGCATGAGGTATAAGCTTCGCTATCAGAAGAGGTATCGGACTTATCTGCCACCTCTGTTAACTTATTCTTGGATACGTTTTGTAACTCAATTAGAGTTATATCTTCTACTCAGAAGAATGAGGGGGTATCTCATGGAAACCTATAGAAGTCTAACAGGACGAGTCAGGGTAGGTGCAGGAAGGATGTTCCTGATGGTGGGGGAGTCCAGAACCAGGGGTCACAGTCTGAGGATACGGGGTAGACCATTTAGGACTGAGATGAGAAGAAGTTTCTTCACCCAGAGAGTGGTGAGCCTGTGGAATTTGCTACCACAGAAAGTAGTATGTTTTGAAGAAGGAGTTAGATATAGCTCTTGGGACGAAAGAGATCAAAGGATATGGGGAGAAAGCGGGAGCAGGCTATTGAGTTGGATAATCAGCCATGATCATAATGAATAGCGAAGCAGGCTTGAAGGGCGGAATAGCCGACTGCTGCTCCTATTTCCTATGTCTGTGTTACTCCCATACAAGTCTTAGCAATTGCCAAAGCCATCATGCAGTCTCACCACTTCTAAAAGTACCTCACCAACTCCTGAACTCAAAGTGCTTCTCCTACTCGTAACCTTAGTATTCACTAATTCCAAACCAGTCAAGGAATTACAAATATTATCCTGCCAAGAGCCCCCATTTGTTATGACACACCAGTTGGTAAAGGCTTAGTTGTTTAAATCCCAGAAGGAAACTTGAACAACTGTCATAATCTATATTTTCAATTGGTATGTTTGAGATGCAGCTCTGAATTCAAGAATAAGTACACCAAGCCTCAAGAGGTTTTTTTTTAGATAAAACTAAATTAAATATTTATTAATTTAGCAAAAAGATAAACACATACGCATGTCTACACTGCCATAATAACTTTTAAACATATCTCCAAATTAATGACTCCCAGGTAAATCTTCACCAAGGCAACAATAACCCAGAGACTTTAAACAGGCACCAGGCAAAGCACATTTGACCCTATGAATTTAACCTGAGGTTCCTTGCATTTTGGTTCCTTTGCAGACACAGTTGTAAGCACTGGTTAGATCTTAAATGCCTCTGCTTTACACACACAAACTCCTTTCTGTTTATACCTAGCTTCCCCTTTGAATGGAAATTTTCCATTGTATCCTAGGCTTGTAACGCCATATCTTCTATCAATAATATTTTCATCCCACTAATTTTATTAGTAATATAAGCACATTGCTTGATGTCTCCCAGCTAGGTGCAGGATTTTACTCCCACTGTTGAATGCTTTATTCAACAAATGCAAATTTACACCTTACCTTCTACCTCCTTACTGTTTACTCAATTAACATCTCAAGCTACTATATATCAAAGCATCCAGACTAGCTGGCCTTAATCCAATTAAGACACACACAGTCAAACACATAGACACAGACCCCACTATAATTCAAATTTTAAAAAATAATTTCCAATAACATTATAGACATTAATATCTCTTCATGACAATCACCTGAGGGACCTTGAACTATATGCCTTTGGGGAGCTGGCTGGACTCCACATAAGTTGCAGGGCCATGAGATGCTTACCCCCACAATGGAGCCAGCCATGTCAGGAGTGCTGGGTGCAGGCTTGCTACCCACAGCCTTATCCCATGCTGGCAATAATTGCTAGCGCTGGGAATGGGGTAGGATGCCTGGAATCAGGTCCTGCATCCCATTTTTAAAGGCCTCCAGAGTCGGCCTGACTCTGCGAAAATCCCTCTCTAAATCAGTAAGCTACCTATTCACACATGCAAGACATCACTGGCAAACATGATTTAGCCTTCATTTGATGCCCATTGATCATCAATTTCTAGCAAGGGTAACTGGTTAGATGCAGGAACATTGTCTGATTCCACTAACATTGCACTCCCCTTTAATCTTCTCTGCTGCCGAACTCAATGATGCTGAGGCCAGATTCTGCTCCAGCTGAATTTCAATAATTCAGCATAGGTCAAGAATCAAATCTGAAACCTATGGGCTATGTGGCTTAGCACTGTATCTAAGGATGTCTTCATTCATTGTGTATGTTCCCCCACAGAGGCTATGAAAATGGGGACAGATGGGAGCAAGCCTAATCAGGCTGCAGTGTTTAGACAACCCCAGAAGGCGTTTGTGCCTTTATGCATGAATATCTAGGAAAATCTCACACCATTGGTAAAAGTTGAATACTTAGAACAAGAACAGAGTTGGATAAACACATTAGGTGACGATTCATACTGAACAACAAAGATGAAGCTCACCTAGATAAAAGCAAAATACTGCGGATGCTGGAAATCTGAAACAAAAACAAAAATAGCTGGAAAAACTCAGCAGGTCTGACAGCATCTGCGGAGAGGAATGCAGTTAACATTTCGAGTCCGTATGACTCTTCATCAGTTATTTTTGTTGTTGAAGCTCACCTAGGTTACATTAGGGAGAGTCATATTCTGGCATCAGCACAGTTTTTCTCGGCTGTTATGGATGTCATGCTATTTCTTTACCAAAAAGCATGGTGTTTGCATTCAACTTTAGGGCAGAAAATGATGCCTCATGAGCAGCAATCATTAACCCATTCAGGCTCCTTCCCTTTATAACTTAATTTGAACTTGCTAATGGGAGGCTACCAACTGTGGCTCCTAAGATAGGTGATGTTCACAAGTTTAAGGTTAACTCAGTCCAAGTTGGAGACCTTTGACCTTCCTTTTGTTTAACAACCTTGGATACCCCTCCAATTTTCTGTAAGTTGTTAAGCATGTAACTGGCATGTCTGTTCCCAAACATGGGCCTTTTTAGAGTATTGCCTTGTCATGGCCTTACTTAGCAGCTGCTTGCCTTATCTCTTCCTGGGGAGCAACACACTTCTCAGACATATGAAACCACATTATGATTGAAGAACTTAAGTAGCATGAAGGTGCAGCTTTGGCCAAGTGCTTAACTCTGGGAATTTTAAGGGTTGATCTCTTTATAAAATCCAGTCAAGTTTGCATTTTCCATTGAACTTAACTGTCACAATAAATTGTAATTTTTTTCCGTCTTAGTGATAAACAGGGTTCCTGCTGAAAGGCACCTGCAGAGTTAGTTAATTAGGTGGCTGGTCAGAACTGCTTCCCTAGCCAGCAGTAGTGATTCGGGTCACTGGAACCTTAGTTATTATAAATACAAGAGGTTTAGCAAACAAAGTAAGTAGCAAGATGCAACTTATCGGAGTGCAATAAGGCTGAGTGCTTAACTCTATGAATTTGGTTAAGTGAAGGAATTTTAAAGTGCAATTTTGTTTAAACATTTTTTTTACGGAATGTGGGCATCACTGACTAGGCCAGCATTTATTGCCCATTCCTAATTGCCCTGGAGACGGTGAGGGAGGGAGGGCTGTCTGGTATTTTTACAAAAAAGAGTGCTCCAAGAGTGCGAGTAGGAGA
This sequence comes from Cetorhinus maximus, assembly GCF_964194155.1. Lineage (NCBI taxonomy): Eukaryota > Metazoa > Chordata > Chondrichthyes > Lamniformes > Cetorhinidae > Cetorhinus > Cetorhinus maximus. The sequence goes on from NC_135879.1 coordinate 249,763,664, forward strand.
TGGCAAGCCCTGAAACTCAGAGGCGTTAATCAGGGGAGCAGGTAGGTGATTGGTGAGTTTTAAGTTCCTTTTTCTTCTCTCTAAATTGGGGCAGTTATTTAAACTGGTACTGAGGAGATATAAGTATTGCATTAAATTTAGAGCACAACTAGTTGAATCCATAACATAACTACAGGTAATCATTGAGTAATGTTTCTGACCTTGAAACCTAATTAGTTAAATAGAACAAAATAAAGATGACAGGACAGGTGATGTGTTGCAGTTGCAGCATGTGGGACCTGGTGGGCACTTGTGTGACCCATGGCAACTATCAAAGGGAGGTGGGTGGTGTCGTAATGTCACTGGATAAGTAATCCCAAGGCCCAGGCTAATGTTGCAGGGACATGGATTCAAATGCCACCATGGCAGCTGGTGGAATTTGAATTCAATTAATAAATCTGGGGCAGAATTTTAAGTTTCCCTGCCAGGCTCATGCCTGTCCTGACCCCTCCACAATTTTAGGTTGGGACGAGTGAGGCAGAGCCTATCCCACCTGTCCTTTCCCTGGGAGTCTGAAACATTGACTCTAGACCCCATGAAGTCTCATGGCATGAGGTCAAACATGGGTAAGGAAACCTGCTAATTAGCACATACTGCACCCTCCTCCCTTCAGATGATGAATCAATGCTCCATGTTGAAACTCACTTCAAGGAACCACTGAGAATGCCTAGGATGCAGAATGTAATCGGTGGGGACTTCTATACCCATCAAGAAGATTGGCTCAATAGCACCACTACAGACCAAGCTGGGCGAGTCCTAAAGGATTTGATTCACTCCACGTGATATCAAGAAACGGCTGAAGGCACCAGATACCTCAAAAGCTATGGGCCTTGACAATATTCTGGCAATAGTACTGAACACTTGTTCTCCAGAACTTGCCGCGCCCCTAGCCAAAGACTTCCAGTACAGCTACAACACTGGCATCTACCTGGTTATGTGCAAAATTGTCCAGGTATTTCAAGTACACAAAAGCAGGACAAATCCAACCGGGCCAATTACCGCCCCATCAGTCTACTTTCAATCATCAGTCAACTAATGGAAAGGATCATCAACAGTGCTATCAGGCAGCACTTGCTTAGCAATAACCTGCTCACTGATGCCCAGTTTGGGTTACGCCAGGGCCACTCAGCTCCTGACCTCATTACAGCCTTGGTACAAAGATGGACAAAAGAGTTGAACTCCAGAGATGAGATGAGAGTGACTACCCTTGACATCAAGGCAGCACTTAACCAAGTGTGGCAACAAGGAGCCCTATCAGAACTGGAGTCAATGGGAATTGGGGTGAAAACTCTCCGCTGGTTGGAGCCATACCTAGCACAAAGGAAGATGGTTGTGTTGTTGGAGATCAGTCACCTCAGATCCAGGACATCAGTGCAGGAGTTCCTCAGGGTAGTGTCCTAGGCCCAACCATCTTCAGCTGCTTCATCAATGACCTTCCTTCCATCATAGGGCCAGAAGCGGTGATGTTCACTGATGATTGCGCAATGTTCAACACCATTCGTGACTCCTCAGATACTGAAGCAGTCCATGTACAAATGCAGCAAGACCTGGACAATATCCAGGCTTAGGCCGACAAGTGGCAAGTAACTTTCGTGCCACAAATGTGTCAGGCAATTAACATCCCCAACAAAAGAGAATCCAATCATCACCCCTTGATGTTCAGTGGCATTACCATCACTCAATTCCCCACAGTCAACATCCTGGGGGTTACCATTGACCAGAAACTGCACTGGACAAGCCATATAAATATTGTGGCTACACAAGCAGGTAAGAGGCTAGGAATCGTGCGACACGCAACTCACCTCCTGACTCCCCAAAGCCTGTCCACCATATCTACAAGGCACAAGTCAGGAGTTTGATGGAATACTCCCCACTTGCCTAGATGAGTGCAGCTCTCACAACACTGAAGAAGCTGGACACCATCCAGGACAAAGCAGCCCACTCGATTGGCACCATATCCACAAACATTCACTCCCTCCACCACCAACGCACAGTAGCAGCAGTGTGTACCATCTGCAAGATGCACTGCAGGAATTCACCAAGGTTCCTTAGACAGCAGCTTCTAAATCCATGACCACTACCATCTAGAAGGATAAGGTAGCAGATCGATGGGAACACCACCACGTGGAGGTTCCCCTCCAAATAACTCACCATCCTGACTTGGAAGTGTATCGCCGTTCCTTCACTGTCGCTGGGTCAAAATCCTGGAACTTCCATCCTAACAGCACTGTGAGTACACCTACACCATATGGACTGCAGCGGTTCAAGAAGGAAGCTCACCACCACCTTCTCAAGGGCAACTAGGGATGGGCAATGAATGCTGGCCCAGCCAACGAAGCCAACACCCTGTGAATGAATTAAAAAGCAAGTAAAATTAGGTTACCTGTAGGGGTGGAGAAAGCAGATATAATTAAAGGTATAGCACAGCATCTACAATCAGAAGTGATACCTGACATTCGTGCGTCAAATCTGGAGGTAGTGAGACTTCAGTTACAAATGAAGACGCTTGAACTCGAACAAGCAAAGGAACTGAAAAAAACTTGCATTCGAAGCAAAAGAAAGAGAAAGGGCATTTCAAAGGGAGCAAGCAGAAAAACAGGAGAAAGAAAGGAAGCAGGAGCTGGAATTTCAGGCAAGACAGAAGGATAAAGAAAGAGAGGCAAGGGAAAGAAAGAGATAAAAGGATGGAAGTTAAAAAAGAAATCTCAGATTCTGAGGAGAGTTCTGACGATGAAAAAACCTTTATCCTAAAGCCCAGTGTGGAGATGTTTAGTCTTGTACAAGTTCTTCCAAAGTTTGAGGAAAGAGACACTGAAACTTGCTTTATTTAATTTGAGAAGATAGCTAAACAGATGAAATTACCACAGGAGTACTGGACATAGTTGTTGCAATCCAGGTTGGTGGGTGCAGTGAGTGAGGTATATGCTTCGCTACAGAAGAGATATCGGTGAATTATGATGTGGTGAAAAGGGCTATTTTGAGTGCATTGGAATTGGTTCCTGAGGCATACAGGCAGATATTTAGGAATACGAGAAAACAGGCTGGGCAAACCTATATTGAGTTTGAGAGAGTAAAACAAAGTAATTTTGACTGGTAGATACAGGCGTTAAAAATAGACATATGCAGCTCTTAGAGAGCTCAGTCTTTTCGAAGAATTTAAAGATTCAATTCATTTGGTAGTGAGAACTCATGTGGAGCAACAGAGGGTTCAAATGGTAAGACAAGCAGCAGAGATAGCTGATGATTATGAGTAGTTCATAGAGCTAAATCTTTTTTCCATCACCCTTTTAAATCCGAAAAGAATAGAAAGTGGGAAGCTAAAAGGAAGGTGGGTGGTCAGGGAAGCGGAGTAGCTGGAAATTCCCAGGAAGTTTTTTTCTCAGAATAAAAAGGAAGGTGCTGAGGGTAGGAATGACATTCGAAAATTGAGGTGTTTTCATTGTAATACAGTGGGGAATGCGAAGTCAGTGTTTTGGAAATTACTGGGAAAATCTGTCGGAATTATTGGGGTACAGAAAGGTTCTGGAAATAAAAGTACTGTGGCTTCTGAGGTTCAGGCATAGGAAAAACCAGTGGTGTGTGTACAGGTAAAACTGGAAGAATCAGTGATCAGTAAAGAAGTGGAGATCTGTTCACAATTCACCCAAGAGAATTCTGAGGGGCAAGTTGCAGAAATGTTTAAAGATTTTGTGTGTAAAGGGAAAGTCTTTCCATGTGTACAGGGTGGAGTAGGTAAAGATGTTAAAATTTTAAGAGGCACATGGACTCGTCAATCCTTAATGTTGTGGGATAATGACATTTGATGTTCAGAGGGAGTATTGCAGGGGCAGGTGATAAGTGGGGGTTCATGGACTTGCTAAATCTATTCCGTTGTGGAAGGTAAATTTAAAGAGCAGATGGAAGATGGGTGAAGTTATTGTTGGGGTGCTGGAAAAATTGCCCATTGCAGGGGTTCAATTTATTTTGAGCAATGATATAGCTGGGTCACAGATTTGGGTGATGCCTAGGGTAGTTGAGCAGCCTGTAGAAGTGGTTTCAACAGAGGTGTGACAGAAGGAACATCCTGGATTGTTTCCAGATTGTGTGCAACAAGATCAGAGGCTCATAGGTTGAAACAAGAAAAAACAAGAACGGCAGGCAGTTCAAAGGAAAGAAGGTGTCAAAATCCAATTGGCTGGCACAATTCAGCTGAAGTGTTTAACTCGAGGTTAGGGGAGTTACAGAAAAATGATTTGCAATTAAAACAGTTATATCAGGCAGCTTACTCAGAAACAGAGGCAAAATGTCCGTTATGCTATTGCCTTAATGTATGATATTTTAATGAGAAAATGGAGGCTGGATCATGTCTTAGCAAAGGAAAGCTGGAGTGAGGTGCATCAGATTGTTATCCCAGTTGGGTACAGAAATGAGGTTCTGAGGATTGCTCATGAAATTCCAATGGGGGGACATTTAGGAATTAGCCAAACACAGGAAAAGATAAAGTTTTTTTTTTGGCCAGGATTGCATAGGGATGTAGTGAAATTCTGTAGAACATGTCATACATGGCAGATAATAGGCAAACCACAAGCAGTGATTAAGCCGGCACCCTTAATCCCAATACCAGAATTTGAACAACCTTTTACCAGGGTCATGACTGCTTGTGTACAACCCCTCTCTAAGAGTAAAAGTGGAAATCAGTACTTACTGACAATAATGGATGTGTCTACCAGGTTTCCTGAAGCGATACCTTGAAGAAATATTACAACTAAGGAGATTTTGGAGGAGTTAACTAAATTTGTTACAAGATATGGTTTGCCTAAGGAAATACAATTAGATCAGGTGTCAAATTCCATGTCACAGCTGTTTAAGGAAGTAATGAACAGTTTGGGGATAAAACAGTTTAAGTCAACAGCTTATCATCCGGAGTCACAAGCAGCTTTGGAAAGATGGCATCAAACTTTAAAAACTATGATAAGCATGCACTGTCAGGATAATCCTCAGGATTGGGATGGGGGAATTCCATTCTTGCCATTTGCTATCAGTGACGCTCCTAATGCATCGGCTGGTTTTAGCCCTTATGAACTAGTTTATGGCCGAGGTAAGGGGACTTGTGACATTCATTCATGAGAAATTGGTGGGTCAAAATTCAGAAACTATGCTCCTGGAGACAAATGTGTCAGGCAATTACCATCTCCAACAAGAGAGAATCCAATCATCGACCCTTGATGTTCAATGGCATTACCATCACTCAGTTCCCCACTGTCAACATCCTGGGGGTTACCATTGACCAGAAACTGCACTGGACAAGCCATATAAATATTGTGGCTACACGAGCAGGTAAGAGGCTAGAAATCGTGCGACACGCAACTCACCTCCTGACTCCCCAAAGCCTGTCCACCATCTACAAGGCGCAAGTCAGGAGTGTAATGAAATACTCCCCACTTGCCTGGATGAGTGCAGCTCCCACAACACTGAAGAAGCTGGACACCATCCAGGACAAAGCAGCCCACTCGATTGGCACCATATCCACAAACATTCACTCCCTCCACTACCAACGCACAGTAGCAGCAGTGTGTACCATCTGCAAGATGCACTGCAGGAATTCACCAAGGTTCCTTAGACAGCAGCTTCTAAATCCATGACCACTACCATCTAGAAGGACAAGGCGACAGATTGATGGGAACACCACCACGTGGATATTCCCCTCCAAATAACTCACCATCCTGACTTGGAAGTGTATCGCCGTTCCTTCACTGTCATTGGGTCGTAATCATGGAATTCCCTTCGTAACAGCACTGTGGGTGTACCCACACCACATGGACTGCAGTGGTTCAAGAAGGCAGCTCACTGCCACCTTCTCAAGGGATGGGCAATGAATGCTGGCCCAGCCAGCGAAGCCCACATCCTGTGAATGAATTAAAAATAACTATTGGTAGGAGTAACCACCGCAATCTTTTGAAGTGAAGTCTCCTTTTCGCCTTGAGGACACCCTTCATTGTGTTGTGTAGCCTCCCACCGTGCTTAATAGGATAGATTTAGAATGGAGTGCAGCCGACTAACTGAGTGAAGAATCACACAGTGCAGAAGAGGCCCTTCGGCCCATCGAGTGTGCACCAATACGTGAGAAACACCTGACTCACCGACCTAATCCTATTTACCAGCACTTGGCCCATAGCCTTGAATGTTCTGACAAGCCAAATGCTCATCCAGGTACTTTTTAAAGGATGTGAGGCATCCCGCCTCCACCACCCACCCAGGCAGCACATTCGAAACCGTCACCACCCTCTGGATAAAAAAGTTTTTCCTCACATCCCCCCTAAGCCTCCTGCCCCTCACTTTGAACTTGTGTCCCCTCGTGACTGACCCTTCAACTAAGGGGAACAGCTGCTCCCTATCCACTCTGTCCATGCCCCTCATAATCTTGTACACCTCGATCAGTGTTCTCTGCTCCAACGAAAACAGCCCATGTCTATCCAACCTCTCTTCATAACTTAAATGTTTCATCCCAGGCAACATCCTGGTGAATCTCTGCACCCGCTCCAATGCAATCACATGCTATAATGTGGCGACCAGAACTGCACACAGTACTCCAGCTGTGGCCTCACCAAGGTTCTTTACAACTCCAACATGACCTCCCTACTTTTGTAATCTATGCCTCGATTAATAAAGGCAAGTGTCCCATAAGCCTTTTTCACCACCCCACTAACGTGCCCTTCCACCTTCCGAGATCTATGGACACACACGCCAAGGTCCCTTTGTTCCTCAGAACTTCCTAGTGCCATGCCGTTCATTGAATACCTCCTTGTCAAATTACTCCTTCCAAAGTGTATCACCTCTCACTTTTCAGGGTTAAATTCTATCTGCCACTTAACTGCCCATTTGACCATCCCGTCTATATCTTCCTGTAGCCCAAGGCACTCCACCTCACTCGGCCAATCTTTGTGTCATCTGCAAACTTACTTATCCCACCCCCCACGTAGTCATCTATGTCGTTTATATAAATGACGATTAATAGGGGACCAAGCACAGATCCCTGTGGTACGTCACTGGACACAGGCTTCCAGTCACTAAAGCATCCTTCTGTCCTCACCCTCTGTCTCCTACAGTTTTGAATTCAGCAAAGGAGGACCAAGGGATTGATTAAGAAGGGGAAAATAGAATATGAGAGTAAGCTTGTGGGGAACATAAAAACTGACTAAAAGTTTCTGTAGATATGTGAAGAGAAAAAGATTGATGAAGACATATATAGGTCCCTTACAGTCTGAAACAGGGGAATTTATAATGGGGAACAAAACAATGGCTGACCAACTAAATACATACTTTGGTTCTGTCTTCACAAAGGAGGACACTAATAACAAACCAGAAATGTTGGGGAACACGGTTTAGTGAGAGGGAGGAACTGAAAGAAATAAGTATTAGTAGGGAAATGGTGTTGGAGAAATTGATGTGATTGAAGGCCAATAAATCCCCAGGGCCTGATAATCTACATCCCAGAGTAGATAAGGAAGTGGCCCTAGAAATAGTGCATGCATTGGTGGTCATCTTCCGAGATTCTATAGACTCTGGAACAGTTCCTACAGATTGGAGGGTAGCTAATGTAACCCCACTATTTTAAAAGGGAGGTAGAAAGAATAAAGGGAATTATGGACCAGTCAGCCTGATGTCGGTAGTGGGGAAAATTATAGAGTCCATTATAAAAGATTTAATAGCTGAGCACTTGGAAAACAATGGCAGAATCGAACAGAGTCAGCACAGATTTACGAAAGGGAAATCATGCTTGACAAATCTACTGGGATTTTTCGAGGATGTAACTAGTAGAGTTGACGAGGGAGAGCCAGTGGATGTAATTTAGTTGGATTTTCAGAAGATTTTCAACAAAGTCCCACATAAGAGATTAGCGTGTAAAGTTAAAGTGCATGCGACTGGTGGTAGTGTATTGAGATGGATAGAAAACTGGTTGGCAGAGAGGAAACAAAGAGTAGGAATAAACATGTCATTTTCTGAATGGCAGGCAGTGACTAGTGGGGTACCAGCGGGATCGGTGCTGGGACCGCAGCTATTCACAATATATATTAATGATTTAGATGAAGGAACTAAATGTAATATCTCCAAATTTGTAGATGACATAAAGCTGGGTGGGACGGTGAGCTGTGAGGAGGATGCAGAGATGCTTCAATGTGATTTGGACAAGCTGAGTGAGTGGGCAAATGCATGGCAGATGCAGTATAATGTGGATAAATGTGAGGTTATCCACTTTGGTAGCAAAAATAGGAAGGCAGAATATTATCTGAATGGCTATAAATTGAGAGAGGAGAATGTGCAATGAAACCTCGGTGTCCTCGTACACCAGTCGCTGAAGGTAAACATGCAGGTGCAGCAGGCAGTAAAGAAGGCAAATGGTATGTTGGCCTTCATAGCGAGAGGAGTCAAGTGCAGGAGCAGGGATGTCTTGCTGCAATTATACAGGGCCTTGGTGAGACCACACTTGGAATATTGTGTGCAGTTCTGGTCTCCTTATCTGAGGAAGGATGTTTTTTCTATAGAGGGAGTGCAGCAAAGGTTTACCAGACTGATTCCTGGGATGGCGGGACTGACATATGAGGAGAGATTGAGTCGATTAGGATTATATTCGCTGGAGTTCAGAAGAATGAGGGTGGATCTCATAGAAACCTATAAAATTCTAACAGGACTAGACAGGGTAGATGAAGGAAGGATGTTCCCGATGGTGGAGGAGTCCAGAACCAGGGGTCACAGTCTGAGGGTATGGGGTGGACCATTTAGGACTGAAATGAGAAATTTCTTCACCCAGAGGGTGGTGAGCCTATGGAATTCGCTACCACACAAAGTTGTTGAGGCCAAAACATTTTATGTTTTCAAGAAGGAGTTAGATATAGCTCTTGGGACGAAAGGGATTAAAGGATATGGGGAGAAAGTGGGAGCAGGCTATTGAGTTGGATGATCAGCCATGATCATAATGAATGGTGGAGCAGGCTCGAAGGGCAGAATGGCCTATTCCTGCTCCCATTTCCTTTGTTTCAATGTGTTTGCCCTGGATCACACTGTTATCCAGGACCTCCCACATGTGGCAGCCATGACACATCACCTGTCCTGCCAGCCTTATGTGTTTTAATTAACAACTTCATCATTTTATTCAATTATTTATTTTTTATGTATTTTATTAATCTACAACTCATTCCTCTACTATTTTAAACCTTAGGAATATAATAGACCTTAATCACTCACCACATACTTATCAGATACTCAGAAAACAGCTAGCTACTTCCCTTGTAGTAGAGTAAGAACCAATTTCTTGCAGGTGACAAAGTTAGAAAAAGCAAAGAAGCACCTCCCTCTCCTAACTCTCTCAACTCACCAAACTCCAGCACATTGGAGAGACCAAATGCAGACTGGGTGACTGCTTTGCGGAACACCTTCGGTTTGTCCGCAAGCATGACCCAGACTTCCCTGTTGCTTGCCATTTCAACATGCCACCCTGCTCTCATGCCCACATGTCTGTCCTTGGTCTGCTGCAATGTTCCAGTGAAGCTCAACGCAAACTGGAGGAACAGCACCTCATCTTCCTACTAGGCACTTTACAGTCTTCTGGACTTAATATTGAGTTCAACAATTTCAGATCATGAACTCTCTCCTCCAGCCCCACCCCCTTTCCGATCCCCCTTTTTCCAATAATTTATAATTTTTTTACAAATATATTTTTCTTTTCCCACCTATTTTAAAATTTATTTCGATCTATTGTTTCATCTCCATCTTTTAGTCCATTTCGATCCCTTCCCCCCCACCCACCCCCACTAGGGCCATCTGCCACTAGCTTGTCCTGCTTGCTACCCTTAATGTCCCCATTAGCACATTCCTTAGCTAATATCACCACCATGAACACCCCTTTGCCCTTTTGTCTATGACATCTTTGGCAGTCTCTTCTTGGCCTCCATCAATCACTGGCCCCCTATCGAGCACTACCTGTCCCACCCCCCCTCTACCAGCTTATATTTCATCTCATTTCTATATTTTTTAGTGAAGGGTCATACGGACTCAAAACGTCAAATGTATCCCTCTCCACAGATGCTGTCAGACCTGCTGAGTTTTTCCAGGTATTTTTGTTGTTCTAGATTTCCAGTACAGCGCTGGGCCGCACTGAGATCTCTGAATTTACATGCTCTGAAACTAAAGGGACAGCCTAGATACAGAACAAACAGTTCAAGCTAGTTTCTTTAATTAACTATTTCAGCTGCTGCCAGTGGATATCTTCTATGTTCTTCTTGGGCCCCCGAATGAGATTTAGAATTTAAACAGTACATTCCGTTAAATGTTAAATACAAACAATATTCGATTTTTAGAAAAAGATTTAAGATTCCCTCAGTTCACCAAACTCCAGCACACCGTTCAAGGTCACACTCTGGTAATGATTCTGAAGTGGAAGGATTGAGAACAAGAGGACACAGATTTAAAGTAGTTGGCAAAGTATGCAATGTGACATGAGGGAAAGGTTTTGTATGCAGTGTGTCGTTAGGATCTGGAATGCACAGGCTGACAGTGGTGGAGGTAGGTTCAATGGAGACAATCACGCAGGAATTGGATTGTTATCTGAAAAGGAAGAACGTACAGGGCTGTGGGGAGAAGGCAGGGATGTGGCACGAGGTAAATTGCTTCTATGGAGAGCTGGCGCAGAAACGACCGGCCCAATGGCCTCCTTTGGTGCCAAGGAGGTGTGGCAAGGGAAGGGAGGCAGCAGACAGAAAAGTGGTGTTAAAGCCACAATCAGCTTACACATGATCTTATTGAATGCTGATGTGCTGTATGGCCTGCTGCTCCTATTTCTTATGATCTTCACTTAAAAGACATATTTTCTCTGAGAGCTGATAACATATTCAAACGTTTTTGATTATACAATTCAAGTTATCCTTATTAATGTTTAATCACATGTTATTTAACCAAGCTAACTATACAATTGTCTGGTTAACGTACTTAATAATTGATTTTGTTAACTCAATCAAGTGTTAACTGATTAGATATGTTTAGATGGTCTTTTTCAAGTTAGAGGCATTAGTTTGAAATGACTCAGGAGCAACACGTCAGATCCCTTCAAACTGGGACCAGCAGCTGAACTTCCTTTGCCTTTTAAAAAGCCCTCAAAATTTGTCAGATTGCAACAGTAAAAAATACATTTGCAGCAACAAGCTTGTGCTTGACTGTAGCAACAAATGCAGATGTTTCACGTGGCACCTGCAGTGAGATTGAACAATGTTGAATAACCAGGGTGTAAGCAAAATACTGAGGTTGCTGGAAATCAGAAATAAAAACAAAAAATGCTGGGAAAACTCAACAGGTCTGGCAGCATTGTGGATAGAGAAGCAGAGTTAACGTTTGAAGTCTGTATGATTCTTCTTCAGAGTTGTTGTTTTTATTTCTAATAACTAGGGTTTCAAACCTGCTCAAATAATTGGGATGAAAGTCTGACTTGTATACAGTTTCTAGGGGTCCTACGCGAAATGAAAAAGAAATCTTAGCATAGCTGTAAGGAAGCCTGCCTTTGTAATCCAAAATATTCCAGTTGTATTGAAGTTGCCCTTGTGGGACCGTCTGGGCCTAAAGTGTAGTTAAATAGTTAAAAACAAAAAGCTACTGCGGATGCTGGAAATCCAAAACAAAAACAGAATTACCTGGAAAAACTCAGCAGGTCTGGCAGCATCGGTGGAGAAGAAAACAGTTGATGTTTCGAGTCCTCATGACCCTTCAGCAGAACTGAAGTATAGTTAGGAGAGAGGTGAAATATAAGCTGGCCTAAGGTGGGGGGCTGGGGGAGAGAGAAGTTGAGGGTGGGGTGGTTGTAGGGATAAGCAAGCAGTGATAGGAGCAGATAATCAAAAGATGTCACAGACAAAAGGATCAAAGAGGTGTTGAAGGTGGTGATATTGTCTAAGAAAAGTGCTAATTAAGAATGGATGGCAGGATACTCAAGGTATAGCTCTAGTGGGGGTGGTGTGGAAAGACTAACAAAGTATTAGTTGTAGATTTAAAAATAATGGAAATAGGTGGGAAAAGAAGAATCTATATAAATTATTGAAAAAAAAGGGAAGGGGAAGAAACGGGGTGGGGATGGGGAGAGGGGGAGTTTAAGATCTAAAGTTGTTGAATTCAGTATTCAGCCCGGAAGGCTGTAAAGTGCCTAGTTGGAAGATGAGATGCTGTTCCTCCAGTTTGCGTTGGGCTTCACTGGAACAATGCAGCAAGCCAAGGACAGACATGTGGGCAAGAGAGCAGGGTGGAGTGTTAAAATAGCAAGCGACAGGGAGGTTTGGGTCTTTCTTGCGGACAGACCGCAGGTGTTCTGCAAAGCGGTCGCCCAGTTTGCGTTTGGTCTCTCCAATGTAGAGGAGATCGCATTGGGAGCAACGAATGCAGTAGACTAAGTTAGGGGAAATGCAAGTGAAATGCTGCTTCACTTGAAAGGAGTGTTTGGGCCCTTGGACGGTGAGGAGAGAGGAAGTGAAGGGGCAGGTGTTGCATCTTCTCCGTGGGCATGGGGAGGTGCCATAGGTGGGGGTTGAGGAGTAGGGGGTGATGGAGGAGTGGACCAGGGTGTCCCGGAGGGAACGATCCCTACGTAATGCCGCCAGGGGGGGTGAAGGGAAGATGTGTTTGGTGGTGGCATCATGCTGGAGTTGGCGGAAATGGCGGAGGATGATCCTTTGAATGCGGAGGCTGGTGGGGTGATAAGTGAGGACAAGGGAGTTAAATAGTGCTGGGTGGGACAGTGTAAGAGGGAGTTTTTTCTATATCTAACTCTGTGTTATATGTGCCCTGAGAAGGTTTGATGAGACAGTGTAGAGAGATTTATCCTGCATATTTTTTTAACTTCATGGGATATGGGTGTTGATAGCAAGGCAAGCATTTGTTGCCTATCCGTAATTGCCACAATTGAGTAACTTCCTAGGCTATCTCAGAGGGCAGTTAAGAGTCAACTACATTTCTGTAAGAAAGGATCTGGAGTCACAAATAGACCAGACCAGGTAAGGACTGGCAGATTTATTTCCCTATAGGACATTAGTGAACCAGATGGGCTTTATGACAATAAATGATAGTTTTATGGTCACCATTACTGAGAACAGTTTTCAATTCTAGCTCTTTTAGTTAATTTCATTTAAATTACACCAACTGGATTTGAACCAGTGTCCCCAGAGAATTAGCCAGGGCCTTTGGATTACTAGTCCAAATAGATGGTTCGTATTTAAAAAAGTATCACATGGTTTATAACAAATATACAGTCCTCTAAGACACAAAAACTCCCAACATGAGAGGTGAATCAACCGTGGCTAACAAAAGAAGTTAAAGATTACATTAGATCAAAGGAAGTAACTTATAAGGTTGCCAAAAAAGATAAGCCCAAGGATTGGGGGCAAAAGGATGACCAAGAAACTGATAAAGGGAAAAGAGAATATGAATGCAAGCTAGCAAGGAACATAAAGGTGACTGTAAAAGCTTCTTAAGGTATGCATCAGTATTTACACGAGAGAAAGAGGTCAGCATGCTGGAGTACCCCAAGAAACTATTGCTGGAGTACCCCAAGAAACTATTGAATAAACAACTAATATTGAATTTGGGACAGGCAAAATTTGGGGCATTTGATATAAACAAAATAACAATTACTCTGCTTTTTAAGAAAGATGAGTGGCAAACGAGGGAACTATAGAACAGTTAGCCTAACATCTGTCTTGGGGAAATTACTAGAGTATTATTAAGGTTAGGATGGCTGCATAGCTTGTAAATTTTCTACTGATTAGAGAGACCCTGCAAGGATTTGCAAAGGGTAAGTCATGCTTACCCTTGAATCTCATTGACTCTCATAAAGAGGTGAATAAAGTAGTAGGCAGGGGAATGTCAGTGGATGTTGTTTCTACTGATTTCCAGATGGCATTTGCTAATATCCCTCAGAAGAGTTAGTTAAAGTTGAAAAGATGTAACAAGTGGTGTGCCACAGGGATCACAGGGCTGGGGCCTAAGCTTTTTACAATTTATATAAAGCACCTGGATGAAAGGACCGAAAGTATAGTTGCTAAATTTACTGATGATACAAGGATAGGTAGGAAAGTAAGATATGAAGAGGACATAAAGAGGCTGCAAAAGGATATAGATAGGTTAAGTGAGTGGGCAAAGGTCTGGCAAATAGAGTATAGTGTAGGCAAATATGAAATAGTCCATTTTGGCAGGAAGAATAAAAAAGCATGTTACCTAAATGGTGAGAGATTGCATAGCTCTAGGATGCAGAGGGATGTGGGTGTCCTAATGCATGAATCACAAAAGATTAGTATGCAAATACAGCAAGTAATTAGGAAAGCTAATAGAATGTTATCATTTATTGTGAGGGGAATTGAATACAAAAGTAGGGAGGTTATGCTTCAGTTGTACAGGGCATTAGTGAGACCACATCTGGAGTACTGTGTTGGAAGCAGTTCAGAGAAGGTTTACTAGACTAGTACCTGGAATGGGCAGGCTGCCTTATGAGGAAAGGTTGGACAGGCTAGCCTGTATCCGCCGGAGTTTAGAAGATGAAGAGGTGACTTGATTGAAATGTACAAGATCCTGAGGGGTCTTGACAGGGTGGATGTGGAGAGGATGTGGCAGAATCTAGAACTAGGGGTCACAGTATAAAAATAAGGGGTTGCCCATTTAAGATAGAGATGAGGAGAATTTTTTTTCTCAGAGGGTCGTGAGACTTTGGAACTCTCTTCCTCAAAAGGCAGTGGAAGCAGGGTCTTCGAATATTTTTAATGCAGAGCTAGATAGATTATTGATAAGCAAGGGGGTGAAAGGTTGTCGGGGTAGGTGGGAATATGGAGTTGAAGTTATAATTCTGCTGGTTGGATAATGTCAACAACAACTTATTTATATAATGCCTTTAATGTAATGAAACATACCAAGGTACTTCACAGAAGCATTATAAAACAAAGTATGACACCAAGCTACATATTGGGATATTAGGCCAGATGACCAAAAGCTTAGTTAATGAGGTAGGTTTTGAGGAGTGTCTTGAAGGAGGCAGAGAGATGGAGCAGTACCAGGCAGGAGCAATTCTGGAGCTTGGGGCCAAAGCAACTGGAGGCACAGCTACCGGTAGTGGAGCAATTATAATGAGAATGCACAAGTGGCCAGAATTCAAGGAGTCAGATATCTTGGAGGGCTGTGGGACAGGAGGAGGGTACAGAGATAGGGAGGACCATGGAGGGATTTGGAAACAAGGATGAGAATTTTAAAGTCAAGATGTTGCTTGACCGGGAGCCAATATAGGTCAGCGAACGTAAAGGTGATAGGGAAATAGGACTTGATGGGACTTAAGACACAGAGAGTAGAGTTTTGGATGACCTCAAGTTTATGGAGCGTAGAATGTGGAGATCAGCCAGGAGTACGTTGGAATAGTTGAGTCTAGAGGTAAGGGATGTAAGAGGGTTTCAGAAGCAGATGAACTGAGATGAACTAAGTCAGGCAATGATATGTTGGTGGGAATAGGCGGTCTTAATGAAGGCATGAATATGAGGTTGCAAGCACAAATGTGATAGCAAGGTTGCAAACATCGGCTATTCGTAGACTGTTGTCAGGAAGATGGGTGGAATTGGCAGCTAGGGTACAGAGTTGTGAGCAGGGAAAACAATGTTTTCAGTTTTCTCTGTTTAATTGGAGGATATTTCTGTTCATTCAGAACTGGATGTCCCATAAGCAGTATGATAATTTAGCAACATTGGAGGATTTGAGAGAGTCCTTGGCAAGGTTGAGCTGGAGGTTATCGTCATACATGTGAAAACTTATGATGTTGCCAAGGGCCAGCATGTAGATGTGAAATAGGAGGAGGCCAGGGATACATTATGTCTAGGGGTAGTCTGAAAATTAGAGACAGACTTTCAGGAGTGAAATTAGGAAACAATTATACATCCTTTTGTGCTGTACCAGATGGGGTTTTTGATGCTGACACTGAGTGCTAAAGTCCATTCTCTAAGGCCTCCCTTCACCACGGAGGGCACTCAGAAAAAGTGGGAACTCAATGGCTACATTATGAAAAATAGAATGAATAAGAGAACCTATGACTATCAACTTAAACACTTTTTGAAGACATTTAAATGTTATTTTTCAGATGAAAAGGTCTCTTGGTTCAGAAATGAAACACATAGAATTGGTGCTTGTTGCAGATAGTGTTGAGGTGAGTACTTACTTTAAAGAGGGAACTTGAATTTACATAGCAACTTTAAGATGCTCCAGAGTGCTTCATATCCAGTCAGGTACCTTGGAAATGTAATCACTATGGTTGAGTGATAAATATTGACTAGGAAGAATTCCTCTACTCATCTTAAAATAATGCCTTGGAATCTTTAAACTTCACTTGAGATGGCAGACTGCGTCTTAGTTTAAGATCTCATTTCAAATCAATAGTAGGGAACATGCTATCTATTTATTATCTATGATCTATCTATTATTAGGGACATGGTAACAGGTCACTTAGAAAATCATATGATTGAGCAGAATCAACATAAAAGGGAAATTGTGTTTGACAGATCTGTTATAGCTTTTTGAAGATATAACTAGTATATTTGGATTTTCAAAAAGCATTCAATAAGGTACCACACAAGAGGTTATGACACAAAATTAGTACTTATGGAATTGAGATAATATATTAACACAGACTGAGGATTGGTGAATGGACATAAAACAGTCAGAATAAATGGGACACTTTTGTTTTTGGTTGGCAGGTATTTGCAATCTATATCAATGATTTAGATAAGAGGACTGAGTCTGATGTATCCCAAGTTTGCTGATGATACAAATCTATGTCGCAAAATAAGCTGTGAGGATGACACAAAAAACCTGAAAAAACATATAGACAGGTTAAATGAGTGGACAAGAACGTGACACGTGGAGAATAATGTGGAAAAATGTGAGATTGTCCACTTTGGTAGGAAATAGAAGAGCTGAATATTTTTAAAGGGTGATAAATTGGGGAATGTTCATGTTCAGATCTTGGTGTCCATGTATATGAATTACAGAAAGGTGAAGTGCAGATACAGTGAGAAATTAGGAAGGCAAATGTATCTTAGCTTTTATTACAAAGGGATTTGAATATAAGAGTTAAGAAGCAATGATACAGGGTTTTGGTGAGAGGACCCTAGAATACTGTGTATTGTGTGTTGTGTTACCAAGAAATTCAATGGGAAATTCAGAAGAAACTTCTTTACCCAAAGAGTGATGAGCATGTGGAACTCACTACCACAAGCAGTGTTTGAGTGAATTGTGTAGATGTATTTAAGGGGAAGATAGACAAATATTTAGGAAAGAAGGAAATTGAGGATTACAATGATAGATTTAAATGAAGGAAGATGGGAGGAGTCTCAAGTGTGGTATAAACACCGACATAGATTGGTTGGGCTTAATGACTTATTTAAGTGCCATAAGTCCAATGTAGTTCCTGCCTCCTTACCCTTTTACCTTGGAGTGGGCACCGAAGGCTCACCAGACTAATTCCTGAGATGAGACGATTGCCCTATGAAGAGAGATTTGAGTTTAGAAGATTGAGGGGTGGTCTCATTGAAAGACATAAAAGTCTTAAGTGGCATGAAAGGGTAGACACTGGGGAGATATTTCCACTGGCTGTGGAGTCCAGAACTAGATGTTTCAATCTCCGAATAAGTGATCACCCTTTTTTCCTATATGTTCATAGGTTGTCAGTGTCACTGGCAAGGTCAACATTTGTTGCCTTTCCCTAATAACCTTGAGAAAGTGAGTCGACTTCTTGAACCACTGAAGTCCATGTGGTGTGGGAACACTCACAGTGCTGTTAAGGAAGGAGGTCTAGATTTTTGACTCAACAATAGTGAAGAAACAGTTATATTTCCAAATCAGGATGATATCTGATATTGAGGGGATAATGTGATTCACATGTGTCTACTGCCCTTGTTCTACTAGGTGGTAGAAGTTGCTGTTTTGAAATAAAAGCAAAATGCTGCAGATACTGGAAATCTGAAACAAAAACAGAAAATGCTGGAGAAACTCAGCAGGTCTGACAGCATCTATGGAGAGAGAAAAACAAAGTTAACGTTGCGAGTCCGCTCTGAAGAAGGGTCATACAGACTCGAAACATTAACTTTGTTTTTCTCACTCCACAGGTGCTGTCAGACCTGCTGAGTTTTTCCAGCATTTTCTGTTTTTGTTTTGCTGTTTTGGAAGATGGCCGCAGCGTGTACCCTAGATACACTACAGCACCTCACCAAGCCTCCTTTGATAGTGCCTTCCAAATCCGTGACCTCTCCCACCTCGAAGGACAAGGGAGACAGATGCACGAGAACACCACCACCTGCAAGTTCTCCTTCAAGCCGCACCATTCTGACTTGGAACTGTATTTCCATTCCATCACTGTCATTGGGTCAAAAAATGAGACATGACTAAGCTTTTCATCAAGACACTTGCAAGAATACCAATATAAGGGGAAAAAAAAACAATTTATACTGTCTGTGAAGAGAGTGCTGATTGGTTGGCAAGTGGCGTTGCCATGGCAAATGCACCAGTGATGGTGACTGGCAGTTAACTGCTAAGAATTGTTTGAAATTTAAACCAGGCAGCTTGACCCTGATTGGTCAAGGCATTGCCCTGAAGAATGAGTCAGCGAATGACTGTCACTTGCATTTTGCCTGTTTCAGCTAAACAATATATGTATATGTTCTTTCTGTCTGCAAAGAACAGAGCCTTATGTATTAATATATGTAGCTCCCAGTACACGCAAATGTGCCACAGTGCGTGTCACTGACTGACAATCTTAAATTGGTTGTCAGGGTGATTCTTAGCACACTGAGGATTATTTGGCAAATATTGTGCAATTGTGGAATCACATTTAATGTTGGACACTGTGTTTTGAGTTTTGCAATCACGGGCTGGTGGGGTACAGTCTGTACCCTGCCCATTGCGAACAGCGGCTGGGACATGTTGTATGATACAATCTGCCAGTCTTTGGGACATACGGCCTACATACCTAGCATCACACTGGCATTGAAATTCATATACCACATTACTCATTTGGGTGATAAGCAGAATGTCTTTTTGTTTTGACGGCAGCACACTGTTAGTCGTGAAAGCCATTGTTACTGCATAGTAGCAGCGTGAAACCGCTAGCTTCACCCCTTGCTCAAATTTTTGAGATACCTTGCCTTTCGGAGGTAATCTGAGGTAGAAAGGGCATTTTTCAGGGTCAAAAGTGATGGCCTTGGGCTTGTTCATGAGTTTGCGTGATATACAATGCAAAATTATCTGGTCAGGGTAGCCATTACGCTGCAGAATGCCTCTGATGCGCTCTATTTCAGCATCAAGCTTACATGGTGAGCAAATGGCTCGGGCCTTATTTATAAGGTGGCCATTAAGACCAATCAAATAGAATGTAGAACGTAAGAATCCCAATGTGTATATTGACCGGTGAAGGTAGGCTTGCGGAAAGCTTAGACACGTCTCCTTTTTTCAGCAATTCTCAAGTCCTGTACTACCAAATATCTATTAGTATTGGTTCTGGTCACCACACGTTAGGAAAGAGTGAAGGTCCTTGGGAAGGTGCAGAAGAGATTTACCAGAATTGTTCCAGGCACTGGGGGATTTTAGTCTGTTATTCAAGTAGTTTTTATATAGCAAAAAACAGTGGTCCTAGCACTGACCCTTATGGAACAACACTGTCTGAAAAATAACCATTCACGCGACTCGTTGTTTTCTGTTCTTAAGACAATTTTTTTCCAGTTGGACACTCTGCCCCCATTCCATGAGCCTCAATTTTGTTAACCAGCCTTTTATGTGGTACTTTGTCAAATGTACCTTTTTTCACCTTCGTCCATGTGCACTTTTTTAAGAAACCTCTTAAAATCCATATAGACAACATTTACTACATTATCTTCTACAACATTTTCTGTTATTTCAGCAAAAAATTCATTTAGATTAGTCAGGCATGATTGCCTTTTGCAAATCCGTGCTGGCTTTCCTTAACTAACTTGAATCTCTCCAACTGCCTGTTAATTTTTTTCACTGAATATTGTTTCTAAAACATTACCACTGACTGGCCTGTAATTGCTAGGACTGTCCTCAAATCCCTTTTTTAGAATAAGGGGGTTACATTTGTCACTCTCCAATTATCCGGCACTTCCCCCGCGCCTAGGGAAGATTAGAAGATTATGCAAGCTATAATGACACAGCCGATGGCAAAGGCTGAGTTGCTCAAATCCCAGAGGGAAACTTGAAACAACTATCATAACTAATTTTTGCAATTTGTATGTTTTGAGATGCAGGCTTTGAATTCGGTAGTAATAAGACCACTGAGTCTCAAGAGGTTTTTTAATATAAAAAACTAAATTAAACATTTATTAACACTAGGAGAATTGTAAGCACATACATATGTTTACAAAATTACTACTATAATAATGACAAAAATCCCCTCATTAATCTGACTCTCAGTTAGACCCCCATTAAAGCAACAGTAAAACTCAGATTTAAAAAGACCCCAGGCAAAGTGCATTTGACCTTACGAATTTAAAATGAGGTTCCTTGCAGACACAGTTGCAGGTGTACAGGCTGGTTAGATCTTAAATGACTGCCTTACACACACACAAACTCTTTTCTGTTTATACCTAGCTTTCCCTTTGAATGTAAACTTCCGATTGTATTACTAGGTTTTTAATGTCACATATTCTAACAATAATATTTTCGTCCCACTAATTTTATTAGTAATATAAATACATTGCTTGGCATCTCCCATCTACGTGCAAGATTTTACTCCCACTCTTGAATGCTTTATTCAGCAAATGCAAAGGTACCCCCTTGAGACCTATGTTTCTAAACTTCCCCATGTTTACAGACAAAGCGCTTCCACTGTCTCCATCCCCACTTCGTTCAGCAACCTGGGATGCAAGCCAGGTGACTTAGCTACCCTAAGTATAGCCAGTCTTTCCAGTATCTCCTCCCTTTCAATTTTCACACTATCCATTGCATCCAGTATCTCTGCTTCTACTGATATTTTGTCAGGTTCCTCTTCCTTAGTAAACACTGATACAAAGTACTCACCAAGTATTCTAGCCTTGTCCTGCACCTTTAAGCTTATATCACCTTTGTCCATACCACTCCAATAGGGTCCACTCCACCTCTTACTACCTGCTCCCTAGTAACATGCCTGTGGAAGGTTTTTGGGTTCCTTTTTATTTTGACTGACATTCTAATCTCATATTCTCTCTTTGCCAGTCATATTTTCTTCTTCATCTTCCCTCTCAGAGGCTATTTTGGTTCCCCTGCCTTTTGCCTTTATTGGAATGTGCCAAACAGTAAGCTGTTCGGCCCATCAAGCACTCTCCACCATTCAAACAGAACATGGTTGATCATGTATCTCTACATCATTTTCCCCCACTGATCCCATATCCCTTGAGGTCCATAATATCACAGAATCACACAGTGCAGAAGAGGCCCTTCAGCCCATCGAGTCTGCACTGACACGTGAGAAACACCTGACCTACCTACCAAATCCCATTTACCAGCACATGGCCCATAGCTTTGAACGTTATGACGTGCCAAGTGCTCATCCAGGTACTTTTTAAAGGATGTGAGGCAACCCGCCTCCACCACCCTCCCAGGCAGTGAATTCCAGACCGTTACCACCCTCTGGGTTAAAGAGTTTTTCCTCACATGCCCCCTAAACCTCCTGCCCCTCACCTTGAACTTGTGTCCCCTCGTGACTGACCCTTCAACTAAAGGGAACAGCTACTCCCTATCCACCCTGTCCATGCCCCTCCTAATCTTGTACACCTCGATCAGGTCGCACCTCAGTATTCTCTGCTCCAATGAAAACAACCCAAGTCTATCCAACCTCTCTTCATAACTTAAATGTTTCATTCCAGGCAACATGCTGGTGAATCTCCTCAGCACCCCCTCCAGTGCAATCACATCCTTCCTATAATGTGGCGACCGGAATGCACACAGTACTCCAGCTGTGGCCTCACCAAGGTTTTATACCTCCCTACCTTTGTAAGCTATGCCTCGATTGATAAAGGCAAATGTCCCATATGCCTTTTTCACCACCCCACTAACATGCCCCCCTGCCTTCAGAGATCTATGGACACACACGCCAAGGTCCCTTTGTTCCTCAGAACTTCCTAGTGCCATGCCGTTCATTGAATACTTCCTTGTCAAATTACTCCTTCCACAGTGTATCACCTCACACTTTTCAGGGTTAAATTCCATCTGCCACTTATCTGCCCATTTGACCATCCCGTCTATATCTTCCTGTAGCCCAAGACACTCAACCTCACTGTTAACCACCCGGCCAATCTTTGTGTCATCCACAAAATTACTAATCCTACCCCACATAGTCATCTATGTCGTTTATATAAATGACAAATAATAGTGGACACAGCACAGATCCCTGTGGTATGCCACTGGACCCTGGCTTCCAGTCACTAAAGCTTTCTTCTGTCATCACCCTCTGTCTCCTACAACTAAGCCAATTTTGAATCCACCTTATCAAATTACCCTGTATCCCATGTACATTTGCTTTCGTTATAAGTCTCCCATGTGGGACCTTGTCAAAGGCTTTGCTGAAATCCATATAAACTACATCAACTGCACTACCCTCATCTACACACTTGGTCACCTCCTCAAAAAATTCAATCAAATTTGTTTGACATCCCTCTGACAAAGCCATGCTGACTATCCCTGATCAAACCTTGCCTCTCCAAGTGGAGATAGATTCTCTCCTTCAGAACTTTCTCCAATAGTTTCCCTCCCACTGACGTGAGACTCACCGGCCTATAGTTCCCTGGCTTATCTCTACAACCCTTCTTAAATAGCGGAACCACATTAGCTGTTCTCCAGTCCTCTGGCACCTCCCCCGTGACCAGAGGGGAATTAAAAATTTGGGTCAGAGCCCCTGCGATCTCCTCCCTTGCCTCCCTCAGCAGCCTGGGACACAAATCATCCGGACCTGGAGATTTGTCCACTTTTAAGCCTGCGAACACCTCCAATACCTTGTCCTTCCCTATATCAATTTGCTCAAGAACCTCGCAGTCTCTCTCCGAGTTCAGTACCTTCATCCTCATTCTCTTGGGTGAAGACGGATGTGAAGTATTCGTTCAACACACTACCGATGTCCTTTGGCTCCACCCATAGATTGCCCTCTTGGTCCCTTATGGGCCCTACTCTTTCCCTGGTTATCCTCTTCCCATTGATACAATTATAGAATATCTTGGGATTTTCCCTACTTTTACCAGCCAGAGCTTTCTCATATCCCCTCTTTGCTCTCCTAATTGCTTTCTTAAGCTCCGCCCTGCACTTTCTGTACTCCACTAATGCCTCCGCTGAGTTGCTTCCCTTGTACCTGCTAAAAGCCTCTCTTTTCCTTCTCATCGTATCTTGAATATCTCTGGTCATCCATGGTTCTCTGTGCTTGTTACTCCTTCCTATCACCCTAGAGGGAACATGTTGAGCCTGTACCCTCCCCACTTCCTTTTTGAATGTCCCCCACTGCTCCTCTGTAGATTTCCCCACAAGTAGTTGTTCCCAGTCTACCTGGCTAGGTCCTGCCTTATTTTACTAAAATGCACTCTCCCCCGATCCAAAACATTTTTTTGCATCTTGTCTATTTCTTTGTTCATAACAAGCTTAAACTGTACCATGTTGTGGTCGCTATCGCTAAAATGCTCGCCCACCACCACCTCAGCCACCTGTCTGGCTTCATTCCCCAAAATTAGGTCCAGCACTGCACCATCCCTTGTTGGGACCTTTACATATTGACCTAAAAATATATCCAGAAATCTATCAATTACTGTCTTGAATATGCTCACTGATTGCGCTTCCAGACCCCTGAGAGGTAGGGAATTCCAAAGATTCACCATCCTTTATGAAAAAATTCATCCTCATCTCAGATGTAAATGGCCTGCCCCCTATTCTGAGATTGTGTCCCCAGTTCTAGACTCACGAGTCAGGGAAGAAATTCTATCTACATTTACTCCATCAAGCCCTGTAAGAATTTTGTAAGCTTCAATGAGATTGCTTCTCATTTTTTGAGTCTAGTCTGAGGAGGGCAAGAAAAGTGTTATACTGACCAAACATGAGCAGTGCTTGTTACGAACATCAAGCTAAGCAAGCTAAAGAGTCACTCATGTTTAATGACATCTCAGACAGACCATGGATGAAGTTTGGATTAGACTTCTTCACTCTTTTCAGAATTGATTTTCTTGTCACTGTCCACTGCCATTTCGACTACTGGGAGTTAGACAAGCTGACATCAATGGCCACCAGTGAGATTGCAGAATGCCTGAAAGCATACGTCAGTTGTCATGGTATTCCTGATATTGTGATGAATAACAATGGCCCTTAGTTCACGAGTGAAGAATTCAGGTCCTTCATAAATAATTGGGAAATTCAGCACTCCACACTATCTCCAGTCAAATAGAAAGGCTGAGACACCAGTGAAAATTGCCAAAGGGATCATCAAAAAATCGAGTAGATCCAGCATAGATGTATACAAGGCAGTCCTGGAGTGGAGGAATGCACCTACTAAGGGCTTGTAAAGTACTCCAGTTCACGCCACACCCAAACTACTCTTCCAATAGCTAAAACACTACAGAAGCCTGAAGTATTAACAGGAGTGAGTGACAAAATCAAAGTTAAACGACAGAAAGCCAAATTTCACTTTGATAAAGCTTCCAAATCGTTGCCAGAGCAGAGAATTAGAGGTCAGAGTGCAAACATTCAACACTCTCAACAAAAGTCAGCCCACTTGGGAACTTGGAACATATCTAGAGAAGTTGTTACCTCGATTGTACACGGTAAAACTGAACAACCAGATATATCATCGAACCGCAGACATATACATGCAACTGGCGAAGCTGCTCCTTCACAGCAGATAGCTGATGAGGAAGATGTGAGTTCACCACCAGGAACTCGATGACCATCAGTCCTAGAAGTCAACCGTAAGACACAGGAGCAGAAGTAGGCCATTCGGCCCATAAGTCTGCTCTGCCATTCAATGAGATCATGGCTGATCCGATAATCCTCAACTCCATTTTCCTGCCTTTTCCCCGTAACCCTTGATTCCCTTACTGATTAAAAATCTGTCTATCTCAGCCTTGAATATACTTAACGACCCAGTCTCTACAGCCCTCTGCAGTAAATAATTTCACAGATTGACTATTCTCTGAGAGAAGAAATTCCTCCTCATCTCTGTTTTAAATGGGTGCCCCCTTACTCTGAGATTATGTCCTCTGGTCCCAGACTCTCCCTGAAGGGGAACCAACCTCTCAGCATCTACCCTGTCAAACCCCTAAGAATCTTATATGTTTCAATAAGGTCGCCTCTCATTCTTCTAAACTCCAGTGAGTACGGACCGAACCTACTCAACCTCTCCTCATAAGAAAATCCCTCCATACCTGGAATCAACCTAGTGAACCTTCTCTGGACTGCCTCCAATGCCATTATTTCTTTCCTTAGATAAGGGACCAAAATTGTTCACAGTATTCTAGGTGTGGTCTAACTAGTGCCTTGTATAGTTTTAGCAAGACTTCCCTATTTTTATACTCTATTCCCTTTGAAATAAAGGGCAACATTCCATTTGCCTTCCCTATTACCTGCTGAATTTTTATATTAGCTTTTTGGGATTCATGCACGAAGACCCCCAAATCCCTCCATGCTGCAGCCTTCTGCAGTCTTTCTCCATTTAAATAATATTCAGCTCCTCCATTCTTCCTGATAAAGTGCATAACCTCACATTTTCCCACATCATATTCCATCTGCCAGTTTTTTGCCCACTCACTTAACCTTTCTATATCCCTCTGTATACTCCTTGTGTCATCCTCACCACTTGCCTTTTGTGAATTTCCCAATCATCATTTGTATCATCCGCAAATTTCCCAACCAGGACAACGGATCAGCAGCACCAATTACCACAGCAGCAACACTTGCCACAGCAATAAAATTCCCCAGAAAGGTAACATTACCGCAGGAACAAGCAGAAATCAGATGAACCACCAAGAACAACCTGCATGCGTACCATTAGAAGACTTGAATGCTTTAAAGATTATATGCGCAATGCATTATGTAGGGTCAGATGTAAGTGGATCAGGCTAAAATGACCACTTTCTGTACATGCGTGATTATTTTCATTGTAGACAATGTAAGTGTCTAACTTGCAATTGCAAATGATAGTGTATGCAGGTTGTTTTATTTTTCTTTTTATGAAAAGGGGACTGTTTGGAGAAGTGCCTTTTGCGATAGTCATGTGATCTCTGATGTCATCCTTGGTGTATAAACCCTTCAGAGCAGAAGCAATTTCATCCACTACTTGGAACAATACTCATGATTGGGCAGACTGCTGATTGCCTTGCAGAATGACTTAAACAGCTCTGGGCCATGAAGGCCCAGATTCAAACTGCATCACCTTAGCATAGGCGACAGCAGTCTAGACTGGCTGTCTGACAGGCAACAGCATATTGTCAAGAAAACAAGAAATTGTAATGTTTTTCTTCTGGAAATATCTCTGGCATATTTTCTAAAGTACTGTAAATCAGGCTGTAATTAGATTAAGAGCTAGAGTGACGGCAAGGATCTAAAGTCAACAATAAGAAGTTGTTTCGATATGAAGAGGAACTTCAGTCAGTTTTACATAAAACAATAACAGGAATAGTTTGAATTGAGTTGTTTTAGTTGTAAAAATGTGTAAGGAAGTGAGATAAAGATAGGGTAAGTTTGTTATTTACAGGTCAAAGAGCTAAAGTAAAGAATGATTTAATCAATTCTGAGAAGAAAGCATTTCTGAAGAAACTGGTTGCAACAATTGAGAGATCAAAGGGAAGGAACGTATTTAAGGAAATACCAAAGCCTATCTGGAGGGTTAGCTGGTCAGATCCCCCAGAAGAAGCAGGATAGCTGATCGGAACTCCCCGAAGACAGTGTGAACAAGGCCAGACCTGAAGACCCAGTTGCTGCCAGCCTCAGGGGACACCCCAAGGAAAAAAACACTGTGTGGTAAAAACTACTGGAATCCTATAGATTTTAAAATCTATAAGAATAGTTGCTGAACAGAAAAGGGAAAGGTTAGCTCTGAGGGTAGTTAAGATTTGTCAGACTGTTTTAAAGTACTGCTTACTGTGTGAAGCCATTTTTGCGATTACATTTAATTGTGTTTTTTTCTTTTACTCTTTTAATAAATGTTTACTTGACCATAAAATCATCAGAAGTAGTCAGGGAAATCATCTCCTGATTTCAGAACCACTCCTCATATGATACAAATTGGAAAAACCTTTTTGGCAGCTGTTTCTAGTTTCCATCTGGGATTTGAGCAGCTCGGCATTCACCATCCACCATGTCATAACAATAATCACTGGTAGAGTCTTAGTGGCATGAAGGTGAATGCTGTCATTCTGAAAGAGGATAGGAGGTTCATACTTCACGGAGTCATTACCACTTTCCCTGTGCAGCACTTCAGAGTCTCGCAAGCTGTACCTGTAGCCATGATGTCAACAATTTGAACTTGCTTAGCAGCAAGCTTTACCTGCACAAGAGCAGTGTCAGCTTTTACTGCAGCACTTGGACTTCTGCTTATGCAATGGAAGCTAAGACATTGACCATCAGACACTACATCGTAATCAGATCCACTAAAGGAGTTGGCTACTACTGCCGCTGGAAAGGATGAACTTCATGCTTTGCTAAAGCAATGTGCAAAATTGGTGCCAGATTCCTTTATGTCTTTGACATTAACTGCAAGAAAATCCATCAGGCATTTCAGTGTATACCTATCAGATTTCTTTTGTCGGATGTTCCAGCAAAGTCAATATCGGAGTCCCTCTACAGCAGAACTCGACTTTCCCTTCTGGCGAACTGGCACCTGTGCTAGCCTTATTCCCTAATCTCGCTCCTGTCTCTTATGCCAGTGTCTCATCATAAGACCATAAGACATAGGAGCAGAAATTAGGCCATTCGGCCCATCGAGTCTGCTCCGCCATTCAATCATGGCTGATAAGTTTCTCAACCCCATTATCCCGCCTTCTCCCCGTAACCTTTGATCCCCTTACCAATCAAGAACCTATCTATCTCAGTCTTAAATACACTCAATGACCGGGCCTCCACAGCCTTCTGTGGCAATGAATTTCATAGATTCACCACTCTCTGGCTAAAGAAGTTTCTCCTCATCTCTGTTCTTCCCTTTACTCTGAGGCTGTGCCCTCGGGTCCTAGTCTCTCCAACTAATGGAAACATCTTCCCCATGTCCACTCTATCAAGGCTTTTCAGTATTCTGTAAGTTTCAATCAGATCCCCCCTCATTCTTCTAAAATCAATCGAGTATAGACCCAGAGTCCTCAAAACGTTCCTCATATGTTAAGCCTTTCATTCCTGGGATCGTTCTCGTGAACCTCCTCTGGACCCACCCCAGGGCCAGCACATCCTTCCTGAGATACGGGACCCAAAATTGCTCACAATATTCTAAATGTGGTCTGACCAGAGCCTTATAAAGCCTCAGCAGCACATCCCTGCTTTTATATTCTAGTCCTCTCGAAATAAATGCCAACATTGCATTTGCCTTCCTAAATACCGGCTCAACCTGCAAGTTAACCTTTAGAGAATCCTGGACTAGGACTCCCAAGTCCCTTTGCACTCCAGATTTCTGAATTCTCTCCCCATTTAGAAAATAGTCTATGCCTCTATTCTTCCTACCAAAGTGCATGACCTCACACTTCCCTATGTTGTATTCCATCTGCCACTTCTTTGCCCATTCTCCTAACCAAATCCTTCTGCAGCCTCCCCGCCTCCTCAATACTACCTGTCCCTCCATCTATCATTGTATTATCTGCAAACCTAGCCAGATTACCTTCAGTTCCTTCATCTAGATCATTAATGTATTAAGTGAAAAGTTGTGGTCCCAACACTGACCCCTGCAGAACTCCACTAGTCACCGGCTGCCATCCTGAGAAGGACCCCCTTATCCCCACTCTCTGCCTCCTGCCAGATAACCAATCTATCCATGCTAGTGCCTTGCCTCTAACACCATGGGCTCTTATCTTACTGAGCAGCCTCCTGTGCGGCACCTTGTCAAAGGCCTTCTGGAAGTCCAAGTAGATAACATCCATTGGCTCTCCTTTGTCTAACCTACTCGTTACCTCCTCAAAGAATTCTAACAGATTTGTCAGGCATGACCTCCCCTTGTGCAGATCATGTGCAGATCTAGCTTCTACGCCAACTTCTAAAGTATATGCAGCGTTAGTATCTGAGCTGGTGAGAGTGAATGAGTTTCCACTGTGTCACAGCCTTTCTGCTTTTTCACCTGTGACTCTGCTACCATTGCCTAACCAGTTCACAGTTCTTGAATGTCTGAAGGGAGAATTAAATTAAGTTCTAATTTCCTCTTTCAGTATCAGAGTGCATTTAACAGCAAACGAAAAGTGATCAGTCGATTGGCTAATGCTGCTAATTATGTAGATTTGGTGAGTATGAGAACAGATTTAAATAATTATATCAAAATAATTTTCCCTGAACTTATCAATCACAATGTGCAGAGCGCAGAATCTTTGCAGCAGTAAGACGGGAGTTTATGACATGACTAAAGAGTACAGTGAGATGGTTTTATAATATGGGTAAAATATGGAGGGAGACAGAGGTTTATCAGGTGAGTAAAAAGTGTAGTGAGACAGGTTTATGCAATTTGTAAAGAGTGCCGGGAGTCAGGGGTTTATGAGATGAACCAAGAGTGCAGTGAGACAGGAGGTTATGAGATGGTACAGAGGGCAGTGAGACAGCGGTGTATGAACTGGTAATGGGAGATAGGGGTTTATGAGATGCGTAAAGAGTGCAGTGAGACGGGTTTATGAACTGGGTAAAGAGTGCACTGAGAGAGCATTTTAGGAGATGGGTAAAGTTTGGAGGGAGACAGTGGTTTAGGAGTAAAGAGTGCATTCAGAATGGGGTTTGTGAGATGAGTAAAGAGTGCAGTGAGACAAGGGTTTGTGAGATGAGTGAAGAGTGCAGTGAGACAGGGGTTTGTGAGATGGGTAAAGAGTGCAGTGAGACAGGAGTTTGTCAGATGAGTAAAGAGTGCAATGAGACAGATTTGTGAGATGGGTAAAGAGTGCAGTGAGACATTGTTTTGTGAGATGAGTAAAGAGTGCAGTGAGACTGGTTTGTGAGATGGGTAAAGAGTGCGGTGAGACAGGAGTTTGTGAGATGAGTGAAGAGTGCAGTGAGACAGGGGTTTGTGAGATGGGTAAAAAGTGCCGTGAGACTGCGGTTTAGGAGTTGGGTAAAAAGAGCAGTAAGACAGGGGTTTATGAGATGGGTAATGTTTGCAGGGACACAGTGATTTTGCAGTTGGGTAAAGAGTGCAATGAGAATGGGGTTTGTGATATGGGTAAAGAGTGCAGTGAGACGGGTTTGTGAGATGAGTAAAGAGTGCAGTGAGACAGGTTTGTGAGATGGGTAAAGATTGCAGTGAGACGGGTTTGTGAGATGGGTAAAGAGTGCAGTGAGACAGGGGTTTGTGAGATGGGTAAAGAGTGCAGTGAGACAGGGGTTTGTGAGATGAGTGAACAAGTGAGACGGGTTTGTGAGATGGGTAAAGAGTGCAGTGAGACAGGGATTTGTGAGATGGGTAAGGAGTGCAGTGAGATAGGGGTTTACGAGATGAGTAAAGAGTGCAGTGAGACGGGTTTGTGAGATGGGTAAAGGGTGCGGTGAGACAGGGGTTTGTGAGATGAGTAAAGAGTGCAGTGAGACAGGGGTTTGTGAGATGGGTAAAGAATGCAGTGAAACAGGGGTTTGTGAGTTGGGTAAAGAGTGCAGTGAGACAGGGATTTGTGAGATGGGTAAAGAGTGCAGTGAGACAGGGGTTTGTGAGATGGGTAAAGAGTGCAGTGAAACAGGGGTTTGCGAGATGGGTAAAGAGTGCAGGGAGACAGGGAATTGTGAGATGGGTAAAGAGTGCAGTGAGACGGGTTTTTGAGATGAGTAAAGAGTCCAGTGAGATGGGTTTGTGACATGGGTAAAGAGTGCAGTGAGACGGGTTTGTGAGATTGGTAAAGAGTGCAGTGAGACGGGTTTGGGAGATGAGTACAGAGTGCAGTGAGAAAGGGGTTTGTGAGATGAGAAAAGAGTGCAGTGAGACAGGGGTTTGTGAGATGAGTAAAGAGTGCAGTGAGACAGGGGTTTGTGAGATGGGTAAAGAGTGCAGTGAGACAGGGGTTTGTGAGATCGGTAAATAGTGCAGTGAAACAGTGGTTCGTGAGATGGGTAAAGAGTGCAATGAGACAGGGGTTTGCGAGATGGGTAAAGAGTGCAGTGAGACACGGGTTTATGAGATGGGTACAGAGTGCAGTGAGACAGGGGTTTACTAGATGAGTAAAGTGTGCAGTGAGACAGGGGTTTGTGAGATGGGTAAAGAGTGCAGTGAGACAGGTGTTTGTGAGATCGGTAAAGAATGCAGTGAGACAGGTTTGTGAGATGGGTAAAGAGTGCAGTGAGACAGTGGTTTTCGAGATGGGTTAAAAATGCAGTGAGACAGGGGTTTGTGTGATGGGTAAAAAGTGCATCAGGGAGACAGGAGTATACAAGATGGGTAAAGCCTGCAGTGAGACAGGGGTTTATGAGAAGAGTAAAAAGTGCAGTGAGACAGGGGTTTGTGAGATGGGTAAAGAGTGCAGTGAGACAGGGGTTTTTGAGATGGGTAAAGAGTGCAGTGAGACAGCGGTTTACTAGTTGGGTAAAAAGAGCAGTAAGACAGGGGTTTATGAGATGGGTAAAGTTTGCAGGGAGACAGTGATTTAGGAGTTGGGTAAAGAGTGCAATGAGAATGGGGTTTGTGAGATGGGCAAAGAGTGCAGTGAGACGGGTTTGTGAGATGAGTAAAGAGTGCAGTGAGACGGGTTTGTGAGATTTGGTATAGAGTGCAGTGAGACGGATTTGTGAGATGGGTAAAGAGTGCAGTGAGACTGGGTTGTGAGATGAGTAAAGAGTGCAGTGAGAAAGGGGTTTGTGAGATGAGTAAAGAGTGCAGTGAGACAGGTTTGTGAGATCAGTAAAGAGTGCAGTGAGACAGGGGTTTGTGAGATGGGTAAATAGTGCAGTGAGAAAGGGGGTTGTAAGATGGGTAAAGAGTGCAGTGAGACAGGGGTTTGCGAGATGGGTAAAGAGTGCAGTGAGACAGTGGTTTGCGAGATGGGTAAACAGTGCAGTGAGACAGGGCTTTGTGAAATGGGTAAAGAGTGCAGTGAGACAGGGCTTTACGAGATGAGTAAAGAGTGCAGTGAGACAGGGGTTTGTGAGATGGGTAAAGAGTCCGGTGAGACAGGGGTTTGTGAGATGAGTAAAGAGTGCAGTGAGACAGGGGTTTGTGAGATGGATAAAGAGTGCAGTGAGACAGGGGTTTGTGAGATGGGTAATCAATGCAGTGAGACGGGTTTGTGAGACGGGTAATGAGTGCAGTGAGACAGGGGTTTGCGAGATGGGTAAAGAGTGCAGTGAGACAGGGGTTTGTGAGATGAGTAAAGAGTGCAGTGAGACAGGGGTTTGTGAGATGAGTAAAAAGTGTAGTGTGACGGGTTTGTGAGATGAGCAAAGAGTGCAGTGAGATGAGTTTATGAGATGAGTAAAGTGTGCAGTGAGACAGCGGTCTGTGAAATGTGTAAAGAGAGCAGTGAGACGGGTTTGTGAGATGGGAACGGAGTGCAGTGAGATAGAGGTTTGTGAGATGGGTAAAGAGTGCAGTGAGACAGGCGTTTATGAATTGGATAAAGAGTGCAGTGAGACGGGTTTCTGAGATGGGTAAAGAGTGCAGTGAGACGGGTTTGTGAGATGGGTAAAGAGTGCAGTGAGACAGGGGTTTGTGTGATGAGTAAAGAGTGCAGTGAGACAGGGGTTTGTGAGATGAGTAAAGCGTGCAGTGAGACAGGGGTTTGTGAGATGGGTAAAGAGTGCATTGAGACAGGGGTTTGTGAGATGGGTAAAGAGTGCAGTCAGACGGGTTTGTGAGATGAGTAAAGAGTGCAGTGAGACAGGGATTTGTGAGATGAGTAATGAGTGAAGTGAGACAGGGGTTTGTGAGATGAGTAAAGAGTGCAGTGAGACAGGGGTTTGTGAGATGAGTAAAGAGTGCCATGAGACAGGGGTTTATGAGATGAGTAAAGAGTGAATTGAGACAGGGGTTTGTGAGATGGGTAAAGAGTGCAGAGAGACAGGGGTTTTTGAGATGAGTAAAGAGAGCAGTGAGATAGGGTTTTGTGAGATGGGTAAAGAGTGCAGTCACATGGGTTTTTGTGATGAGTAAAGAGTGCAGTGAGACAGGGGTTTGTGAGATGAGTAAAGAGTGCAGTGAGACAGGGGTTTGTGAGATGAGTAAAGAGTGCCGTGAGACAGGGGTTTGTGAGATGGGTAAAGAGTGCAGTGAGATGGGTTTGTGAGATGAGTAAAGAGTGCAGTGAGACAGGGGTTTGTGAGATGCGTAAAGAGTGCAGTGAGACAGGCGTTTGTGAGATGAGTAAAGAGTGAATTGAGACAGGGGTTTGTGAGATGGGGAAAGAGTGCAGTGAGACGGGTTTGTGAGATGGGTAAAGAGTGCAGTGAGACAGGGGTTTGTGAGATGTGTAAAGCGTGCAGTGAGACAGGGGTTTGTGAGATGGGTAAAGAGTGCAGTGAGACAGGGGTTTGTGAGATGGGTAAAGAGTGCAGTCAGACGGGTTTGTGAGATGAGTAAAGAGTGCAGTGAGACGGGTTTGTGAGATGAGTAAAGAGTGCAGTGAGACAGGGGTTTGTGAGATGAGTAAAGAGTGCATGAGACAGGAGTTTGTGAGATGAGTAAAGAGTGCATTGAGACAGCGCTTTGTGAGATGGGTAAAGAGTGCAGTGAGACAGGGGTTTGTGAGATGGGTAAAGAGTGCAGTGAGACAGGGGTTTGTGAGATGAGTAAAGCGTGCTGTGAGACAGGGGTATGTGAGATGGGCAAAGAGTGCAGTGAGACGGGTTTGTGAGATGAGTAAAGAGTGCAGTGAGACGGGTTTATGAGATTTGGTATAGAGTGCAGTGAGACGGATTTGTGAGATGGGTAAAGAGTGCAGTGAGACATGGTTGTGAGATGAGTAAAGAGTGCAGTGAGAAAGGGGTTTGTGAGATGAGTAAAGAGTGCAGTGAGACAGGAGTTTGTGAGATGGGTAAAGAGTGCAGTGAGACAGGGGTTTGTGAGATGGGTAATCAATGCAGTGAGACGGGTTTGTGAGACTGATAATGAGTGCAGTGAGACAGGGGTTTGCGAGATGGGTAAAGAGTGCAGTGAGACAGGGGTTTGTGAGAGGGGTAAAAAGTGCATCAGGGAGACAGGAGTACACAAGATGGGTAAAGCATGCAGTGAGACAGGGTTTTATGAGACGAGTAAAAAGTGCAGTGAGACAGGGGTTTGTGAGATGAGTAAAGAGTGCAGTGAGACAGGGGTTTGTGAGATGGGTAAAGAGTGCAGTGAGATGGGTTTGTGAGATGAGTAAAGAGTGCAGTGAGACAGGGGTTTGTGAGATGAGTAAAGAGTGCAGTGAGACAGGGGTTTGTGAGATGAGTAAAGAGTGAATTGAGACAGGGGTTTGTGAGATGGGGAAAGAGTGCAGTGAGACGGGTTTGTGAGATGGGTAAAGAGTGCAGTGAGACAGGGGTTTGTGAGATGTGTAAAGCGTGCAGTGAGACAGGGGTTTGTGAGATGGGTAAAGCGTGCAGTGAGACAGGGGTTTGTGAGATGGGTAAAGAGTGCAGTGAGACAGGGGTTTGTGAGATGGGTAAAGAGTGCAGTGAGATGGGTTTGTGAGATGAGTAAAGAGTGCAGTGAGACAGGGGTTTGTGAGATGAGTAAAGAGTGCAGTGAGACAGGGGTTTGTGAGATGAGTAAAGAGTGCATTGAGACAGGGGTTTGTGAGATGGGTAAAGAGTGCAGTGAGATGGGTTTGTGAGATGAGTAAAGAGTGTAGTGAGACAGGGGTTTGTGAGATGAGTAAAGAGTGCTGTGAGACAGGGGTTTGTGAGATGAGTAAAGAGTGAATTGAGACAGGGGTTTGTGAGATGGGGAAAGAGTGCAGTGAGACGGGTTTGTGAGATGGGTAAAGAGTGCAGTGAGACAGGGGTTTGTGAGATGTGTAAAGCGTGCAGTGAGACAGGGGTTTGTGAGATGGGTAAAGCGTGCAGTGAGACAGGGGTTTGTGAGATGGGTAAAGAGTGCAGTCAGACGGGTTTGTGAGATGAGTAAAGAGTGCAGTGAGACGGGTTTGTGAGATGAGTAAAGAGTGCAGTGAGACAGGGTTTTGTGAGATGAGTAAAGAGTGCAGTGAGACAGGGGTTTGTGAGATGAGTAAAGAGTGCATTGAGACAGCGCTTTGTGAGATGGGTAAAGAGTGCAGAGAGACAGGGGTTTTTGAGATGAGTAAAGAGAGCAGTGAGATAGGGTTTTGTGAGATGAGTAAAGTGTGCAGTGAGACAGGGGTTTGTGAGATGGGTAAAGAATGCAGTGAGACAGGGGTTTGTAGGATGGGTAAAGAGTGCAGTGAGACGTGTTTGTGAGATGAGTAATGAATGCTGTGAGACTGGTTTGCGAGATGAGTAAAGAGTGCAGTGAGATAGGGTTTTGTGAGGTGAGTAAAGAGTGCAGTCAGACGAGTTTATGAGATGAGGAAAGTATGCAGTGAGACACGGGTTTGTGAGATGAGTAAAGAGTGCAGTGAGACATCTTTGTGAGATGTGAAAAGTGTGCAGTGAGACGGGTTTGTGAGATGGGTAAAAAGTGCTGTCAGACGTGTTTGTGAGATGAGTAATGAATGCTGTGAGACTTGTTTGCAAGTTGAGTAAAGAGTGCAGTGAGATAGGGTTTTGTGAGATGAGTAAAGAGTGCAATCAAACAGGGGTTTGTGAGATGGGTAAAGAGTGCAGTGAGACAGGGGTCTGTGAAATGTGTAAAGAGAGCAGTGAGACGGGTTTGTGAGATGGGAAAGGAGTGCAGTGAGATAGAGGTTTGTGAGTTGGGTAAAGAGTGCAATGAGACAGGGGTTTTTGAGTTGGATAAAGAGTGCAGTGAGACAGGTTTCTGAGATGGGTAAAGAGTGCAGTGAGACAGGGGTTTGTGAGATGGGTAAAGAGTGCAGTGAGACAGGGGTTTGTGAGATGTGTAAAGAGTGTAGTGAGACAGGGGTTTGTGAGATGTGTAAAGCGTGCAGTGAGACAGTGGTTTGTGAGATGGGTAAAGAGTGCAGTGAGACAGGGGTTTGTGAGATGGGTAAAGAGTGCAGTCAGACGGGTTTGTGAGATGAGTAAAGAGTGCAGTGAGACAGGGGTTTGTGAGATGAGTAAAGAGTGCAGTGAGACAGGGATTTGTGAGATGAGTAAAGAGTGCAGTGAGACAGGCGTTTGTGAGATGAGTAAAGAGTGCATTGAGACAGGGGTTTGTGAGATGGGTAAAGAGTGCACTGAGACTGGGGTTTGTGAGATGAGTAATGAGTGCAGGCAGACGGGTTTATGAGATGAGTAAAGTGTGTAGTGAGACAGGGGTTTGTGAGATGGGTAAAGAGTGCAGTGAGACAGGGGTTTGCGAGATGAGTATAGAGTGCAGTGAGACACGAGTTTATGAGATGAGTAAAGAGTGCTGTGAGACAGGGGTTTGTGATATGAGTAAAGAGTGCAGTGAGACAGGGGTTTGTGAGATGAGTAAAGAGTGCAGTGAGACAGGAGTTTATGAGATGAGTAAAGAGTGCTGTGAGACAGGGGTTTGTGAGATGAGTAAAGAGTGCAGTGAGACAGGGGTTTGTGAGATGGGTAAAGAGTGCAGTGAGACGGGTTTGTGAGATGGGAAAGGAGTGCAGTGAGATAGAGGTTTGTGAGATGGGTAAAGAGTGCAGTGAGACAGGGGTTTATGAATTGGATAAAGAATGCAGTGAGACAGGTTTCTGAGATGGGTAAAGAGTGCAGTGAGACAGGGGTTTGTGAGATGGGTAAAGAATGCATTGAGACGGGTTTGTGAGATGGGTAAAGAGTGCAGTCAGATGAGTTTATGAGATGAGTAAAGTGTGCAGTGAGACAGAGGTTTGTGAGATGGGTAAAGAGTGCAGTGAGACTTGTTTGTGAGATGAGCAATGAATGCTGTGAGACTGGTGTGCGAGATGAGTAAAGAGTGCAGTGAGATAGGGTTTTGTGAGATGAGTAAAGAGTGCAGTGAGACAGGGGTTTGTGAGATGGGAAAGGAGTGCAGTGAGATAGAGGTTTGTGAGATGGGTAAAGAGTGCAGTGAGATGGGTTTATGAGAAGGGTAAAGAGTGCAGTGAGACAGGGGTTTGTGAGATGGGTAAAGAGTGCAGTGAGACAGGTTTGTTAGATGTGTAAAGAGAGCAGTGAGACGGGTTTGTGAGATGGGTAAAGAGTGCAGTGTGACAGACGTTTATAGGTTGTATAAAGAGTGCAGTGAGACGGGTTTGTGAGATGGGCAAAGTGTGCATTGAGACAGGGGTTTGTGAGATGAGTAAAGAGTGCAGTGAGACAGGGGTTTGTGAGATGAGTAAAGATTGCAGTGAGACACGGGTTTGTGAGATGGGTAAAGAGCGCAGTGAGACAGGGATTTGTGAGATGAGTATAGAGTGCAGTGAGACAGGGGTCTGTGTGATGTGTAAAGAGAGCAGTGAGACGGTTTTGTGAGATGGGTAAAGTGTGCAGTGAGACGGGTTTGTGAGATCGGAAAAGAGTGCCGTGAGATAGAGATTTGTGAGATTGGTAAAGAGTGCAGTGAGACAGGGGTTTGTGAGGTGGGTAAAGAGTGCAGTCAGACAGAGGTTTATAAATTGGATAAAGAGTGCAGTGAGACGGGTTTGTGAGATGATTAAATAGTGCAGTGAGACAGGGGTTTGCGAGTTGGGTAAAGAGTGCTGTGAGACAGGGGTTTGTGAGATGGGCAAAGTGTGCATTGAGACAGGGGTTTGTGAGCTGGGTAAAGAGTGCAGTGAGATGGGTTTATGAGATGGGCAACGTGTGCATTGAGACAGGGGTTTGTGAGATGGGCAAAGTGTGCATTGAGACAGGGGTTTGTGAGATGGGTAAAGAGTGCAGTGAGACAGGGGTTTGTGAGATGAGTAAAGAGTGCAGTGAGACAGGGGTTTGTGACATGAGTAAAGTCTGCAGTGAGACAGGGGTTTTTGAGATGACTAAGGAGTGCAGTGAGACGGGTTTGTGAGATGGGTAAAAAGTGCAGTGAGACAGGAGTTTGTGAGATGAGTAAAGAGTGCAGTGAGACAGGGGTTTATGAGATGGGTAAAGAGCGCAGTGAGACAGGGGTTTGTTGATGAGTAAAGAGTGCAGAGAGACAGGGGTTTGTGAGATGAGTAAAGAGTGCGGTGAGACAGTGGTTTGTGAGATGAGTAGAGAGTGCAGTGAGTCCGGGGTTTGCGAGATGAGTAAAGAGTGCAGTGAGACAGGTGTTTGTGAGATGGGTAATGAGTGCAGTGAGACAAGGGTTTGCGAGATGTGTAAAGAGTGCAGTGAGACAGGGATTTGTGAGATGGGTAAAGAGTGCAGTGAGACAGGGGTTTGCGAGATGTGTATTGAGTGCAGTGAGACAGGGGTTTGTTAGATGAGTAAATAGTGCAGTGAGACAGGGGTTTGTGAGATGAGTAAAGAGTGCAGTGAGACCGGGGTTTGTGAGATGAGTAATGAGTGCAGTGAGACAGGGGTTTGTGAAATGTGTAAAGAGTGCAGTGAGATAGGGGTTTGTGAGATGAGTAAAGAGTGCAGTGAGACAGGGGTTTGTGAGATGGGTAAAGAGTGCAGTGAGACAGGGGTTTGTGAGATGAGTAAAGAGTGCAGTGAGACAGGGGTTTGCGAGATGAGTATAGAGTG
This sequence comes from Cetorhinus maximus, assembly GCF_964194155.1. NCBI lineage: Eukaryota > Metazoa > Chordata > Chondrichthyes > Lamniformes > Cetorhinidae > Cetorhinus > Cetorhinus maximus. The sequence continues at coordinate 249,802,574 of NC_135879.1, forward strand.
CAGTGAGACGGTGGTTTGTGAGATGGGTAAAGAGTGCAGTGAGACGGGTTTGTGATATATGTAAAGAGTGCAGTGAGACAGGGGTTTGTGAGATGGGTAAAGAGTGCAGTGAGATGGGTTTGTGATATGTATAAAGAGTGCAGTGAGATGGGTTTGTGATATGTGTAAAGAGTGCAGTGAGACAGGGGTTTGTGAGATCGGTAAAGAGTGCAGTGAGACAGGGGTTTGTGAGATGTGTAAAGAGTGCAGTGAGACAGGGGTTTGTCGGATGAGTAAAGAGTGCGGTGAGACGGGTTTGTGAGATGAGTAAAGAGTGCACTGAGACAGGGGTTTGTAAGATGGGTAAAGAGTGCAGTGAGACAGGGGTTTGTGAGATGAGTAAAGGATGCAGTGAGACGGGTTTGTGAGATGGGAAAGGATTGCAGTGAGATAGAGGTTTGTGAGATGGGTAAAGAGTGCAGTGAGACAGGGGTTTATGAATTGGATAAAGAATGCAGTGAGACGGGTTTCTGAGATGGGTAAAGAGTGCAGTGAGACAGGGGTTTGTGAGATGGGTAAAGAATGCATTGAGACGGGTTTGTGAGATGGGTAAAGAGTGCAGTCAGATGAGTTTATGAGATGAGTAAAGTGTGCAGTGAGGCAAAGGTTTGTGAGATGGGTAAAGAGTGCAGTGAGACTTGTTTGTGAGATGAGCAATGAATGCTGTGAGACTGGTGTGCGAGATGAGTAAAGAGTGCAGTGAGATAGGGTTTTGTGAGATGAGTAAAGAGTGCAGTGAGACAGGGGTTTGTGAGATGGGTAAAGAGTGCAGTGAGATGGGTTTGTGAGATGAGTAAAGAGTGCAGTGAGATAGGGTTTTGTGAGATGAGTAATGTGTGCAGTGAGACAGGGGTCTGTGAGATGTGTAAAGAGAGCAGAGAGATAGGTTTGTGAGATGGGAAAGGAGTGCAGTGAGATAGAGGTTTGTGAGATGGGTAAAGAGTGCAGTGAGATGGGTTTATGAGAAGGGTAAAGAGTGCAGTGAGACAGGGGTTTGTGAGATGGGTAAAGAGTGCAGTGAGACAGGTTTGTTAGATGTGTAAAGAGAGCAGTGAGACGGGTTTGTGAGATGGGTAAAGAGTGCAGTGTGACAGACGTTTATAGGTTGTATAAAGAGTGCAGTGAGACGGGTTTGTGAGATGGGCAAAGTGTGCATTGAGACAGGGGTTTGTGAGATGAGTAAAGAGTGCAGTGAGACAGGGGTTTGTGAGATGAGTAAAGATTGCAGTGAGACACGGGTTTGTGAGATGGGTAAAGAGCGCAGTGAGACAGGGATTTGTGAGATGAGTATAGAGTGCAGTGAGACAGGGGTCTGTGTGATGTGTAAAGAGAGCAGTGAGACGGTTTTGTGAGATGGGTAAAGTGTGCAGTGAGACGGGTTTGTGAGATCGGAAAAGAGTGCCGTGAGATAGAGATTTGTGAGATTGGTAAAGAGTGCAGTGAGACAGGGGTTTGTGAGGTGGGTAAAGAGTGCAGTCAGACAGAGGTTTATAAATTGGATAAAGAGTGCAGTGAGACGGGTTTGTGAGATGATTAAATAGTGCAGTGAGACAGGGGTTTGCGAGTTGGGTAAAGAGTGCTGTGAGACAGGGGTTTGTGAGATGGGCAAAGTGTGCATTGAGACAGGGGTTTGTGAGCTGGGTAAAGAGTGCAGTGAGATGGGTTTATGAGATGGGCAACGTGTGCATTGAGACAGGGGTTTGTGAGATGGGCAAAGTGTGCATTGAGACAGGGGTTTGTGAGATGGGTAAAGAGTGCAGTGAGACAGGGGTTTGTGAGATGAGTAAAGAGTGCAGTGAGACAGGGGTTTGTGACATGAGTAAAGTCTGCAGTGAGACAGGGGTTTTTGAGATGACTAAGGAGTGCAGTGAGACGGGTTTGTGAGATGGGTAAAAAGTGCAGTGAGACAGGAGTTTGTGAGATGAGTAAAGAGTGCAGTGAGACAGGGGTTTATGAGATGGGTAAAGAGCGCAGTGAGACAGGGGTTTGTTGATGAGTAAAGAGTGCAGAGAGACAGGGGTTTGTGAGATGAGTAAAGAGTGCGGTGAGACAGTGGTTTGTGAGATGAGTAAAGAGTGCAGTGAGTCCGGGGTTTGCGAGATGAGTAAAGAGTGCAGTGAGACAGGTGTTTGTGAGATGGGTAATGAGTGCAGTGAGACAAGGGTTTGCGAGATGTGTAAAGAGTGCAGTGAGACAGGGATTTGTGAGATGGGTAAAGAGTGCAGTGAGACAGGGGTTTGCGAGATGTGTATTGAGTGCAGTGAGACAGGGGTTTGTTAGATGAGTAAATAGTGCAGTGAGACAGGGGTTTGTGAGATGAGTAAAGAGTGCAGTGAGACCGGGGTTTGTGAGATGAGTAATGAGTGCAGTGAGACAGGGGTTTGTGAAATGTGTAAAGAGTGCAGTGAGATAGGGGTTTGTGAGATGAGTAAAGAGTGCAGTGAGACAGGGGTTTGTGAGATGGGTAAAGAGTGCAGTGAGACAGGGGTTTGTGAGATGAGTAAAGAGTGCAGTGAGACAGGGGTTTGCGAGATGAGTATAGAGTGCAGTGAGACGGTGGTTTGTGAGATGGGTAAAGAGTGCAGTGAGACGGGTTTGTGATATATGTAAAGAGTGCAGTGAGACAGGGGTTTGTGAGATGGGTAAAGAGTGCAGTGAGATGGGTTTGTGATATGTATAAAGAGTGCAGTGAGATGGGTTTGTGATATGTGTAAAGAGTGCAGTGAGACAGGGGTTTGTGAGATCGGTAAAGAGTGCAGTGAGACAGGGGTTTGTGAGATGTGTAAAGAGTGCAGTGAGACAGGGGTTTGTCGGATGAGTAAAGAGTGCGGTGAGACGGGTTTGTGAGATGAGTAAAGAGTGCACTGAGACAGGGGTTTGTAAGATGGGTAAAGAGTGCAGTGAGACAGGGGTTTGTGAGATGAGTAAAGGATGCAGTGAGACGGGTTTGTGAGATGGGAAAGGATTGCAGTGAGATAGAGGTTTGTGAGATGGGTAAAGAGTGCAGTGAGACAGGGGTTTATGAATTGGATAAAGAATGCAGTGAGACGGGTTTCTGAGATGGGTAAAGAGTGCAGTGAGACAGGGGTTTGTGAGATGGGTAAAGAATGCATTGAGACGGGTTTGTGAGATGGGTAAAGAGTGCAGTCAGATGAGTTTATGAGATGAGTAAAGTGTGCAGTGAGGCAAAGGTTTGTGAGATGGGTAAAGAGTGCAGTGAGACTTGTTTGTGAGATGAGCAATGAATGCTGTGAGACTGGTGTGCGAGATGAGTAAAGAGTGCAGTGAGATAGGGTTTTGTGAGATGAGTAAAGAGTGCAGTGAGACAGGGGTTTGTGAGATGGGTAAAGAGTGCAGTGAGATGGGTTTGTGAGATGAGTAAAGAGTGCAGTGAGATAGGGTTTTGTGAAATGAGTAATGTGTGCAGTGAGACAGGGGTCTGTGAGATGTGTAAAGAGAGCAGTGAGATAGGTTTGTGAGATGGGAAAGGAGTGCAGTGAGATAGAGGTTTGTGAGATGGGTAAAGAGTGCAGTGAGATGGGTTTATGAGAATGGTAAAGAGTGCAGTGAGACAGGGGTTTGTGAGATGGGTAAAGAGTGCAGTGAGACAGGTTTGTGAGATGGGAAAGGAGTGCAGTGAGATAGAGGTTTGTGAGATGGGTAAAGAGTGCAGTGAGACAGGGGTTTATGAATTGGAAAAAGAATGCAGTGAGACGGGTTTCTGAGATGGGTAAAGAGTGCAGTGAGACAGGGGTTTGTGAGATGGGTAAAGAATGCATTGAGACAGGTTTGTGAGATGAGTAAAGAGTGCAGTGAGACTTGTTTGTGAGATGAGCAATGAATGCTGTGAGACTGGTGTGCGAGATGAGTAAGAGTGCAGTGAGATAGGGTTTTGTGAGATGAGTAAAGAGTGCAGTGAGACAGGGGTTTGTGAGATGGGTAAAGAGTGCAGTGAGATGGGTTTGTGAGATGAGTAAAGAGTGCAGTGAGATAGGGTTTTGTGAAATGAGTAATGTGTGCAGTGAGACAGGGGTCTGTGAGATGTGTAAAGAGAGCAGTGAGATAGGTTTGTGAGATGGGAAAGGAGTGCAGTGAGATAGAGGTTTGTGAGATGGGTAAAGAGTGCAGTGAGATGGGTTTATGAGAATGGTAAAGAGTGCAGTGAGACAGGGGTTTGTGAGATGGGTAAAGAGTGCAGTGAGACAGGTTTGTTAGATGTGTAAAGAGAGCAGTGAGACGGGTTTGTGAGATGGGTAAAGAGTCAGTGTGACAGACGTTTATAGGTTGTATAAAGAGTGCAGTGAGACGGGTTTGTGAGATGGGCAAAGTGTGCATTGAGACAGGGGTTTGTGAGATGAGTGAAGAGTGCAGTCAGACAGGGGTTTGTGAGATGAGTAAAGATTGCAGTGAGACAGGGGTTTGTGAGATGGGTAAAGAATGCATTGAGACAGGTTTGTGAGATGAGTAAAGAGTGCAGTGAGACTTGTTTGTGAGATGAGCAATGAATGCTGTGAGACTGGTGTGCGAGATGAGTAAGAGTGCAGTGAGATAGGGTTTTGTGAGATGAGTAAAGAGTGCAGTGAGACAGGGGTTTGTGAGATGGGTAAAGAGTGCAGTGAGATGGGTTTGTGAGATGAGTAAAGAGTGCAGTGAGATAGGGTTTTGTGAAATGAGTAATGTGTGCAGTGAGACAGGGGTCTGTGAGATGTGTAAAGAGAGCAGTGAGATAGGTTTGTGAGATGGGAAAGGAGTGCAGTGAGATAGAGGTTTGTGAGATGGGTAAAGAGTGCAGTGAGATGGGTTTATGAGAATGGTAAAGAGTGCAGTGAGACAGGGGTTTGTGAGATGGGTAAAGAGTGCAGTGAGACAGGTTTGTTAGATGTGTAAAGAGAGCAGTGAGACGGGTTTGTGAGATGGGTAAAGAGTCAGTGTGACAGACGTTTATAGGTTGTATAAAGAGTGCAGTGAGACGGGTTTGTGAGATGGGCAAAGTGTGCATTGAGACAGGGGTTTGTGAGATGAGTGAAGAGTGCAGTGAGACAGGGGTTTGTGAGATGAGTAAAGATTGCAGTGAGACACGGGTTTGTGAGATGGGTAAAGAGCGCAGTGAGACAGGGATTTGTGAGATGAGTATAGAGTGCAGTGAGACAGGGGTCTGTGTGATGTGTAAAGAGAGCAGTGAGACGGTTTTGTGAGATGGGTAAAGTGTGCAGTGAGACGGGTTTGTGAGATCGGAAAGGAGAGCCGTGAGATAGAGGTTTGTGAGATGGGTAAAGAGTGCAGTGAGACAGGGGTTTGTGAGATGGGTAAAGAGTGCAGTCAGACAGGGGTTTATAAATTGGATAAAGAGTGCAGTGAGACGCGTTTGTGAAATGGGTAAAGAGTGCAGTGAGACGGGTTTGTGAGATGATTAAATAGTGCAGTGAGACAGGGGTTTGCGAGTTGGGTAAAGAGTGCTGTGAGACAGGGGTTTGTGAGATGGGCAAAGTGTGCATTGAGACAGGGGTTTGTGAGCTGGGTAAAGAGTGCAGTGAGATGGGTTTATGAGATGGGCAACGTGTGCATTGAGACAGGGGTTTGTGAGATGGGCAAAGTGTGCATTGAGACAGGGGTTTGTGAGATGGGTAAAGAGTGCAGTGAGACAGGGGTTTGTGAGATGAGTAAAGAGTGCAGTGAGACAGGGGTTTGTGACATGAGTAAAGTCTGCAGTGAGACAGGGGTTTTTGAGATGAATAAGGAGTGCAGTGAGACGGGTTTGTGAGATGGGTAAAAAGTGAAGTGAGACAGGAGTTTGTGAGATGAGTAAAGAGTGCAGTGAGACAGGGGTTTATGAGATGGGTAAAGAGCGCAGTGAAACAGGTGTTTGTTGATGAGTAAAGAGTGCAGTGAGACAGGGGTTTGTGAGATGAGTAAAGAGTGCGGTGAGACAGTGGTTTGTGAGATGAGTAAAGAGTGCAGTGAGACAGGTGTTTGTGAGATGGGTAATGAGTGCAGTGAGACAAGGGTTTGCGAGATGTGTAAAGAGTGCAGTGAGACAGGGATTTGTGAGATGGGTAAAGAGTGCAGTGAGACAGGGGTTTGCGAGATGTGTATTGAGTGCAGTGAGACAGGGGTTTGTTAGATGAGTAAATAGTGCAGTGAGACAGGGGTTTGTGAGATGAGTAAAGAGTGCAGTGAGACAGGGGTTTGTGAGATCGGTAAAGAGTGCAGTGAGACAGGGGTTTGTGAGATGTGTAAAGAGTGCAGTGAGACAGGGGTTTGTCGGATGAGTAAAGAATGCGGTGAGACGGGTTTGTGAGATGAGTAAAGAGTGCACTGAGACAGGGGTTTGTAAGATGGGTAAAGAGTGCAGTGAGACAGGGGTTTGTGAGATGAGTAAAGGATGCAGTGAGACGGGTTTGTGAGATGGGAAAGGAGTGCAGTGAGATAGATGTTTGTGAGATGGGTAAAGAGTGCAGTGAGACAGGGGTTTATGAATTGGATAAAGAATGCAGTGAGACGGGTTTCTGAGATGGGTAAAGAGTGCAGTGAGACAGGGGTTTGTGAGATGGGTAAAGAATGCATTGAGACGGGTTTGTGAGATGGGTAAAGAGTGCAGTCAGATGAGTTTATGAGATGAGTAAAGTGTGCAGTGAGACAGAGGTTTGTGAGATGGGTAAAGAGTGCAGTGAGACTTGTTTGTGAGATGAGCAATGAATGCTGTGAGACTGGTGTGCGAGATGAGTAAAGAGTGCAGTGAGATAGGGTTTTGTGAGATGAGTAAAGAGAGCAGTGAGACGGGTTTGTGAGATGGGTAAAGAGTGCAGTGTGACAGACGTTTATAGGTTGTATAAAGAGTGCAGTGAGACGGGTTTGTGAGATGGGCAAAGTGTGCATTGAGACAGGGGTTTGTGAGATGGGTAATGAGTGCAGTGAGACAAGGGTTTGCGAGATGTGTAAAGAGTGCAGTGAGACAGGGATTTGTGAGATGGGTAAAGAGTGCAGTGAGACAGGGGTTTGCGAGATGTGTATTGAGTGCAGTGAGACATGGGTTTGTTAGATGAGTAAATAGTGCAGTGAGACAGGGGTTTGTGAGATGAGTAAAGAGTGCAGTGAGACCGGGGTTTGTGAGATGAGTAATGAGTGCAGTGAGACAGGGGTTTGTGAAATGTGTAAAGAGTGCAGTGAGATAGGGGTTTGTGAGATGCGTAAAGAGTGCAGTGAGACAGGGGTTTGTGAGATGGGTAAAGAGTGCAGTGAGACAGGGGTTTGTGAGATGCGTAAAGAGTGCAGTGAGACATGAGTTTGTGAGATGAGTAAAGAGTGCAGTGAGACAGGGGTTTGCGAGATGAGTATAGAGTGCAGTGAGACAGTGGTTTGTGAGATGGGTAAAGAGTGCAGTGAGACGGGTTTGTGATATATGTAAAGAGTGCAGTGAGACAGGGGTTTGTGAGATGGGTAAAGAGTGCAGTGAGATGGGTTTGTGATATGTGTAAAGAGTGCAGTGAGACAGGGGTTTGTGAGATCGGTAAAGAGTGCAGTGAGACAGGGGTTTGTGAGATGTGTAAAGAGTGAATTGAGACACGGGTTTGTCAGATGGGGAAAGAGTGCAGTGAGACGGGTTTGTGAGATGGGTAAAGAGTGCAGTGAGACAGGGGTTTGTGAGATGTGTAAAGCGTGCAGTGAGACAGGGGTTTGTGAGATGGGTAAAGAGTGCAGTGAGACAGGGGTTTGTGAGATGGGTAAAGAGTGCAGTCAGACGGGTTTGTGAGATGAGTAAAGAGTGCAGTGAGACGGGTTTGTGAGATGAGTAAAGAGTGCAGTGAGACAGGGGTTTGTGAGATGAGTAAAGAGTGCATGAGACAGGGGTTTGTGAGATGAGTAAAGAGTGCATTGAGACAGCGCTTTGTGAGATGGGTAAAGAGTGCAGAGAGACAGGGGTTTTTGAGATGAGTAAAGAGAGCAGTGAGATAGGGTTTTGTGAGATGAGTAAAGAGTGCAGTGAGACAGGGGTTTGTGAGATGGGTAAAGAGTGCAGTGAGACAGGGGTTTGTGAGATGAGTAAAGCGTGCTGTGAGACAGGGGTATGTGAGATGGGCAAAGAGTGCAGTGAGACGGGTTTGTGAGATGTGTAAAGAGTGCAGTGAGACGGGTTTATGAGATTTGGTATAGAGTGCAGTGAGACGGATTTGTGAGATGGGTAAAGAGTGCAGTGAGACTGGGTTGTGACATGAGTAAAGAGTGCAGTGAGAAAGGGGTTTGTGAGATGAGAAAAGAGTGCAGTGAGACAGGTTTGTGAGATCAGTAAAGAGTGCAGTGAGACATGGGTTTGTGAGATGAGTAAAGAGTGCAGTGAGACAGGGGTTTGTGAGATGGGTAAATAGTGCAGTGAGAAAGGGGGTTGTAAGATGGGTAAAGAGTGCAGTGAGACAGGGGTTTGTGAGATGGGTAAAGAGTGCAGTGAGATGGGTTTATGAGAAGGGTAAAGAGTGCAGTGAGACAGGGCTTTGTGAGATGGGTAAAGAGCGCAGTGAGACAGGGCTTTACGAGATGAGTAAAGAGTGCAGTGAGACAGGCGTTTGTGAGATGGGTAAAGAGTCCAGTGAGACAGGGGTTTGTGAGATGAGTAAAGAGTGCAGTGAGACAGGGGTTTGTGAGATGGGTAAAGAGTGCAGTGAGACAGGGGTTTGTGAAATGGGTAATCAATGCAGTGAGACGGGTTTGTGAGACTGATAATGAGTGCAGTGAGACAGGGGTTTGCGAGATGGGTAAAGAGTGCAGTGAGACAGGGGTTTGTGAGAGGGGTAAAAAGTGCATCAGGGAGACAGGAGTATACAAGATGGGTAAAACATGCAGTGAGACAGGGTTTTATGAGACGAGTAAAAAGTGCAGTGAGACAGGGGTTTGTGAGATGAGTAAAGAGTGCAGTGAGACAGGGGTTTGTGAGATGGGTAAAGAGTGCAGTGAGATGGGTTTGTGAGATGAGTAAAGAGTGCAGTGAGACAGGGGTTTGTGAGATGAGTAAAGAGTGCAGTGAGACAGGGGTTTGTGAGATGAGTAAAGAGTGAATTGAGACAGGGGTTTGTGAGATGGGGAAAGAGTGCAGTGAGACGGGTTTGTGAGATGGGTAAAGAGTGCAGTGAGACAGGGGTTTGTGAGATGGGTAAAGAGTGCAGTCAGACAGGGGTTTATAAATTGGATAAAGAGTGCAGTGAGACGCGTTTGTGAAATGGGTAAAGAGTGCAGTGAGACGGGTTTGTGAGATGATTAAATAGTGCAGTGAGACAGGGGTTTGCGAGTTGGGTAAAGAGTGCTGTGAGACAGGGGTTTGTGAGATGGGCAAAGTGTGCATTGAGACAGGGGTTTGTGAGCTGGGTAAAGAGTGCAGTGAGATGGGTTTATGAGATGGGCAACGTGTGCATTGAGACAGGGGTTTGTGAGATGGGCAAAGTGTGCATTGAGACAGGGGTTTGTGAGATGGGTAAAGAGTGCAGTGAGACAGGGGTTTGTGAGATGAGTAAAGAGTGCAGTGAGACAGGGGTTTGTGACATGAGTAAAGTCTGCAGTGAGACAGGGGTTTTTGAGATGACTAAGGAGTGCAGTGAGACGGGTTTGTGAGATGGGTAAAAAGTGCAGTGAGACAGGAGTTTGTGAGATGAGTAAAGAGTGCAGTGAGACAGGGGTTTATGAGATGGGTAAAGAGCGCAGTGAGACAGGGGTTTGTTGATGAGTAAAGAGTGCAGTGAGACAGGGGTTTGTGAGATGAGTAAAGAGTGCGGTGAGACAGTGGTTTGTGAGATGAGTAAAGAGTACAGTGAGTCCGGGGTTTGCGAGATGAGTAAAGAGTGCAGTGAGACAGGTGTTTGTGAGATGGGTAATGAGTGCAGTGAGACAGGGGTTTGTGAGATGAGTAAAGGATGCAGTGAGACGGGTTTGTGAGATGGGAAAGGAGTGCAGTGAGATAGAGGTTTGTGAGATGGGTAAAGAGTGCAGTGAGACAGGGGTTTATGAATTGGATAAAGAATGCAGTGAGACGGGTTTCTGAGATGGGTAAAGAGTGCAGTGAGACAGGGGTTTGTGAGATGGGTAAAGAATGCATTGAGACGGGTTTGTGAGATGGGTAAAGAGTGCAGTCAGATGAGTTTATGAGATGAGTAAAGTGTGCAGTGAGACAGAGGTTTGTGAGATGGGTAAAGAGTGCAGTGAGACTTGTTTGTGAGATGAGCAATGAATGCTGTGAGACTGGTGTGCGAGATGAGTAAAGAGTGCAGTGAGACCGGGGTTTGTGAGATGTGTAAAGATTGCAGTGAGACAGGGGTTTGTGAGATGAGTAAAGAGTGCAGTGAGATAGGGTTTTGTGATATGAGTCAAGAGTGCAGTGAGACAGGGGTTTGTGAGATGGGTAAAGAGTGCAGTTAGATGGGTTTGTGAGATGAGTAAAGAGTGCAGTGAGATAGGGTTTTGTGAGATGAGTAATGTGTGCAGTGAGACAGGGGTCTGTGAGATGTGTAAAGAGAGCAGTGAGATAGGTTTGTGAGATGGGAAAGGAGTGCAGTGAGATAGAGGTTTGTGAGATGGGTAAAGAGTGCAGTGAGATGGGTTTATGAGAATGGTAAAGAGTGCAGTGAGACAGGGGTTTGTGAGATGGGTAAAGAGTGCAGTGAGACAGGTTTATTAGATGTGTAAAGAGAGCAGTGAGACGGGTTTGTGAGATGGGTAAAGAGTCAGTGTGACAGACGTTTATAGGTTGTATAAAGAGTGCAGTGAGACGGATTTGTGAGATGGGCAAAGTGTGCATTGAGACAGGGGTTTGTGAGATGAGTAAAGAGTGCAGTGAGACAGGGGTTTGTGAGATGAGTAAAGATTGCAGTGAGACACGGGTTTGTGAGATGGGTAAAGAGCGCAGTGAGACAGGGATTTGTGAGATCAGTATAGAGTGCAGTGAGACAGGGGTCTGTGTGATGTGTAAAGAGAGCAGTGAGACGGTTTTGTGAGATGGGTAAAGTGTGCAGTGAGACGGGTTTGTGAGATCGGAAAGGAGAGCCGTGAGATAGAGGTTTGTGAGATGGGTAAAGAGTGCAATGAGACAGGGGTTTGTGAGATGGGTAAAGAGTGCAGTCAGACAGAGGTTTATAAATTGGATAAAGAGTGAAGTGAGACGGGTTTGTGAAATGGGTAAAGAGTGCAGTGAGACGGGTTTGTGAGATGATTAAATAGTGCAGTGAGACAGGGGTTTGCGAGTTGGGTAAAGAGTGCTGTGAGACAGGGGTTTGTGAGATGGGCAAAGTGTGCATTGGGACAGGGGTTTGTGAGCTGGGTAAAGAGTGCAGTGAGATGGGTTTATGAGATGGGCGACGTGTGCATTGAGACAGGGGTTTGTGAGATGGGCAAAGTGTGCATTGAGACAGGGGTTTGTGAGATGGGTAAAGAGTGCAGTGAGACAGGGGTTTGTGAGATGAGTAAAGAGTGCAGTGAGACAGGGGTTTTTGAGATGACTAAGGAGTGCAGTGAGACGGGTTTGTGAGATGGGTAAAAAGTGCAGTGAGACAGGAGTTTGTGAGATGAGTAAAGAGTGCAGTGAGACAGGGGTTTATGAGATGGGTAAAGAGCGCAGTGAGACAGGGGTTTGTTGATGAGTAAAGAGTGCAGTGAGACAGGGGTTTGTGAGATGAGTAAAGAGTGCGGTGAGACAGTGGTTTGTGAGATGAGTAAAGAGTGCAGTGAGTCCGGGGTTTGCGAGATGAGTAAAGAGTGCAGTGAGACAGGTGTTTGTGAGATGGGTAATGAGTGCAGTGAGACAAGGGTTTGCGAGATGTGTAAAGAGTGCAGTGAGACAGGGATTTGTGAGATGGGTAAAGAGTGCAGTGAGACAGGGGTTTGCGAGATGTGTATTGAGTGCAGTGAGACAGGGGTTTGTTAGATGAGTAAATAGTGCAGTGAGACAGGGGTTTGTGAGATGAGTAAAGAGTGCAGTGAGACCGGGGTTTGTGAGATGAGTAATGAGTGCAGTGAGACAGGGGTTTGTGAAATGTGTAAAGAGTGCAGTGAGATAGGGGTTTGTGAGATGAGTAAAGAGTGCAGTGAGACAGGGATTTGTGAGATGGGTAAAGAGTGCAGTGAGACAGGGGTTTGCGAGATGTGTATTGAGTGCAGTGAGACAGGGGTTTGTTAGATGAGTAAATAGTGCAGTGAGACAGGGGTTTGTGAGATGAGTAAAGAGTGCAGTGAGACCGGGGTTTGTGAGATGAGTAATGAGTGCAGTGAGACAGGGGTTTGTGAAATGTGTAAAGAGTGCAGTGAGATAGGGGTTTGTGAGATGAGTAAAGAGTGCAGTGAGACAGGGGTTTGTGAGATGGGTAAAGAGTGCAGTGAGACAGGGGTTTGTGAGATGCGTACAGAGTGCAGTGAGACATGAGTTTGTGAGATGAGTAAAGAGTGCAGTGAGACAGGGGTTTGCGAGATGAGTATAGAGTGCAGTGAGACAGTGGTTTGTGAGTTGGGTAAGGAGTGCAGTGAGACGGGTTTGTGATATATGTAAAGAGTGCAGTGAGACAGGGGTTTGTGAGATGGTTAAAGAGTGCAGTGAGATGGGTTTGTGATATGTGTAAAGAGTGCAGTGAGATGGGTTTGTGATATGTGTAAAGAGTGCAGTGAGACAGGGGTTTGTGAGATCGGTAAAGAGTGCAGTGAGACAGGGGTTTGTGAGATGTGTAAAGAGTGCAGTGAGACATTGGTTTGTCGGATGAGTAAAGAGTGCGGTGAGACGGGTTTGTGAGATGAGTAAAGAGTGCACTGAGACAGGGGTTTGTAAGATGGGTAAAGAGTGCAGTGAGACAGGGGTTTGTGAGATGAGTAAAGGATGCAGTGAGACAGATGTATGTGAGATGAGTAAAGAGTGCAGTGAGACAGGGGTTTGTGAGATCGGTAAAGAGTGCAGTGAGACAGGGGTTTGTGAGATGAGTAAAGAGTGCAGTGAGACAGGGATTTGTGAGATGAGTAAAGGGTGCAGTGAGACAGGGGTTTGTGAGATGGGTAAAGAGTGCAGTGAATCAGAGGTTTTTGTGATGATTAAGAAGTGGAGCCGGGAGACAAAAGTTACGAGATGTGTTCAGCGTGCGGTGAGACAGGTGTATGAGATGATTAAGGATTGCCGGGAGACAGGAATTGACAAAGTGAGTAAAGAGTGCAGTGAGACAGGGCTTTATGAAATGGGTAAAGAGTGCAGCGAGACAGGGTTTTATGAGATGAGTAAAGAGTGCAGTGAGACAGGGGTTTGTGAGATGGTTAAAGAGTGCAGTGAGACAGGGGTATAGGAGTTGGGTAAAGAGTGCAGTGAGACGGGTTTTTGATATGCGTAAAGAGTGCAGTGAGACAGGGGTTTGTGAGATGGGTAAAGAGTGCAGTGATACGGGTTTGTGAGATGAGTAAAGAGTGCAGTGAGACAGGAGTTTATGAGATGAGTAAAGAGTGCAGTGAGACAGGGGTTTGTGAGATAGGTAAAGAGTGCAGTGAGACGGGTTTGTGAGATGGGAATGGAGTGCAGTGAGATAGAGGTTTGTGAGATGGGTAAAGAGTGCAGTGAGACAGGGGTTTATGAATTAGATAAAGAATGCAGTGAGACGCGTTTCTGAGATGGGTAAAGAGTGCAGTGAGACAGGGGTTTGTGAGATGTGTAAAGAGTGCAGTGAGACATTGGTTTGTCGGATGAGTAAAGAGTGCGGTGAGACGGGTTTGTGAGATGAGTAAAGAGTGCACTGAGACAGGGGTTTGTAAGATGGGTAAAGAGTGCAGTGAGACAGGGGTTTGTGAGATGAGTAAAGGATGCAGTGAGACAGATGTATGTGAGATGAGTAAAGAGTGCAGTGAGACAGGGTTTTGTGAGATCGGTAAAGAGTGCAGTGAGACAGGGGTTTGTGAGATGAGTAAAGAGTGCAGTGAGACAGGGATTTGTGAGATGAGTAAAGGGTGCAGTGAGACAGGGGTTTGTGAGATGGGTAAAGAGTGCAGTGAATCAGAGGTTTTTGTGATGATTAAGAAGTGGAGCCGGGAGACAAAAGTTACGAGATGTGTTCAGCGTGCGGTGAGACAGGTGTATGAGATGATTAAGGATTGCCGGGAGACAGGAATTGACAAAGTGAGTAAAGAGTGCAGTGAGACAGGGCTTTATGAAATGGGTAAAGAGTGCAGCGAGACAGGGTTTTATGAGATGAGTAAAGAGTGCAGTGAGACAGGGGTTTGTGAGATGGTTAAAGAGTGCAGTGAGACAGGGGTATAGGAGTTGGGTAAAGAGTGCAGTGAGACGGGTTTTTGATATGCGTAAAGAGTGCAGTGAGACAGGGGTTTGTGAGATGGGTAAAGAGTGCAGTGATACGGGTTTGTGAGATGAGTAAAGAGTGCAGTGAGACAGGAGTTTATGAGATGAGTAAAGAGTGCAGTGAGACAGGGGTTTGTGAGATAGGTAAAGAGTGCAGTGAGACGGGTTTGTGAGATGGGAATGGAGTGCAGTGAGATAGAGGTTTGTGAGATGGGTAAAGAGTGCAGTGAGACAGGGGTTTATGAATTGGATAAAGAATGCAGTGAGACGCGTTTCTGAGATGGGTAAAGAGTGCAGTGAGACAGGGGTTTGTGAGATGGGTAAAGAATCCATTGAGACGGGTTTGTGAGATGGGTAAAGAGTGCAGTCAGACGAGTTTATGAGATGAGTAAAGTGTGCAGTGAGCCAGAGGTTTGTGAGATGGGTAAAGAGTGCAGTGAGACTTGTTTGTGAGATGAGCAATGAATGCTGTGAGACTGGTGTGCGAAATGAGTAAAGAGTGCAGTGAGATAGGGTTTTGTGAGATGAGTAAAGAGTGCAGTGAGACAGGGGTTTGTGTGATGGGTAAAGAGTGCAGTGAGATGGGTTTGTGAGATGAGTAAAGTGTGCAGTGAGATAGGGTTTTGTGAGATGACTAATGTGTGCAGTGAGACAGGGGTCTGTGAGATGTGTAAAGAGAGCAGTGAGATAGGTTTGTGAGATGAGTGTAGAGTGCAGTGAGACAGGTGTTTGTGAGATGGGTAAAGAGTGCTGTGAGACAGGGGTTTGTGAGATGAGTAAAGAGTGCACCATGACAGGGGTTTGTGAGATGTGTAAAGAGTGCAGTGAGACAGGGGTTTGTCGGATGAGTAAAGAGTGCGGTGAGACGGGTTTGTGAGATGAGTAAAGAGTGCACTGAGACGGGTTTGTAAGATGGGTAAAGAGTGCAGTGAGACAGGGGTTTGTGAGATGAGTAAAGGATGCAGTGAGACGGGTTTGTGAGATGGGAAAGGAGTGCAGTGAGATAGAGGTTTGTGAGATGGGTAAAGAGTGCAGTGAGATGGGTTTATGAGAAGGGTAAAGAGTGCAGTGAGACAGGGGTTTGTGAGATGGGTAAAGAGCGCAGTGAGACAGGGATTTGTGAGATGAGTGTAGAGTGCAGTGAGACAGGTGTTTGTGAGATGGGTAAAGAGTGCAGTGAGACGGGTTTGTGAGATGGGTAAAGAGTGCTGTGAGACAGGGGTTTGTGAGATGAGTAAAGAGTGCACTGAGACAGGGGTTTGTGAGATGAGTGAAGAGTGCAGTGAGACGGGTTTGTGAGATGAGTAAAGTGTGCAGTGAGACAAGGGTTTGTGAGATGGTAAAGAGTCCAGTGAGACAGGGGTTTGTGAGATGGGTAAGGAGTGCGGTGAGACAGGGGTTTGTGAGATGGGTAAAGTGTGCAGTGTGACAGACGTTTATGAGTTGGATAAAGAGTGCAGTGCGACTGGTTTGTGAAATGGGTAAAGAGTGCAGTGAGCCGGTTTCTTGAAATGGGCAAAGTGTGCATTGAGACAGGGGTTTGTGAAATGGGTAAAGTGTGCAGTGAGACAGGGGTTTGTGAGATGAGTAAAGAGTGCAGTGAGACACGAGTTTGTGAGATGAGTAAAGAGTTCAGTGAGACAGGGGTTTGTGAGATGAGTAAAGAGTGCACTGAGACAGGGGTTTGTGAGATGTGTAAAGAGTGCAGTGAGACAGGGGTTTGTCGGATGAGTAAAGAGTGCGGTGAGACGGGTTTGTGAGATGAGTAAAGAGTGCACTGAGACGGGTTTGTAAGATGGGTAAAGAGTGCAGTGAGACAGGGGTTTGTGAGATGAGTAAAGGATGCAGTGAGACGGGTTTGTGAGATGGGAAAGGAGTGCAGTGAGATAGAGGTTTGTGAGATGGGTAAAGAGTGCAGTGAGATGGGTTTATGAGAAGGGTAAAGAGTGCAGTGAGACAGGGGTTTGTGAGATGGGTAAAGAGCGCAGTGAGACAGGGATTTGTGAGATGAGTGTAGAGTGCAGTGAGACAGGTGTTTGTGAGATGGGTAAAGAGTGCAGTGAGACGGGTTTGTGAGATGGGTAAAGAGTGCTGTGAGACAGGGGTTTGTGAGATGAGTAAAGAGTGCACTGAGACAGGGGTTTGTGAGATGAGTGAAGAGTGCAGTGAGACGGGTTTGTGAGATGAGTAAAGTGTGCAGTGAGACAAGGGTTTGTGAGATGGTAAAGAGTCCAGTGAGACAGGGGTTTGTGAGATGGGTAAGGAGTGCGGTGAGACAGGGGTTTGTGAGATGGGTAAAGTGTGCAGTGTGACAGACGTTTATGAGTTGGATAAAGAGTGCAGTGCGACTGGTTTGTGAAATGGGTAAAGAGTGCAGTGAGCCGGTTTCTTGAAATGGGCAAAGTGTGCATTGAGACAGGGGTTTGTGAAATGGGTAAAGTGTGCAGTGAGACAGGGGTTTGTGAGATGAGTAAAGAGTGCAGTGAGACACGAGTTTGTGAGATGAGTAAAGAGTTCAGTGAGACAGGGGTTTGTGAGATGGGTAAAGAGTGCAGTGAGATGGGTTTGTGAGATGAGAAAAGAGTGCAGTGAGACAGGGGTTTGTGAGATGAGTAAAGAGTGCAGTGAGACAGGGGTTTGTGAGATGGGTAAAGAGTGCAGTGAGATGGGTTTGTGAGATGATCAAAGAGTGCAGTCAGAAGAGGTTATGAGATGAGTAAAGTGTGCAGTGAGACAAGGGTCTGTGAGATGTGTAAAGAGAGCAGTGAGACGGTTTTGTGAGATGGGAAAGGAGTTCAGTGAGATAGAGGTTTGTGAGATGGGTAAAGAGTGCAGTGAGACAGGGGTTTATGAGTTGGATAAAAAGTTCTGTGCGACGGGTTCGTGAAATGTGTAAAGAGTGCAGTGAGACGGGTTTGTGAGATGGGCAAAGTGTGCATTGAGACAGGGGTTTGTGAGATGGGTAAAGAGTGCAGTGAGACCAGGCTTTGTGAGATGGCTAAAGAGTGCAGTGAGACGGGGGTTTGTGAGATGGGTAAAGCGTGCAGTGGGACGGGTTTGTGAGGTGGGTAAACAGTGCAGTGAGACAGGAGTTTGTGAGATGGGTAAAGAGCACAGTGAGGCAGGGGTTTGTGAGATGTGTAAAGAGTACAGTGAGACAGGGGTTTGTGAGATGGGTAAAGAGTGCAGTGATACGTGTTTATGAGATGAGTAAAGTGTGCAGTGAGACGGGTTCGTTAGATGGTAAAAGGTTCAGTGAGACAGGCGTTTGTAAGATGAGTAAATTGTGCAGTGAGACGGGTTTGTGAGATGATCAAAGAGTCCAGTCAGAAGAGGTTATGAGATGAGTAAAGTGTGCAGTGAGACAGGGGTTTGTGAGATGGGTAAAGAGTGCAGTGAGACGTGTTTATGAGATGAGTAAAGTGTGCAGTGAGACAGGGGTTCGTGAGATGGTGAAGGGTTCAGTGAGGCAGGCGTTTGTAAGATGAGTAAAGAGTGCAGTCCGAAGAGTTTATGAGATGAGTAATGTGTGCAGTGAGACAGCGGTCTGTGAGATGTGAAAAGAGAGCAGTGAGATGGTTTTGTGAGATGGGGAAAGAGTGCAGTGAGACGGGTTTGTGAGATGGGAAAGGAGTTCAGTGAGATAGAGGTTTGTGAGATGGGTAAAGAGTGCAGTGAGACAGGGGTTTACGAATTGGATAAAGAGTGCAGTGAGACGGGTTTGTGAAATGGGTAAAGAGTGCAATGAGACAGGGGTTTGTGAGATGGGTAAAGAGTGCAGTGAGACGAGTTTGTGAGATGGGTAAAGAGTGCAGTGAGACAGGGGTTTGTGAGATGGGTAAAGAGTGCAGTGTGACAGACGTTTATGAGTTGTATAAAGAGTGCAGTGCGACGGGTTTGTGAAATGGGTAAAGAGTGCAGTGAGATGGGTTTGTGAGATGGGCAAAGTGTGCATTGAGACAGGGGTTTGTGAGATGGTTAAATAGTGCAGTGAGACAGGGGTTTGTGAGATGGGTAAAGAGTACAGTGAGACTGGGGTTTGTGAGATGGGTAAATAGTGCAGTGAGACGTGTTTATGAGATGAGTAAAGTGTGCAGTGAGACAGGGGTTTGTGAGATGTGTAAAGGGTGCAGTCAGACGTGTTTATGAGATGAGTAAAGAGTACACGGAGACGGGGGTTCATGTGATGGGTAAAACGTGCATTGAGACAGGGTTTTGAAATGGGCAAAGATTGCGGGGAGTGTGGGTGCTGTATGTGTGGTGTGCTTATTGTAGTCATGCAATATAATGTAATTTCAGTTGATGCTTACTGAATATTCTATCTCACTGTAGTTCTACAGACCTTTATATATTCGAATTGCACTGATCGGTATTGAGGTGTGGACAACAGACCAGATAGTTGTGGATGGTAATGCGCTGGGAACCATGAAGCGATTTCTTAACTGGAGGAAAACAAACCTTCTACCAAGGCTCTACAATGATAATGCTCAGTTTATAATGTAAGCTAATCTTACTGCCAGCTCTGCTTTTTTAGGACTGAGTCTAATTGCATGCTGTTTTCAGGTAACGGAGGTGCAGGAACTGTTAGACTAGTGGTAACTTTAGTTAGAATTTATTTTTCAAAATAATAGGGTTCAGTGCTTAAATGTTCACAGGTTCATTAATTTTACTACGTCAATAGTAATTAAAGTTACACTTAACACTCAACATGCAAATAGGCTTAAGGTAAATAAGATTAGACAGGTAAATGAGTGGTTCAAGGATTGGTGTGGGAGAAATGGGTTCTGATTCATGGTGCACTTGCACCAGTACTGGGGAAGGAGAGAACTGTTCCGTTGGGATGGGCTTCTTTTGAACCATGCTGGGACCAGTGCCAACTGCGGTTGTAGATAGGACTTTAAACCAATTTGTGGGTGGGAGGGTTCAGCTGAAGGGAAGTTTAAAAAATCAGAAAGAAACGAGAGAGCAGATGTGCAGGGAGGTGAACGATAATCAAAGTGTGACATATCAGTTGATCCAAATGCAGTTACTGCATTACTTAATGGGAACTTATACTAAAAGCATTGATTTCAATATCAGCTGTCAAAGAGGCCTTGGTGAGTTGACACAGCGCATCTTGGAGATGGTACACACTGCTTCCATTGTACATCGGTGGTGAAAGGAGTGAATGTTTTTTGTGGTGGATGGATCAAGCAAGCTGCTTTGTTCTGGATGGTGTCAAACTTCCTGAATGTTGATGGAGCTGCACTCATCCAGGCAAGTGGAGAGTATTTCATCATACTCCTGATTAAGAACATAAGAATTAGAAGCAGGAGTAGGCAATTCAGCCCCTCGAGCCTGCCCCGCCATTCAATACGATAATGGCTGATCTCATTTCAGCCTCAACTCCAATTTCCTGCCCTCTCCCCATAACCTTTCAACCTGTTACTAATTAAAAATCTGTTTATCTCCTCCTTAAATTTATTCAGCGTCCCAGCATCTGCTGCACCCTGAGGTAGTGAATTCCATAGATTCACGACCCTTCGAGAAAAGTAATTCCTCCTCATCTCTGATTTAAATCTACCACCCCTTAACCTAAAACTATGACCTCTCATTCAAGAATGCCCCACAAGGGGAAACATCCGCTCCACATCTACTTTGTCTATCCCCTTTAGCATCTTATATACCTCAATTAGATCTCCTCTCATCCTTCTAAACTCTAGTGAGTATAGGCTTAAACTGCTCAATCCCTCCCCTTAAGACAAGCCCCGCATTTCTGGAATCAACCCTAGTGAACCTCCTCTGAACCGCCTCGAGTGCAACTATATCCTTCCTCAAGGAAGGGGACCAAAACTGTGCACAGTACACCAGGTGCAGTCTCACCAATGCCTTGTACAGTTGCAACAACACTTCCCTATTTTTATACTCTATTCCTTTAGCAATAAATGCCAAAATCCCATTTGCCTTCCTTATTACCTGCTGTACCTGCATAATATCTTTTAACGATTCATGCACGAGGATGCCCAGATCCCTCTGCACTGAAGCATTCTGAAGTTTCTCTCCATTTAAATAATAAGTCACCTTTTTTATTCTTCCAACCAAAAATTCTCGTTCCTTTTATATAATTGTAGAAGCTTTTGCTCTCAGTTTTTACATTTTGCGCTAGTTTTCTTTCATAATTTACCTTTGCTCTTTTTATTATTTTTTTAGTAATCCTTTGTTGACCTTTAAAAGTTTCCCAATCTTCCAGCCTGCCACTGACCTTTGCAATTTGGTATGCCTTAGTTTTTGCCTTTATGTTATCTTTAACTTCCTTGCTTAGCCATGGATATTTTTTACCCCCTCTTACCATCTTTCTTCCTCTTTGGAATATATTTTACTTGGGCGGAATTGAATGTCTTGTTAAATATCTGCCACTGTTCATCAACTGTCCTACCTTGTAGTCTTCCTGCCCAGTCCACTAGGGCCAAATCTGCCCTCATACCTATGTAGTTACCTTCGTTTAACTCCAGAACACTAGTGTGGGACTCAAGTTTCTCGCTCTCAAACTGAACTTGAAATTCTAGCATGCTATGATCACTCTTCCCTAGAGAATCCTTTACTATGAAATCACAGAAACTAGGAGTAGGCCATTCGGCCCTTCGAGCCTGCTCCGCCATTCATTACGATCATGGCTGATCACCCAACTCAATAGCCTGCTCCCACTTTCTCCCCATACCCTTCGACCCCTTTCGCCCCAAGAGCTATATGTAACTCTTTCTTGAAAACATACAATGTTTTGGTCTCAACTACTTTCTGTGGTAACGGATTTCACAGGCTCACCACTCTCCGGGTGAAGAAATCTCTCCTCATCTCAGTCCTAAATGGTCTACTCCATATCCTCAAACTGTGACCCCTGGTTCTGGACACCCCCACCATCGGGAACATCCTTCCTGCATCTACCCTGTCTAGTCCTATTAGAATTTTACAGATTTCTATGCGATCCCCCCTCATTCTTCTGAACTCCAGTGAATATTATCCTAGCGACTCAATCTCTCCTCATATGTCAGTCCTGCCATCCCAGGAATCAGTCAGGTAAACCTTCGCTGCATTCCCTCTATAGTAAGTACATCCTTCCTCAGATAAGGAGACCAAAACTGCATACAATGTTCCAGGTGTGGTCTCACCAAGGCCCTGTACAATTGCAGCAAGACATCCCTGTTCCTGTACTCGAATCCTCTGGCTATGAAGGCCAACATACCATTTGCCTTCTTTACCGCCTGCTGTATCTACATGCTTACCTTCAGCGACTGGTGTACAAGGACACCCAGGTCTCGTTGCACATTCCCCTCTCTCAATTTATAGCCATTCAGATAATAATCTGCCTTCCTATTTTTGCTACCAAAATGGATAACCTCACATTTATCCACATTAACCTGTACCTGCCATGCAATTGCCCACTCACTCAGCTTGTCCAAATCACACTGAAGCATCTCTGCATCCTCCTCACAGCTCACCCTCCCACCCAGCTTTGTGTCATCTGCAAATTTGGAGATATTACATTTAATTCCCTCATCTAAATCATTAATACATATTGTGAATAACTGGGGTCCCAGCACCAATCCCTGCGATACCCCCACTAGTCACTGCCTGCCATTCGGAAAAAGACCCATTTATTCCTACTCTTTGTTTCCTGTCTGCCAAGCAGTTTCCTATCATGTTCTCCCTGTAACCATGCCTCAGTAATTGCCACAAAATCATACCTATTTATCTCTATTTGCGCTGTTAACTCATTGGTTTTATTCCAAATGCTACGCGCACTCAGATACAAAACCTTTAAGTTTGTCCTATTGTCAATTTTCCCTACTCTTATATGATTCTTTGGTGCAATATGGCGTTCACACACTGTCCCTTCCTTTCACTTTTGGTAACAATCAGCCTCGTCACTAACCTGCACTCTTACCCTCTCCTTAAACTTTGATTTTTTTATATTTCCATGCAACTGAACCCTCCCCACAACTATTTAGTTTAAAGCCCTATATACAACTCTAGTTATGCGATTCGCCAGGACACTGGCCCCAGCATGATTCAAGTGGAGCCCGTCCAAATGGAATAGCTCCCTCTTTCCCCAGTACTGGTGCCAATGTCCCATGAATTCGCACCCATTTCTCCTACACCAATCTTTGAGCTACGCATTTACCACTTTAATCTTATTGACCCTGTGCCAATTAACTCGTGGCTCAAGTAGTAATCCGGAGATTATTACCTTTTTGGTTCTGCTTTTTAGTTTAGCCCCCAGCTGCTCGTATTCCCTCAGCAGAACCTCTTTCCTGATTCTACCTATATTGTTGGTACCTGCGAGTACCACGACAACTGGATCTTTTCCCTCCCACTCCAAGCTCCTCCACAGCCCTGATGAGATATCCTTAACCCTGGCACCAGGTAGGCAATACAGCCTTCGGGACTCTCGATCCTGGCTACAGAGAACAGTATCTATTCCCTTAACTATACTATCCCCTTAACTATACTATCCCTGATTACAACTACATTTCTCTTTCCTCCCCCCACTTGAATGGCTCCCTGTGCCACGATGCTATGGTCAGTTTTCTCATCCTCCCTACAGTTCCCGCTCTCGTCCATGCAGGGAGCAAGAATCTCGAACCTGTCGGATAAGAGCTACGGCTGAGGCTCCTGCAGTGCTATTTCCTGGGTCCCTCTATCTGCCTCACTCATAGTCACACCCTCCTGTCCCTGACCACTGGCCAAATTTAAGGTAGTTAATCCAAGGGGTGACTGTCTCCCGAAATACAGCATCCAGGTAACTCTCCCCCTCCCTGATGTGTCGCAGTGTCCGAAGCTCAGACCCCAGTTCATCAACTCTGAGCCGGAGTTCCTCGAGCAACCAGCATTTGCCAAAGATGTGGTCACTAGGAACCACAATTGGGTCCACCAGCTCCCATATCCTGCAGCTACAACACATTGCCTGGCCCTGCATCTTTATTTAATTTAATTAGTTTTTCAATTTGTTTTTAAATTTCCTACTGGTCTTTAGTTTATCAATCTGTAAAATATTTCTCCTATTTACCTTTAATCTGAAAGCAAGTTAGAATAGAGATTCAAAATACACTTTTTAAAATCAACTGGAACTTGCTTTCTCTGCTGAGTTGAAGCTGAAGTGTTAGGCCTCCGATCCTGGGCCCCAGTAGTCACCTTTAATCTGAAATCAACTTAGAATAGGTAGTTCAAACTAACAGGTACTTACCAACCAATTAACTTACAATTTTCCTGTGATGTCATGCTTTGTTTTCTTTCACTCGGCGACAGTGACTGCAGAGGACGTTCTTTCCAGGCTGCTTCCTGGCGACGGTGACTGCAGAGGACGCTCTTCCGAGACTGCTTCCTGGCGACGGTGACTGCAGAGGACACTCTTCCCAGACTGGTTCCTGGCGACAGTGACTGCAGAGGACGCTCTTCCCAGACTGCTTCCCGGCAACGGTGACTGCAGAGGACGCTCTTCCCAGACTGCTTCCCGGCGACGGTGACTGCAGAGGACGCTCTTCCCAGACTGCTTCACGGTGACGGTGACTGCAGAGGACACTCTTCCCAGACTGCTTCCCGGCAATGGTGACTGCAGAGGACGCTCTTCCCAGACTGCTTCACGGCGACAGTTACTGCAGAGGACACTCTTCCCAGACTAGGATTCTGCCTAGTAGATGGTGGACAGGCTTTGGGGAGTCAGAAGGTGAGTTATTTACTGCAGAATTCCCATCTCTGACCTGCTCTTGTACCCACAGTATTTATATGGTTGTTCCAGTCCAGTTTCTGGTCAATGGTGTTGTGAAAGCCAGCTTACCTAAACACTGAGAGCAGATGTCGGGAACTCCAAACCCTGATGGACTTCTGAGTTTCCGCACATTCACAGACTGCGAACGCTGCAGTTTTGCATTTTTTACGTCCTTTGGGCCCAGCATGCCTGTGTATTAAGAAAAATGGGGCAAAGACCTGGATCCTGTGACCGGGAGTGGAGGGCCTTTGCTGGCAAGTGTCCCAGGCAGAGACAGGAAGGGGAAACAGGGAACAGGGAGAGGCCCCAAATGAAGAATCCCAGACAAGGGACAGGAACAGGAAGAGGTCCCACTTAGGTTAAAAAGTAGGTAAAGTGCTGTAGTTAGCAGACTTTTAAGTCTGGTAATTGAAGAGGGCTCAGGGGGAGCCCTGAAGATCCAATAAGGCAGCAGAAGGTTGGTGACTCCATGCTGCGGTCCGCCAGGGCAAGGTACCCCTTTTGGAGCAGTAATCTTCTGCTCGGTGCGACTGAAGAGCTGAATTTGTGCTTGTGAGTTGGTGCTTGATCGCAGACTCGGGATCCAGGGAAATGGAATCTTGGGCGATGAGATTGACACCGTGCGAGGTGGGCCGTTGTTGATGCCATCCAAGTTGGAGCGAGTTTTGGAGAGAATAACCAAGCTAGATCGGTTAGATCTTTGAAGGTGAAGACTGGGATCCCTCTTGTGAGAGAAAGAGTTTCAGTGAGGTTGATTGGCTCATAGTGATTACTGACGTCTGGGTGGGTTGTTGAGAAATCTGTGGACTCAGTCTTGGTTGCATCTGTCATTTATTATGCAGTGTGGTGTGTTCGACTATTTGTTTGTTAATTTACACATACCTCATATTAACCCTGAATGTTAGAGAATAAGATAGATATTGTAAATTGTTTCATGCTTCTGATTTTGTATACTAAAGTTTATTTTTGTTTGTTCAAAATCCATGGAATCTTGTGTCTTTCTTTGCTGAGCAAACGTTTTGAATTTCAATCTTTGTCTAGTTTAAACAAAACGCTATTGGAGCTTACCAAAAATTGAAGGTCTGGCCTAAGACCATGACAGTGGTAAACCCCAGGATCTTGATGGTGGGAGGTGATAATTCTGTTGAACGTCAAGGGGAGATGATTGGATTCTCTATTGATAGAGATGGCCATCACCTCACAATTGTGTGGCAATTACCCCTTATTAGCCCGAGCTTGAATGTTGTTCAGATCTTGCTGCATGCGGGCACAGACTACTTCAGTATCTGAGGTGTTACAAATTGAACTGAACACGATACAATCATCAGCAGGCATCCCCACTTTTAACCTTATGATGGAGGGAAAGCCATTGATGAAGCAACTGAAGATGGTTGGGCCCAAGAAACATAGAAACTAGGAGCAGGAATGGGCCATTCGGCCCTTTGAGCCTGCTCCGCCATTCATTATGATCATGGCTGATCATCCAACTCAATAGCCTGCTCCTGCTTTCTCCTCATACCCTTTGATCCCTTTCACTCCAAGAGCTATATCTAACTCCTTCTTGAAAACATACAATGTTTTGGTCTCAACTACTTTCTGTGGTAACGGATTTCACAGGCTAACCACTCTCTGGGTGAAGAAATTTCTCCTCATCTCAGTCCTAAATGGTCTACCCCATATCCTCAGACTGTGACCCCTAGTTCTGGACTCCCCCACCATCGGGAACATCCTTCCTGCATCTACCCTGTCTAGTCCTGTTAGAATTTTATAGGTTTCTATGAGATCCCCCCCCTCATTCTTCAGAACTCCAGCGAATATAATCCTAAGCAACTCAATCTCTCCTCATATGTCAGTCATGCCATCCCAGGAATCAGTCAGGTAAACCTTTGCTGCACTCCCTCTATAGCAAGTACATCCTTCCTCAGATAAGGAGACCAAAACTGCACACAATATTTCAGGTGTGGTCTCACCATGGCCCTGTATAATTGCAGCAAGACATCCCTGTTCCTGTACTCAAATCCTCTGGCTATGAAGGCCAACATACCATTTGCCTTCTTTACTGCCTGCTGCACCTACATGCTTACCGTCAGCAACTGGTGTACAAGGACACCCAGGTCTCGTTGCACATTCCCCTCTCTCAATTTATAGCCATTCAGATAATAATCTGCCTTCCTATTTTTGCTACCAAAATGGATAACCTCACATTTATCCACATTAAACTGCATCTGCCATGCATTTGCCCACTCTCTCAGCTTGTCGAAATCACACTGAAGCATCTCTGCATCCTCCTCACAGCTCACTCTCCCACCCAGCTTTGTGTCATCTGCAAATTTGGAGATATTACATTTAATTCCCTCATCTAAATCATTAATACATATTGTGAATAACTGGGGCCCCAGCGCCGATCCCTGCGATACCCCACTAGTCACTGCCTGCCATTCGGAAAAAGACCCATTTATTCCTACTCTTTGTTTCCTATCTGCCAACCAGTTTTCTATCCATCTCAATACACTGCCCCCAATCCCATGTGCTTTACTTTTACATGCTAATCTCTCATGTGGGACTCTGTCGAAAGCCTTCTGAAAGTCCAAATAAACCACATCCACTGGCTCCCCCTCATCAACTCTACGAGTTACATCCTCGAAAAATCCCAGTAGATTTGTCAAGCATGATTTCCCTTTCATAAATCCATGCTGACTCTGTCCGATTCTGCCACTGTTTTCCACGTGCGCAGCTATTAAATCTTTTATAATGGACTCTAGAATTTTCCCCACTACCGACATCAGGCTGACTGGTCTATAATCCGCTGTTTTCTCTCTGCCTCCCTTTTTAAATAGTGGGGTTACATTAGCTACCCTCCAATCTGTTGGAACTGTTCCAGAGTCTATAGAATGTCCTAAGATGACCACCAATGCATCCACTATTTCTAGGGCCATTTCTTTAAATACTCTGGGATGTAGATTATCAGGCCCCAGGGATTTATCGGCCTTCAATCCCATCGATTTCCCCAACACCATTTCCCTACTAATACTGATTTCTTTCAGTTCCTCCCTCTCATTAAACTCTGTGTTTCCCAACATTTCTAGTATGTTATTAGTGTCCTCCTTTGTGAAGACAGAACCAAAGTATGTATTTAGTTGATCAGCCATTGTCTTGTTTCCCATTATAAATTCCCCTGTTTTAGACTGTAAGGGACCTACATTTGTCGTCACCAATCTTTTTTCCTTCACATACGTATAGAAACTTTTACAGTCAGTTTTTATATTCCCTGCAAGCTCACTCTCGTACTCTATTTTCCCCTCCTTCATCAATCCCTTGGCCCTCCTTTGCCGAATTCTAAACTGCTCCCAATCCTCAGGTCTGTTGTTTTTTCTGGCCAATTTGTATGCCTCTTCCTTGCATCTAATACTATCTCTAATTTCCCTTGTAAGCCATGGTTTGGCCACCTTTCCTGTTTTACCTTGCGCCAAAGAGGAATAAACAATTGTTGCAGATCACCCATGGGCTCTTTGAATGTTTGCCATCGCCTACCCACCGTCATCCCTTTAAGTAACGTTTCCCAATCCATCATAGCCAACTCGTGCCTCATACCATCGTAGTTTCCTTTATTAAGATTAAGGACCCAAGTCTCAGAATCAACTATGTCACTCTCCATCTTGATGAAGAATTCTATCATATTATGGTCACTCATCCCCAAGGGGCCTCACACAACTAGATTGCCAGTTATTCCTTTCTCATTACACAATACCAAGCCGAGGATGGCCTGTTGTCTCGTTGGTTCCTCAATGTATTGGTCCAGAAAAACATCCCATATACACTCCAGGAATTCCTCCTCTATGGTATTGTTACTAATTTGATTTGCCCAATCGATATGCAGTTTAAAGTCACCCGTAATTACAGATGTTCCTTTAACACATGCGTCTCTAATTTCCTGTTTAATGCCATTCCCAACATCACCAAGCAGAGGAACTTTTTTTTTTATTCATTCACGGGATGTGGGCTTCTCTGGTTGGGCCAGCATTTATTGCCCATCCCTAGATGCCCTTGAGAAGGTGGTGGTGAGCTGCCTTCTTGAACTGCTGCAGTCCATGTGGTGTAGGTACACCCACAGTGCTGTTAGGAAGGGAGTTCCAAGATTTTGACCCAGCGACAGTGAAGGAACGACGATATATTTCCAAGTCAGGGTGATGAGTGACTTGGAGGGGAACTTCCAAGTGGCGGTGTTCCCATCTATCTGCTGCCCTTGTCCTTCTAGATGGTATTGGTCTTTGGTTTGGAAGGTGCTGTCTAAGGAGCCTTGGTGAATTCCTGCAGTGCATCTTGTAGATGGTACACACACTGTTGCTACTGTGCATCGGTGGTGGAGGGAGTGAATGTTTGTGGATGTGGTGCCAATCAAGCTGCTGCTTTGTCCTCAATGGTGTCAAGCTTGTTGAGTGTTGTGGGACCTGCACTCATCCAGGCAAGCAGGGAATATTCCAATACACTCTTGCAGAGATGTCCTTGGACTGAGATTATTGGTCTCCAACAACCACAACCAACTCTCTTTGTGTTAGATTTGACTCCAATCGATAGAGAGTTGCCCCCTGATTCCAATGGACCTCAGCTTTTTTTCAGGGCTTCTTGATGTTAATAGGATCCACGCCGGTGATGGAGTCAAAAATATACACAGAGCCTTTCCTTGCTGAGGTAGTTTATTGACTTTGTTCAGTGTCAACACGCATCACGTCCCCTCAGCGTCCTGGCTATCACCTATTTGTATTCTCTTTTGAAGAAACCAAATATCAATAAATTAAACCAATAAATGGAGATAACAACCCCTGATGGGGATCTCTTATTAATAGACTCTTTTTGAGAAACAAAAATCAATAAATTAAACAAAAAATCAATAAATCAGAGAGAGTAACAACCTCTGATGGGGCACTGAAACTAAAACAAGAATGTGAAAGGAAACTTACAAAATTAAATCAAAATGTCATTTCTGGGCGTGATGATGCACCCCTGGCTCTGCGGTGCCCAGCGAT
This sequence comes from Cetorhinus maximus, assembly GCF_964194155.1. Lineage (NCBI taxonomy): Eukaryota > Metazoa > Chordata > Chondrichthyes > Lamniformes > Cetorhinidae > Cetorhinus > Cetorhinus maximus. Next base: position 249,831,672 of record NC_135879.1, read on the forward strand.
CGCAGAAACACCTATTTATATGTGTTCAATACCCATTACCTGTATCCCTTAACAATGCAATTGACATGAACAAATCTTAACAAGGTAATTGATCTGTAACTCCATGTCTATCACAACGTCCCTAGCTAATGTTCTACCTCCATTTTTCTGATCTGAATCTGACCCAACTCCTGGGATCCCATCCCCCTGCCACACTAGTTTAAATACTCCCCAACAGAACTAGCAAAAGCCCCCGCAAGGACACTGGTCTCACCTTCTCCAGAACCGATCCCAGTGTCTCAAGAATCTGAATCCCTCCCAGCTACACCATCTCTCCAGCCACGTGTTCATTTGGTCTATCCTCTTATTCCTGCTCTTGCTAGCAAGTGGAACTGGGAGTAATCCTGAGATTACTACATTTGAGGTCCTGCATTTTAATTTATCTCCTAACTTCCTGTACTGAGCTTGCAGGTCCTCATCCCTTCATTTACCTATGTCGTTGGTACCAATGTGTACCACGACCACTGGCTGTTTACCTTCCCTCCCCAGAATGTCCTGCAGCCGCTCTGTGACATCCTGAACCCTGGCACCAGGGAGGCAATATACCATCCTTGATTCACGTTTGCAGCCACAGAAGCATCTGTCTGTGTCCCTAACTTTTGAATCCCCAATCACGATAGCCCTGCCACTTGTTTTCCTCCCACCCCTCTGAACAGCAGAGCCACCCGCGGTGCAGTGAACTTGCCTGTTGCTGCTTTCCCCTGAGAGGCCATCCTCCCTAACAGTATCCAAAGCGGTATATCTGTTAGAGAGGGGGATGACCACAGTGGACTCCTGCACTACCTTCCTGAGTCTTTTACTGTTCCTGATGGTCACCCATTCCCTTTCTGCCTGTGTAATCTTCACCTACGGTGTGACTACCTTGCTAAACAATGAGTCCACCTGCAGCTCCGGCTCCGAAATCCAGTTAGCTAGAAGCTGCATTTGGACACACCTTCCGGTCAGCAGGGACGCTAGAAGCGTCCCTCATTTCCCACATCCTGTAGGAGAAGCATTTCACGGGTCTGAGTTCTCCTGCCATGACGTCCCTCTCAATTAAGCTAGTTACTCCCTTAAAAAATACGCTAGCTCGGGGCTTTATTTATGTTAGCTAGGAACCTTGTTTCTTGACTAATTATACTTGTACAGTAGTACTCTATACTTTTTTTAAGCTCCTACCTCAGTATTAAACAATTAATTACTTTAGTAGATTGGAAAAAAAACTCACCAGGATTTACTCATCAATCAGCTGCTTTTTTTAAAATCCACTTTCAGAAGAATGTCCCTCGCAGGTCTGGTGCACTCCTGAAGGTACTGCCTCTCCCTTTCTTCCTCTTTTTTTTTTGGTTTGCGGAGGAAGGAGGGATGGAGACGCTACAGCAATGAAATGTTTGGGGCTATTCCGTTCTTTGACAGTGGGTCCTCCTCGATTCCCTTCTGAGTCGCAGTGTCTGCGCTGACTCCTCCCAGAATGCTTCAGTCACTTCTCACTACCGCCCTCTGTTGGATGCTCTTCCTCCTGCTGAGTACAAGAGTCCTTTTCCTCGATCTCCTTCTGAGTCTCGGTGTCTGCGCAGTCTCCTCCCAGAATTTTTTTTTTTATTGTAAAAATATACTTTATTCATAAAAAATCTTCAATCACATTCAAAACCATTTCAAAAACAACATTACAAGGGTACAATCCAGGTTAAACTTTTACAAAATGTATCACCAGGTGCATCAGTACAAACAATATTACAATCATTTACAGCCTTTCATTTTGATCTGTACAGCCCGAGGGGCTCTAAACAGTTCCCAGTCTCTCGGTGCGCTGTGGTAGAAAGGTCTTAGACAGCGACCCTTCCCCATTGCGCCTTTGCGGCAGCTGCCCCAAGCTTTAGTGCGTCCCTCAGCACGTAGTCCTGGACTTTGGATTGTGCCAGTCCGCAACAATCGGTCGGGGACAACTCTTTGTGCTGGAAGACCAACAAGTTTCGGGCAGACCAAAGCGCCTCTTTCACCGAGTTGATGATCCTCCAGCTGCAGTCGATGTTTGTCTCGGTGTGTGTCCCTGGGAACAGCCCGTAGAGCACAGAGTCCTGTGTCACAGAACTGCTCGGGATGAACCTCGACAGCAACCACTGCATCTCTCTCCAGACTTTCTTTGCAAAGGCACAATCCACAAGGAGGTGAACAACGGTCTCTTCCCCACCACAGCCACCTCGAGGGCATCGTGCAGAGGGGGTGAGACTCCTGGCGTGTAGGAAGGATCTGACGGGGAGGGCCTTTCTCACCACCAGCCAAGCTACGTCTTGGTGCTTGTTGGAAAGTTCTGGCGATGAGGCATTCTGCCAAATGACTTTGACAGTCTGCTCGGGGAACCATCCCACAGGGTCCACCCTCTCCTTATCCCTCAGGGCCTCTAGGACGTTACGTGCCGACCACTGCCTGATGGACTTGTGGTCAAAGGTGTTTTTCTGCATAAATTTTTCCACCAGGGACAGGTGGTACGGCACGGTCCAACTACTTGGAGCGTTCCGCGGCAGCGTGGCCAGACCCATCCTTCGCAACACCGGGGACAGGTAGAACCTCAGCACGTAGTGACACTTGGTGTTTGCGTACTGAGGGTCTACGCACCGCTTGATGCAGCCACACACAAAGGTGGCCATCAGTATGAGGGCGATGTTGGGCACGTTTTTTCCCCCTTTATCTAGAGGCTTGTACATCGCGTCCCTGCAGACACGATCCATTTTCGACCTCCAGATAAAGCGGAAGATGGCTCGAGTGATCGCCATCGCGCAGGAGTGTGGAATGGGCCAGACCTGCGCCACGTACAGCAACAGCGAGAGTACCTCACACCTGATGACCAGGTTCTTACCCGCAATGGAGAGGGAGCGTCGCTCCCACATGCCCAGTTTCCTTTTCACCATAGCCACTCGCTCCTTCCAGTTTCTAACGCATGCCCCGGTCCCTCCGAACCATATCCCCAGCACCTTCAGGCCGTCAGCCCTGACAGTGAAGGGGACAAAGGATCGGTCAGCCCAGTTCCCAAAGAACATGGCCTCGCTCTTCCCACGATTTACCTTGGCTCCTGAGGCCAGTTCGAACTGGTCGCAGACGTGCATCAGTCTGCGCACCGACAGCGGATCCGAGCAGAAGACGGCGACGTCGTCCATGTACAGGGAGGCTTTTACCTGAGTGCCTCCACTGCCTGGGATCGTCACTCCTCTTATGCCCGGATCCTTCCTGATGGACTCGGCAAAGGGTTCTATGCAGCACACGAAAAGGACAGGCGAGAGAGGACAGCCCTGCCTGACTCCAGATTTAATCGGAAAGCTATCTGTTTCCCACCCATTGATTGAGACTGCGCTACTGATGTTAGTGTAGAGCAGTTGGATCCAATTTCGAATTCCCTCCCCAAAGCCCATTTTGGAGAGCACATCCCCCATGTAGGTGTGCGATATTCTGTCAAAGGCCTTCTCCTGATCCAAGCTGATGAGGCAGGTATCCACACCCCTGTCCTGTACATAGGCAATCGTATCCCTGAGCAGCGCCAGGCTGTCAGAGATCTTCCTGCCTGGCACAGAGCAGGTCTGGTCAGGGTGAATCACCAATTCCAGAGCGGATTTGACCCGGTTGGCGATGACCTTGGACAGAATCTTATAGTCCACATTCAACAGTGAAATGGGTCGCCAATTTCTAATTTCCTCCCTTTCCCCCTTGTGCTTGTAGATGAGGGTGATGATGCCTTTCCTCATGGATTCTGACATGCTGCCGGCCAGGAGCATACTCTCGTACACTTCTAGCAGGTCTGGGCCGATCAAGTCCCACAGAGCCGAATACAACTCCGCCGGCAGGCCGTCGCTTCCGGGGGTTTTACTCTTCTCGAAGGACTCGAGGGCCTTAGTCAGTTCGTCAGGGGTTAGCGGTTTGTCTAGGCTCTCCCGCGTACTGTGGTCTAAGACCTCCGTGATAGAGGACAGGAAGGACTGGGAGGCCGTGCTATCCGTGGGCTTCACGTCATACAGACCGGCATAAAAGGATTTGCTGATCCTCAGAATGTCGGACCGTGATGACTTTACTGAGCCGTCTTCTTCCTTCAGGCTGCTGATCACAGAGCGCTCTCTGTGTACCTTTTGGAAGAAGAAACGTGAGCACGTCTCATCCTGCTCCACGGAGCGGACTCTGGAACGGAAGATGATCTTGGAGGCCTCCGAGGCAAAGTGCGAGGCTTGCTGGCCCTTCACCTCTTGGAGCTCCTCCTTGACATCGACCCCCATCGACTGCAGCCGGAGCAGATTCTGCATCTTTTCCTGGAGTCGGGACATTTCCCTCTGTTCCTTTCTAGCTTTCTGGGTGCCTTTGCGGATGAAAAACCTCTTGATGCTTCCCTTGATCACTTCCCACCAGTGTGTCAGGGACTCAAAGAGGGGTTTCACGGTTCTCCAACCTTTGTAATCCCTCTTGAGCTCCTCAATGTTCTCTGGGGTCAGCAGTTGCACATTTAGCTTCCATGCCCCCCTGCCCACCCTCAGGTCTTCCTCCAAGTGGCAGTCCGCCAGTAGGAGGCAGTGGTCAGAGAAGAACACCGGCTTGACGTCGGTGGATCTGACTGTGAATGCACGGGACACAAACAGGAAGTCTATCCTGGAACGAATGGACCCGTCTGGCCGCGACCAGGTGTATCTACGCTGCGCTCCGTCTGCAGGGTTGCTGAAGACGTCGTGCAGCTTGGCATCCTTAACTGTTTCCATCAGGGATCTGGACGTAGCGTCCAATCTGCTTCCGGCCCTGCCGGATCGTCCAGCCGCATCGATGATGCAGTTGAAGTCCCCGCCCAGAATGACCGGCCTGGAGGTCGCCAGCAGCAGTGGGAGCTGCTGAAAAACCTCCAGCCGCTCAGCCCCTTGTGCCGGGCCGTACACGTTAATTAACCGGAGTGGAGCGTTCTTGTACATTACGTCTGCTACCAGGAGTCGCCCGCCCACCACCTCCTTGACCTCGGAGACGGTGAAGTTGCCTCCCCGCAGCAGAATACCCAGGCCGGAGGAACGAGAGTCGTTTCCGCCCGACCAGATCGATGGCCCGTGGGACCACCATCGTGACCATTGCCTGTAGGAGCTGAGGTGCGGTATCGCACACTCCTGCAGAAACAACAGGTCAGCTTTGACCTTGGCTAGGTAGTCCAAGGTCGCAACACATCGCGTAGTAGATTTAATGCTACGCACATTTATGGATACAATCTTTAAACCCATATTAAAGCATTTATTCTCCTACCAAACCCACTGTCTCTGAGAGTCCCAGACCTTTAGTCTGCTCCTTCATACCCGTAGTGAGCTCAAATTCCTTCACTTTGGATGGGCTGAGGTAGATCTCCTTGGCCGTGTTCTGCTCCAGTGGCATCTGGAGGTTCACGTGGTGAGCGGGTTTTGAGATGACCTTTGCTGGAGAAGCTTCTCCAAAACTCACCCCCTCTGGGGGGTTGCTGTTCCCGGCTTCCTGGAGCTGGGGTGCGATGATTGCCTCACTGCTCCCAGATTCCAGGGGCTGTGGTGCACTGGCCTCCTCAGGTTGCAGGCAAAGTTGGGGTGCGCTGGTCTCCTTGTTGTCTCCAATTTTCTGGAGCTCGGGTGTCTCGTCCTCCAACGCCCTGGAGCTTTGCCGCCTCTTCTGTCGGTGCCGCTCTGGCACTTCATCATCCGAAGAGCTGCTGCCCTTGTCATCCGTGTCGGATGGGAGACGCCTCTTGCCGCTTCTCTGGGAAACGCCTTTGCTTCTTCTTCGCTCCCTCTTACTTTTCTTGTTCTTCACCGTCCGCCACTCCCCCTGCTGCTTTTCCACTGCTGCCTCCTCCTCCATTGATTCGCTGTCCTGAGGACTGGAAGGTTCAGGGGGTAGTGCTGTTGATTGGCTCTCTGTTGCCTCAATCTCTTTCTCCACCTTGTCTCTCTCTGTGTCCTCCTTTGTCCCGTTGAGCTCCCTGGGGGCCTTGGTGGTTGGAGTGACACGGAACATTTCTTCTGCTTCCCCGTGGTCGGCTTTGGCTGCCTGTGCGTAAGTACGGCAGCGTTTGGGGCAGGTCCTGTAGAGGTGACTTGCCTCGCCACACAGGTTGCAGCACTTGGCCTGTTTGCAGTCTTTTGTCTGGTGCCCTTCCTGTTTGCAGATCTTGCAGAGGGAGGCGCTGCAGTGCTGTCTCCTCCCAGAATGTTTCAGTCACTTCTCACTACCGCCCCCTGTTGGATGCTCTTCCTCCTGTTGCATGCAAGAGTCCTTCTTCTCGATCTCGTTCTGAGTCGTGGTGTCTGCGCTGACTTCTCCCACAATGCTTCAGTCACTTCTCACTACCACCTTCTGTTGGACAACACACTTTCCTAAATCTCTTTGAGTCATCTGCAAATTTAGCTACAATGCCTTCACTCCCCTCATCTAAATCATTGATATAAATTATAAAATGCTGAGGCCTCAGCACAGACCCCTTCAGGACTCCGCTCATCACATTCTGCCAATCAGAGAAAGACCTATTTTGCATACTCTCTGTTTTCTGCTAGCCAGCCAATCTTCTGTCCATGCTGATACATTACCCCCAACACTATGAGCTTTTATTTTTCCAAATTAACCTTTGATGTGGCACCTTATCAAATGCCTTCTGGAAATCAAAGTACAGCACGTCTACAGGCTCCCCTTAATCCACAGCGCATGTTACTCCTTCAAAGAACATCAATAAATTGGTTAAACATGTTTTCCCTTTTACAAAACCATGCTGACTCTTCCCAATTATGTTGTGACTCATGCATGAGAACAACCAGATCCCTCTGCACCTCAGAATTCTGCAGCCAGTTATAACTTCCTTAATTATCAATTCTAAGACCTTCCCTACAATAGAAGTCAAGCTTTTTTTATTCATTCATGAGATGTGGGTGTCGCTGGCCAAGCCAGCATTTATTTTCCACCCCTAATTGCCCTTGAGTAGGTGTTGGTGAGCTGCCTTATTGAACTGTTGGAGTCCATGTGGTGTAGGTACACCCACAGTTCTGCTAGGTAGGAAGTTGCAGGTTCAAATTTTGACCTAGCGACAGTGAAGGAACGACGATGCATTTCCAAGTCAGGATGGCTTGGAGGGGAACTTCCATGTGATAGTGTTCCCATGTATCTGCTGCCCTTGTCCTTCTCTGAAACTTCAGCCTTGAGAAATGCCTTTCTCCATGTATGGAGTGCATTTAAGTGCTCAGGAAAAATTAAACTAACCATCGTCCTGGGGGATGATCCCACATCACCAAAGGTATTTTTGGATTCCTTTACTAGGGACTGTATTAATTAAAAATTGTAATTAATTAATTAATGTAACTAATTAATTGTAATTAATTAAGAGGGACTGTAGACCCCAGCCATTGAAGTGAGCTCTTCACATGGGCTGCCCATACCAGGGCCAATGTCAGTTTAACAGCCCGATTGGTCAGCTAAGATTTTGTGAAGCACCTCATTAATTACTGTGTGATTTCTTTCACCAACCCCATTACTAAATGGACATTCCGTTGCTGTGTTTATAACTACGAAGTTCATATTTTCACATATACTTCTAAATTTGTTGTTGGCAAATTACCACCACCCCCCTCCATTGTCAGTTAGGAATTTAGTCGTTGCTCCCAGTCCAGTTCCTATCCATTTTTCCACTACCTTGTCCATAATTACATTTTTATCTTTAATATATATTATGTTGACAGCCTGAATCTAATTGCCATGTCTATGGTGTGTAAGAGAAAAATGTTTTGGTGCTGGTTCCATATCTTCAAGTCCATTGCTACAATTTCATTAACGTCCCTTGCTAATGGGAGACTCACTATGGGCTGTGATGGCGTCCTTCTACATTTTTTACATATATCACATTTCTCACAGATTGATCTCTTCTAAAGGTTTAGTATACTCGTCATACATTACCCCAACATCCTTTCTTAGAATTTTTAACCTATGACAAGATGGATGGGCAAACTGCCGATGTAGTTTTAAAACAATTTGCCTTTTTACCTTTAAACTCCTAACCCCTGATGTCATCAACACTTCTTTAACATTGTGATTAGAAATGTTACCTCTTGTCAAGGGGATACAATAATGTCCCAATTGCGTTAACTGTAAGTCTACAGAGTTCCGAAAAACAGTTGGCTTATCGTGTTCAATATCTAATTTATTTGAGCCTTTTTCCTAGGTAGCTTACTCAAAAGTAAAGGTATTTGACCGGATATAAAATCTGTGCTGATAAAATGGTTTAGCGGCTATTTTACATTGAACCACCACTCTCTTTAGTGACTTTAACGTGTTTCCATCCCCAAACCTGAATTAAGTAGAACTTTCATCTTCCTTAACCTTACTTCAGTCTTTACTATTTAGAGAATCGACCCCACATACTGTGGACTTGCATCCACTGACTAACACAGCACAATTGAATAGTCCGCAACTAGAACACCCATTACAGGACTAAAGCTTGTGATGACCAGTACAATTCCTTCTGACTGATCAGTACTGTCATCTTCCTCTTCTGATCCTTCCTTTTCTTGTGCCATTTCAAAAACCCTGTTATTCCATTTTGGATAATCCATCGCTTAATGATATTTTGAGTCATACCTGAAGCACTAGTTTACCATTCCTTGGTCATTCCTGAGATTCATTCTCCTGCCATCATTACCCAATTCCTGTCAGAGCTATCAAAAGGGTCTTTATCTTCATTTCTTTTGTTTGTGGTGGTTCTTTTGTATTGATGCTTGCGCCCCATATCTAAACAGTCTCGAAGTTCTGCGAGTATTGAATCTTACACCTTTTACGTTACCACTGAATGCTCCATTGGTGCCACGAAGGTGGCTGGGAATTAATGTTTCCCCAGGAATTTTTTAAGGGTTCTTACATCTGTTCCAAAAGCGTAGCTGTTTCTGAGAATCTAACTCCAGTCAAGACCAGTCGATACTTGAAATCCAACAAATTGAAAGCATAAAAGCAAAATACTGTGGATGCTGGAAATCTAGATTAAAAACAAAAACACCTGGAGAAACTCAGCAAGTCTGACAGCATCTGCGGAGAAGGATACAGTTGACGTTTCGAGTCTGTATGACCCTTCATCAGAACTAAGACATAGAAATGAGATGAAATATAAGCTGGTAGAAGGGGGTGGGACAGGAGAGCTCAATAGGGGGCCAATGATAGGTGGAGGCCAAGAAGAGTGCCAAAGATGTCATAGACAAAAAGACAAAGGGGTGTTGATGGTGGTAATATTATCTAAAGGATGTGTTAATGGGGACATTAAGGGAAGCAAGCCAGTGGCAGATGACCCTAGTGTGGGTGGGCGGAAGGGATCGAAATGGGCTAAAAGGTGGAGATGAAACAATAGACCAAAATAAATTTAAAAATAGGAAGGAAAAGAAAAAATATAGTTGTAAAAAAATTGTAAATTATTGGAAAAAGGGGGATCGGAAAGGGGGTGGGGATGGAGGAGAGAGCTCATGATCTGAAATTGTTGAACTCAATGTTAAGTCCGGAAGACTGTTAAGTTCCTAGTCAGAAGATGAGGTGCTGTTCCTCCAGCTTGCGTTGAGCTTCACTGGAACATTGCAGCAGGCCAAGGATGGACATGTGGGCATGAGAGCAGGGTGGTGTGTTGAAATGGCAAGCAACAGGGAGGTCTGGGTCATGCTTGCGGACAGACCGAGGGTGTTCCGCAAAGCGGTCACCCAGTCTGCTTTTGGTCTCTCCAATGTAGAGGAAACCGCATTGGGAGCAGCAAATGCAGTAGACTAAACTGAGGGAAGTGCAAGTGAAATGCTGCTTCACTTGAAAGGAGTGTTTGGGCCCATGGATGATGAGGAGGGGGGAAGTAAAGGGGCAGATGTTGCACCTTCTGCGGTTGCATGGGAAGGTGCCGTGGGAGGGGGTTGAGTTGTAGGGGGTGATGGAAGAGTGGACCAGGGTGTCCCAGAGGGAACGGTCCCTGCGGAAAGCCGCCGGTGGGGGATGTGAAGGGAAGATGTGTTTGCTGGTGGCATCATGCTGGAGTTGGCGGAAATGGCGGAGGCTGGTGGGGTGATAAGTGAGGACAAGGGGGACCCTATCATCGTTCTGGGAGGGAGAGGAAGGTGTGAGGGCAGATGCGCGGGAGATGGGCCGGACACAGTTGAGGACCCTGTCAACCACCGTGGGTGGAAAATCTCAGTTAAGGAAGAAGGAAGACATGTCAGAGGAACTGTTTTTGAAGGTAGCATCATCAGAACAGATGCGATGGAGGTGAAGGAACTGAGAGATTGGGATGGATTCCTTACAGGATGCGGGGTGTGAGGAGCTGTAGTCGAGGTAGCTATGGGAGCTGGTAGGCTTGTAATGAATATTGGTGGACAGTGTATCACCAGAAATTGAGTCTGAGAGGTCAAGGAAGGGAAGGGAAGTGTCAGTGATGGACCACGTGAAAATGATGGAGGGGTGGAAATTGGAAGCAGAATTAATAAGTTTTTCCAGATCCAGACAAGAGCATGAAGCAGCGCCGAAGCAATCATCGATGTACCGGAGAAAGAGTTGTGGGAGGGGGCCTGAGTAGGACTGGAACAAGGAATGTTCCACGTACTCCATAAAGAAACAGGCATAACTGGGGCCCATGCGGGTACCCATAGCCACACCTTATATTTGGAGGAAGTGAGACAGGTTTAAGGAGAAATTGTTCAGTGAGAGAACAAGTTCAGCCAGACGGAGTAGTGGTGGATGGGGATTGTTCAGGCCTCTGTTTGAGGAAGAAGCAGAGAACCCTCAGACCATCCCAGTTGGGGATGCAGGTCTAGAGGGATTGGACGTCCATTGTGAAGAGGAGGCGGTTGGGGCCAGGGAACTGGAAATTGTTGATATGATGTAGGGTGTGAGAGGAATCGCGGATGTAGGTGGGAAGAGATTGAACAAGGGGAGAGAGAATGGAGTCAAGATAGCAAGAAATGAGTTCCCTGGGGCAGGAACAGGCTGACACGATCGGTCTGCCGGGAAAGTCCTGTTTGTGGATTTTGGGTAGGAGGTAGAAGCGGGTCATCCAAGGTTGGGAGACTATGAGGCTGGAAGCTGTGGAGGGAAGATCTCCAGAGGAGATGAGGTCAGTGACAGTCCTGGAAACAATGGCTTGATGTTCAGTGGTGGGGCCATGGTCCAGTGGGAGGTAGGAGGAAGTGTCTGCGAGTTGACGCTCAACATCTGCGAGGTAGAGGTCAGTGCGCCAGACAACAACAGCATCACCCTTGTCAGCGGGTTTGATGACAATGTTAGGGTTGGACTTGAGAGAACGGAGTGCGGCAAGTTCAGAAAGAGACAGGTTAGAGTGGGTGAAAGGAGCAGAGAAATTGAGACGACTGATGTCACGCCGACAGTTCTCAATGAAAAGATCTAGAGCAGGTAAAAATCCAGAGGGAGGGGTCCAGGTGGAGGGAGAATATTGGAGGTGGATAAAAGGATCCATTGAACGGGGAGAGGACTCCTGCCCAAAGAAGTGAGCACGGAGACAAAGGTAGCAGAAGAAGAGTTCAGCATCGTGCCGAACCCGAAATTCATTGAGATGAGGGCATAAGGGTATGAAACTGAGTCGTTTGCTGAGCACTGAACGTTCAGCATCAGAGAGGGGAAGGTCAGAGGGTATGGTGAATACACGGCTGGGGCTGGGATAGGAAGACGGGATGGGAACAGAGGGACAGGCAGGAGTACAGGGTCCTGGATGGGCGTTGATGTCGATGAGTTGTTGGAGCTTGCATTCCTTTGTATCTGAAAGAAAGAGACAAAGTTTCTTGTTGAGGCGAGAATAAAATGAAACTAGGGGCGAGGACAGCTTAGAAAAAGGGTGCGTCGGTGCTGCTGGAGGGAGGGGTCGAGTGTGTTCATATGGCGGCGCATGGGACTGAGTGTGGATCTCAGGATGCGGCGAGAACAGCAGTCCGAGGAGCGTTGTATGTCCCGGAGATACCTGTAATTCTGGGTGGGTTCGAAACATGAGGGGTGGAACTTCACTTGGAAATCGCATGGGGTACGTCGGAGACGGAGACAGTCACTAAGGAAGGAAATATGGCTGTGAAAGCGAGTTTTAGTAGACACCTTGTCAATTTGAAAGCATGCACTGAATTAGAGATCTCCAAATAGAATTCCTGCAATCTTGTATATAACCTGCTAAATTTCACAATATATTCTTCCATGGAATAACCGTCCATCCTTCTAAATTTATCAAAGTCCGACCAGGCCTCACATGAATTTAACAGATCATCTTTCTTACAAATTTTCTTCATGAAATTTCAGAGTTATACAAACCTTCCTCAGTGTCCAGTTGATGAGCCTCTAGTTCCAAAATAACTTGGCACCTCATCCTGCTTCTGGTGGGAAGCAAAAGTGCAAAGGCCATGCCTTGCTTTACCTTTGGTAAGGACGTAACCCATGTACACATATGCTCTTCATTCTTCCATTTGTAATAAGGTTCAGATTCACAGAAGAATGGGGGAAAATTATACCCTGATACTCCTTGCTTGGTTTCTCCAAAATAACTAATCGAAACACAAGATCAGCCATGAACTTATTGAATGATGGAGCAGACTCGAGGGGCTGAATGGTCTACTCTTGTTCCTATTTCTTATGTTCTTATGTTTCCAATCTTCACCTTTAACCAACCATCCTCTGCTGCCAATGTTAATAGAATCCATGCTGGTTGGTGAAGTCAAAACTGAGGCACAGAGCGTTCCCTTGCCAGGAGAGTTTATCGACTGTGTTCAACATCAACACTCCTATCCCTTATTTATTTGCTCCTTTAAATAACAAATAAACCAATAAAATAAATTAATTAAAAAATAACAAAGCCTCTGAAAGGGGCACTGTAATAAAGGGCAAAACTTTAAAGGAAACTTAGCTAATTAAATTAAAATGTCATTCCTGGGCTGACGATGCATTCCAACCTCCTGCAGTGCGCACTGGTCATGGAAGACCTCGAGTGCGCTGGTGAATACTGCATGCTGCCTCTCCAGGGACACCCAGGTGAGAACATAGCCAGGAAATAGGGGCAGACATTCGGGCCTAACCACCACCTCCATGACCCGCTACCTGGACCTGTTAATGGCCACTTTGGCCAGGCCCAGGAGCAGACCCACAAGGAGGTATCCCCTACTTATACTCTTTCAAGTATAACAAATAAAGGGGACAAATTAGCAAAAGAACAAATGTACAAATTAAAGGGACAGCCGCTTAAAAAGAAACTGCATCCCTATTTATAGATTCTTTTAAGCGAAATAAACTCAATAAATTAAACTAAAAATCAATGAGGGGCATCCCCTGTTATTATGTGTTCAAATCCTTGTTTCCCCTAACAATCTAATTGACATTAACAAACCTAAACAATGTAATTGATAAGACATTGACACTTGATACCATACGTGGCCAAATGCTGCCTTGCTGTCAAAAACAGTCTTTCTCGCCTCACCTCTTCTGGAAAACTAAAGAAAACACTTTAACACTTTCAATGTTCACTTCACCAGCTCCCTCCCTATTTTGATTTGAAAATTTCCTGGAGCCAATTGCTTCCTCAGACCATGTAAAAATTGCCCTGCCATTTACAAATTTATCCATAGACTGCAAAATTGACTTTGATAGCAGAATAATTTTCATCGTATGATACATAAGTAGTGCAATCATTCAGTACAGGTCACTCACAAAAGTGGAGCCCATCTACATGTGTAATACCTGATCAACATTTAGATACTGGTAAAGTTGTATTTTGAGGCGTGGAAAGGGACTGTAAACCAATTTTCATTTACCCTGTAACATTCACAGCACCTGCACCCACCCTGTTAACAAATACATTTTACCTCTTCCACAGGGGCAGAAGCTTTAATAATATCACTGAACAGCTCGTTGAGTTTGGCTCCATGTGTTCTCCGGATGACTCAGGAGGTATTGTTCTGGTGAGCATTGGTCAGTTCTTTGATTTCATTTTCTACTTGTGGGCACCTCTGGCTGCAGGAATGGCCAACTCAGGAAGCATGGAATCCTACAGGACTTTTTTAATCATATATGTGTGTGCAATGTATTGTGATGATCAATTGTCTAACTCTGGTTTTAAGGTTTTAAGTTCTGTTTAATCTGCATTGTACTCTCTTCAAGGCCAATATATCCTTGCTTAAAGAAGTTTATTTCAATTTGCATACAGTGAATGGAGTGAAAAATTCAGTAAAGGTCTTTAATATCAAATATATGCCAAAGCGTACCAAAATGCTGAAAATTGTTAGTTAGTTGCTGCAGTATAGTGTGATCCAGGAATAACAAGGTTTATCAATTATTATTAGATAAATCATTATTAGATTTAGTTTTTTTTTAATGTTATCTTCCCCAGCGAGGGAAGGTTCAGGCTTTTGCACAACTGCTTGGATAATGGTTTAAACAATTTCCCTCATATCCCTGTGGGAAAAGAGGTTCCACATGGGAAAGGAGGCTCCCTGTGGGTAAAGAAGCTCCCTGCGGGAAAGGAGTCTCCTGCTGAAGGAGAGGAGACTCCTGCAGCCGGAACGGAGCTCTCCCCTGCTGCAAAAACAGAGACCACCACCCAACCCCCTCACTGCCATGGAAAAATGCTACTCCATATAGCACAGCTAAGCCTGGGAACTCTCCTTTCCACCTAGTCCTTGTTCATACTTGTTTGCTTTTGTTTTCCTAGGATACTACTGCCGAAAGTTTGGGCATTGCTTCCAATTTAGCTCATGGAATTGGACACAATCTTGGAATGGACCATGACTTCCCAACTCCAAAGTGTGTCTGTGCAGACAAAAAAGCTGGTTGCATCATGGCAGAGGCACGAGGGTGAGAAATGAAGACTGTTGATAGCTGTGGAAGACTAATAAGATTGTCGATGATATGTGCAGGGGGGCGGGGAGCAGTTACAACACAGCGAGAAACCAAGAAAATACAGACCAATTTAAGTAGGTTTGGAGCACCCTATTGAGGCAGCCAGACTTCAGTGAATCAACCTTCTGCTCCAGAAGGGGATGCTAGAGACCCAGAGGAACCGGTACATATTGGCGCCTTCACGAACTTCAGTAATGAACGCTAAATCTGTTTAAGTAGACTTATGCCGAGTAAATCTGTTCAGGATCCAGGTGAAATTCCTAGGGAATCACCTGCTGACATGGCACCACAATGTCAAACCCTTCTAATGGGGGTAGACAGGAAAAGTGCTTGTTCCACCAGAGCTTAAATTACCATGATGTCCTACCCTAAATTGCAGCTCTCCAACCTAAGCTGCGATCGATTGCATGTATTTAAGAACATAAGAAATAGGAGCAGGAGTAAACCATTCAGCCCTTCAAGCCCACTCTGCCTTTCAGTGAGATCATGGCTGATTTTACATGCAAACATACGAACAAGGAGCAGAGTAGACCATTCAGCCCCTCGAGCCTCATCACTTGCTTTAAATGGGCGACCCCTTATTTTTAAACAGTGACCCCGAGTTCTAGATTCTCCCACAAGAGGAAACATGCTCTCCACATCCACCCTGTCAAGACCCATCAGGATCTTAAAGATTTCAATCAAATTGCCTCTTACTTTTCTAAACTCCAGTGGATACAATCCTAACCTGTGCAACCTTTCCTCATAAGGCAACCCACCCATTCCAGGTATTAGTCTGGTAAAAACAAAAAGCTACTGCGGATGCTGGAAATCCAAAACAAAAACAGAATTACCTGGAAAAACTCAGCAGGTCTGGCAGCATCGGTGGAGAAGAAAACAGTTGACGTTTCGAGTCCTCATGACCCTTCGGCAGAACTGAAGTATAGTTGGGAGAGAGGTGAAATATAAGCTGGTCTAAGGTGGGCGGTGGGGGGAGAGAGAAGTTGAGGGTGGGGTGGTTGTAGGGATAAGCAAGCAGTCTGGTAAACCTTCTCTGAACTGCTTCAAAACTCCATTTACGATAAGGTGACCAGTACTGTACACAGTACTCCAGATATGGCCTCACTAATACCCTGTACAACTGAAGCATAACCTCCCTACTTTTGTATTCAGTTTCCTTCACAATAAATAATAACATTCTATTAGCTTTCCTAATTACTTGCTCTACTTGCATGCTAGCCTTTTATGATTTTCTACTTCAACACCATTTTCCTGCACTATCCCGGTATGACCATCAGACCATAAGACATAGGAGCAGAAATTAGGCCATTCGGCCCATCGAGTCTGCTCCGCCATTCAGTCATGGCTGATAAGTTTCTCAACCCCATTCTCCCGCCTTCTCCCTGTAACCTTTGATACCCTTACCAATCAAGAACCTATCTATCTCGGTCTTAAATACACTCAATGACCTGGCCTCCACAGCCTTCTGTGGCAATGAATTCCATAGATTCACCACTCTCTGGCTAAAGAAGTTTCTCCTCATCTCTGTTCTAAAAGGTCTTCCCTTTACTCTGAGGCTGTGCCCTCGAGTCCTAGTCTCTCCTGCTAATGGAAACATCTTCCCCCACATCCCACTCTATCCAGGCCTTTCAGTATTCTGTAAGTTTCAATCAGATTCCCCCTCATCCTTCTAAACTCCATCGAGTATAGACCCAGAGTCCTCAAACGTTCCTCATATGTTAAGCCTTTCATTCCTGGGATCATTCTCGTGAACCTCTTCTGGACCCTCTGCAGGGCCAGCACATCCTTCCTGAGATACGGGGCTCAAAATTGCTCACAATATTCTAAATGTGGTCTGACCAGAGCCTTATAAAGCCTCAGCAGCACATCCCTGCTTTTATATTCTAGTCCTCTCAAAATAAATGCAAACATTGCATTTGCCTTCCTAAATACCGACTCAACCTGCAAGTTAACCTTAAGAGAATCCTAGGATTCCCAAGTCCCTTTGCACTCCAGATTTCTGAATTCTCTCCCCATTTAGAAAATAGTCTATGCCTCTTCTTCCTACCAAAGTGCATGACCTCACACTTCCCCACGTTGTATTCCATCTGCCACTTCTTTGCCCATTCACCTAACCTGTCTAAATCCTTCTGCAGCCTCCCTGCCTCCTCAATACTACCTGTCCCTCCACCTATCTTTGTATCATCTGCAAACTTAGCCAGGATGCCCTCAGTTCCTTCATCTAGATCATTAATGTATAAAGTGAAAAGTTGTGGTCCCAACACTGACCCCTGCGGAACTCCACTAGTCAGCTGCCGCCATCCTGAGAAGGACCCCCTTATCCCCACTCTCTGCCTCCTGCCAGACAGCCAATCTTCTATCCATGCTAGTACCTTGCCTCTAACACCATGGGCTCTTATCTTACTGAGCAGCCTCCTGTGCGGCACCTTGTTAAAGGCCTTCTGGAAGTCCAAGTAGATAACATCCATTGGCTCTCCTTTGTCTAACCCGATCGTTACCTCTTCAAAGAATTCTAACAGATTTGTCAGGCATGACCTCCCCTTGATGAAACCATGCTGACTTTGCCCTATTTTACCATGCAATTACAAGTATTCTGAAATCTCATCCTTAATAATGGACTCTAAAATCTTACCAACGACTGAGGTCAGGCTAATTGGCCTGTAATTTCCCATCTTTTGCCTCACTCCCTTCTTAAACAGGGGGGTTACATTAGCGATTTTCCAGGCCTCTAGGACCCTCCCTGACTCCAACGATTCCTGAAAGATCACCACTAACGCCTCCATTATCTCTTCAGCTATCTCCTTCAGAACTCTGGGGTGTAATCCATCTGGTCCAGGTGATTTATCCACCTTCAGACCTTTCAGTTTTCCTAGCACCTTCTCCTTGGTAATGGCCACCATACTCACCTCTGCCCCCCGACTCTCTTGAATTTTGGGGATGTTACTCATGTCTTCCACCGTGAAGACTGACGCAAAGTACCATTTCAGTTCCTCCGCCATTTCTTTGTTCCTCACTACTACTTCTCCAGCGTCATTTTCCAGCGGCCCAATGCCCACTTTTGCCTCTCTCTTACCCTTTATAAATCTAAAAAAACTCTTGCAATCTTCTTTTATATTACTGGCTAGTTTACCCTCATATTTAATCTTCTCCCTCCTTATTTCTTTTTTAGTTGTCCTCTGTTGGTCTTTGTAGGCTTCCCAATCCCCTGGCTTCCCACTGCTCTTCGCCGCATTGTATGCTTTCCGTTTAGCTTTTATGCTTTCTCTGACTTCCCTTGTCAGCAATGGTTGCCTTGTCCTCCCTTTAGTATGCTTCTTCCTCCTAGGGATGAATTTTTGCTGTGTCTCCCAAATTACTCCCAGAAAATCCTGCCATTGCTGTTCCACTGTCTTTCCTGCTAGGCTCATCTTCCAGCCAATTCTGGCCATCTCCTCCCTCATGCCTCTGTAGTTGCCTTTATTCAACTGTAATACTGTTACATCTGATTCCAGCTTTTTCCTCTCAAATTGCAGGGTAAATTCTATCATATTATGGTCACTTCCTCCTAAGGGTTCCTTCACCTTAAGCTCCCTTATCAAATCTGCCTCATTACACATCACTAAATCTAGAATTGCCTGTTCCCTAGTGGGCTCCACCACAAGCTGCTCCAAAAAGCCATCTCGTAGACATTCCACAAATACCTTTTCTTGGGATCCACTACCAACCTGATTTTCCCAGTCTACCTGCATATTGAAATCCCCCATGATCACTGTAACCTTGCCTTTCTTACATGCCCTTTCCATCTCCTGGTGTATCTTGTGCCCCACATCCTGACTACTGTTCGGAGGCCTGTACATAACTCCCATTATGGTTTCTTTACCTTTGCGGTTCCTCAACTCTAACCACACAGATTGTATATCATCTGACCCCACGTCGTTTCTTGCTATCGATTTAATTTAATTTCTTACTAACAAAGCAACCCCACCCCGTCTGCCAACCTGCCTATCTTTTCGATAGGATGTATATCCTTGGATATTTAGCTCCCAGTCCTGATCCCCTTGCAGCCATGTCTCCGTGATGCCCACCATATCATACCTGCCAATTTCAATCTGCGCCACAAGCTCATTTACCTTATTTCATATACTACATGCATTCAGATACAACACCTTCAGTCCTGTATTTCCCATCCCCTTTCTCACTGTCGTCCCTTTATCTGATGTGCTTGAAGTACATCCTAGCCCTTTCCAAACACTCTGTCCTATTTTGTGTTCTAGGGACCTTAATAGCCTCTCCTGGGCTCTCCTTTCTTTTCAGTTTTTTTCATAATTTTCCATGAAGTTGAATCCACCCCCCCACACGCTAACCTGCTGCTTTAGTCATTCCCATTAGTCATAGTTCCCATTAGTCATATTCTTGGAGTTTTACCCTTCCCTTCCCCCCACTTTCTAGTTTAAAGTCCTGTTGACCACCCTATTTATCCTTTTCGCTAGAACATTGGTCCCAGATCGGTTCAGGTGGAGACCGTCCCAACGGTACAGATCCCTCCTGTTCCAATACTGATGCCAGTGCCCTACGAAATGGAACCCCTCTTTCCCACACCACTCCTTTAGCCACGTGTTTACTTTCCTTATTCTCGCGTCCCTATGCCAATTTGCATGTGGCTCAGGTAGTAATCCGGAGATTATAACCCTTGAGGACACGTTCTTTAATTTAGTTCCTAGTTCCTGATAATCCCCAAACAGATCCTCTTTCCTAGTCTTACCTATGTTATTTGTCCCGACGTGGACCACCACAACTGGATCCTCCCCCTCCCTCTCCAATATCCTTTCAAACCGGTCAGAGATGTCCCTCACCCTGGCACCGGGCAGGCAACATACCATGCGGGACTCTCGATCTTGCTTACAAAGGATGCTATCAATTCCCCTAATTATAGAATCCCCTACAACTACCACTTGTCTTTTTGCTCCCCCCCCTTGAATGTCCTCCTGTGCCATGGTACCGTGGTCAGCTGGCTCATCCACCTTACAGCCCTGTTCCTCATCCACACAGGGAGCAAGTACCTCGTACCAGTTGGACAAGGTCAAGAGCTGAGGCTCCTCTGTTCTTGAACACAGAATCCCTCTACCTGCCTCACTTACAGTCACATTCTGCTGACCCTGACCACTGACCGAATTTGAGGTACTTAATCTACCGAGTGTGACCGCCTCCTGAAACAAAGCGTCCAGGTAATTCTCCCCCTCCCGGATGTGCCACAGCGTCCGGAGCTCGGACTCCAGCTCATCAATTCTGAGCCGCAGTTCCTCCAGCAACCAACACTTGCTGCAGATGTGGTCACTGCAGCTCGCAATGGGATCTGCCAGCTCCCACATCATACAGCTACAGCACATCACCTGCCCAGCCATCTCGACTTAGATAATTAATTTATTAATTAGCTTTGCAGTGTTTGTTTTTCAAATTTGGTGCAGATTTCCTACTAACCATTCAGGTCACAGCTTTCCTCTGACATCACTTTTTCACTTTTATCCTGTGTCTCCGCCGCTCTCCTCGTGCTCTTTTATCCTGTGTCTCCGGTCTCCTCGCGCTCTTTTATCCTGTGTCTCCAGTCTCCTCGCGCTCTTTTATCCTGTGTCTCCGCTCTCCTCGCGCTCTTTTATCCTGTGTCTCCGCCGCTGTCCTCGCGCTCTTTTATCCTGTGTCTCCGCTCTCCTCGCGCTCTTTTATCCTGTGTCTCCACCGCTCCCCTCACGCTCTTTTATCCCATGTCTCCGCTCTCCTCGCGCTCTTTTATCCTGTGTCTCCGCTCTCCTCGCGCTCTTTTATCCTGTGTCTCCACTCTCCTAGTGCTCTTTTATCCTGTGTCCCCGCTCTCCTCGCGCTCTTTTATCCTGTGTCTCCGCTCTCCTCGCGCTCTTTTATCCTGTGTCTCCACTCTCCTAGTGCTCTTTTATCCTGTGTCTCCGCTCTCCTCGTACTCTTTTATCCTGTGTCTCCGCCGCTCTCCTCGTACTCTTTTATCCTGCCTTGATATTTGTAATATGTAGAAATCCATCGATTTCAGTCTTGAATATACTCAACACTGATCCTCCACAGCCCTCTGGGACAGAGAATTCCAATGATTCACCATCCTCTGAGTGAAGAAATTTCTCCTCATCTTTGAAACTGGACAATTTCCCCCCTTTTCTGAGTTCTCCATTCTCCATCAACTAAAATTAGCAAAGTTCATTAACTTGACATTTACTTCATAACTGTTTGTAGCATCTTTCTGTGTGCTAGTTGCTTCTCATATTTGCAGACATAACAACTGTGAGTATATTTCAAAAGCAATTCTTTGACTCTGATAAGTTTTGTATGTCCCAAGGATGTGCTAAAAATGGAAGTATTTTCTTTTGTGTTTTTCTGAGGAATGAGCATTGCATGAACTCTAGATTGTTGTTATTGACAGATCTCACCAGAATATCCATATTTGTGTTCAGGAAGGTGTGCGATTTATTCCCAGGCCACTCCTAGCCAATTAGGCGGAGGCACACAGTAGGGTTCCGTTCAAGGTTCTATGTTTAATTTCCCTCATTAGAAACAGTGTTGTTGAGATGAAGTTTTGAGCTGTGGGATTTGAATCTTTATTGTAATTGTTTTTTGACCCTCTCCGTTTTGATTGTCTCATTTATTCTTCCAGACTTCAGCCAGCCCAGGTCTTCAGTAGTTGCAGCAGAGAATCCTTGCAACGCAGTCTAGCCCGCGGTGTTGGGATGTGCCTTTATAACCTGCCTGATCCCAGTTTGTTGGTTCGCGGACAGAAATGTGGAAATTTTTATGTGGATCCAGGCGAAGAGTGTGACTGTGGAAAACCTGAGGTAGGTTATGAATGGACAGGACAGTATGAAAGAGGCACTGACCCAAAGATTCCATAATGCAGAAATGTTCATTTTTAAGACTTCTTAAAGTCTTCAAGCAACCTTCTTTGCTGGAAGTGCAGAACATCAGACCCATTGTTAAGAATTGTAGACTGCATGAGTCATTAGTTATGCCACAGGTTATCCTCAACTTATTTCTGTGATTCGGTATCATAGAATTAAATTTTAATGTTTGGACCCACTCACTGAGGAGATGGTCGGTGGCAAGTCAGGAACCCGAAAGTTCATGAGGTAGTTTATCCATGGCCCTTCAAGTGAGCCAAGAATTAGAATCTCACATCCAGGTTCTCACGTCCATGTTTCCTGAAGGTAGGCTTGATCCTGACCTCCAACTGAAAGTTGGAGCTGCACTATTATGGACGGGCTCAAGGCAAGGCTAGAATATTTAATGTGTACTTTCTATCAGTGTTTACCAAGAAAGATGATACTGATGAAATATTGGTTAAAGTGGAGCTGGAAGAATTAATGGATGGGGTGAAAATTGAAATGCAGGAGGCATTGGAGACACTGGCTGTGCTTAGAGTGGCTAAGCCACCTGATCCACATGGCTTGCATCCCAGGTTGCTAAAGGAACTGAGAGTGGAGATAGCTGGCCATAGTTTTCTAATCTCCCCTAGATACAGGGGTGGTGCAAAATGATTGGAGAGTGACAAATGTGACAATTTTATTCAAGAAAGGGTGTAAGGACATTCCTAGTAACTACAGGCTGTCAATTTATCATCAGTGAGGAGTAAGGTACTCGGTGGGTTTGGAGAGAGGGAGGAAGAAAATCAACAGGGACTTGGAGAGGTTAGAGTCATAGGCCGGAATTTTCCGGCCCCATTGGCGTTGGAACAATATGGTGAGAAGGCCAAAAATTGGTTTCATGTGAAGCTCGTTTGCAATCGTCCGCTGCCTTCATCAATGGTGGGCTGGGTTTCCCGCTGCCACATGTCGGGATCCTGATTTTAATACTTTCGCATACATATATCCTGCTCACCAGAATCACCCCCCCCACACTGGATCATGCCGATGTGTATCACAACTGTACATAAGCGACGTGCACCTGGCGAGCTGCACTTTGCTCAGGACTTTGAGGCTTGTTTGCCCACCTTGCTTTGGGCAGCACTGGTGGTCATCAGCACCAGGCTTCGCAGGCAGCACCACATCACTTTTAGGGGGGCTCACGGGCAGGCCTTCACCTACTAGAGCAGCCAAACGGAGGGGTGGTTCAATGGCTGTCGGGCTAATGCATGCTTGGGGAAGGGGGAGAAGTGGCCTCAGGCAAGGGGAGAGGCTGCAGGACGAGAGCTGTACAGGGGAAGGAGGCATCCCAGGGAGTATGTGGGGGCATATGTTGATCTGTGCAACTGGCCTCAAGATGGTGAGGGCTGAGGAGGGAGTCTCCAGAGGAGATGAAGCCAGATGGAGATGTGAGGGTTTGTGTGAGTGAGTGTGTGGTGATGTCCCTTGAGCTGGCAGTGAGTGAGATGCCAGTGAATGTGTGATGACCTTGTGAGTGTGAGATTAGCCTTACCCTGCTAGCATGGATGAGATCATTCATCTGTTTTCTGTACTGGATGACCGACCTCTTGTGTGCAGCATTGGAACTGACCACCTTTGCCACGGCCTCCTGAGCCAGAATGATGAGACTGATGGGCCTCCTGCGGCCAGAGCGAGGGTAGAGGACATCACAGTGGGCCTCCACGGCATCCAGAAGGCATCCCAGGGATGCGTCACTGAACTGGGGGGCTGCATTCTTCTTGGCTTTTGGGGCCATGTCTTCACTGGAGTAGTCCTGGGCAGCAAGCATTGAGATGTGTGCATGTGGCTGCAGTTTAAGTGTGGCACCCTGCGTCAGGAAGTGGTGAGGTGACGGCGTGGCGGGCAAATCGGAGGCCTCCCGTCAGTGGAGATGGCATGTTTCCTGTGGCAGCGTAATTAATGAGGTGGGAATGGGACGATACTGTGCGAAAACCCGCCATTACAGCAGGTGGGTAAATGACTTTTTTTCCCGCCTTCTAACCCACTTTGTGCAAATCTGGGATGATTTCACCCATCGAGTCATTTACAGTGCAGAAAGTGGCCATTCAGCCTATCAAATCCATGCTGGCTTCACACAGAGGAATCTAGTCAGTCCCATTCCCCTGCTTGATCCTCGTAGCCCTGAAAATTTATTTCCTTCAAGTTCCCACCCAATTTCCTTTTGAAATCATTGATTGTTTCCGCTTCCACCACCCTCATGGGCAGCGAGTTCCAGGTCATTACCACTCACTGTGTATAAATGGGTGATGCAGGAGTTGTGAGGGAGAACGTTTTTATACAGTGAGTGGTAAGTACCTGGAACTCACTGCCCACAAGGGTGATGGAAGAGGAAATAATCAATGATTTCAAACAAAATTGCATAGGCACTTGAAGGAAATAAATCTGCATGAATACAGGGATAGAGTAGTGGATTGTAACTGACTGGATTGTTCTATAAAGAGCTGGCATGGCCTTGATGAGCTGAATGTACTCCATCTATGACGTAATAGATCTGACCCTATTTAAAAGGACTACAGTGAGGAGCAGAATGGAACTATTTTACAACTAGCAACTAAGAGACAACAACCACAATGATGGAAACTAAAAGAGGGAAGGCTTTTCTCTGTTTCTCTGAGGCATCACTGATGATCAGCAGGCTATAAGGGCCAGCAGAGAAATTATTCCCAGTGGATGAGAGTAAGGAATTTGCCTCCAAAACCAAGGAGGAGTAGCTAGAAGTCATGAAGGAGGTGGGCAGCAGGTGTGTGGTTCCTTTTCATGGATACAATGGTTCAATGACGTCATCAGGACAGGAAAGGAGAGTAGCATTCCAAATTTAAGTGTCATCCCTGGAGTGCTGCTTTGGGCCGCATGAGAGTGGAGTTTGGTGACAGAGGGACATTTAATGGTTAATTTCTATCTAAAGTCTAATCTTTCTTTAATTTAGCAACTAACTAAAACTTCCTGTTTTGGTTGGGAAGGTGAGTTTTAATCCAGCTTTAAAACAGGGGCTATACAGGCTCTACTTGCAGCTGCAGCTAGTTATTTAGTTAACTGGCTAAACAAGTTTTCAGACGCTAGATTCAGACAGCATAAAAGCAAGCCATCAACAGTGCTGCTTTTATCTGCACTGGAGTGCTACTTTGGGCTGCATTAGAGTTCTTCAGTTGATGTTTGGTGAAAAGGGGAACTTGGGGAAGTGGGGAGGAGGGATCCTTTCATTTTCTACCTTTCCTCAGTAAGAAGAGTGGCAACCTCAGTAAGTAGGACCTGGTGAGTATTTATTCTGTCCTTAATGTTCTCTAAACTAGGGGAAGTAAAAGTAAAGGGAGTAAACCATGGCAGGGCAGCTCAGTCAAGTGGAATGCTCCTCCTGTGCAATGTGGAAAGTCAGGGACACTTCCAGTGTCCAGGGCAACCACATGTGTGGGAAGCGTCTCCACCTGCAGCTACTTGAAATCCGCATTTCAGAGCTGCACCTGGAGTCACCATGGAGCATCCACAAAGATGAGCTCTTCAAGGATAGCATGTAGAGTGAGGTGGTCACACTGCAGGTAAAGAGTACATAGGCAGAAAGGCAATGGATGACCGCCAAGCAGAGTAAAAGTACTAGGCAGGTACTTCAGGAGTCCCCTGGGTCCATCTCCCACTGTAAACAGATTTCCATTTTGGATACTGCTGGGAAAGATGGTTTCTCAGGGAAATGCAGCAAGAGCAAGTCCGTGGCACCACAAGAGGCTCAGCTGCACAGCGGGGGGGGGAGAAAAAAGAGCAGGAGAGCAATAGTGATAGGAGATTTTATCTTGAGGGGAATGGATAGACATTTCTGCGGCCGCAGACGTGACACCAGGATGGTATGTTGCCTCCCTGGTGCCAAGGTGAAGGATGTCACTGAGCGGCTGCAGGACATCCTGAAGGTGGAGGGTGAACAGCCAGAGGTCGTGGTCCATATTGGTACCAATGACGTATGTAAAAAGAGGGACGAGGGCCTGAAAACAGAATATAGGGAGCTTGGAAATAAATTAAAAAGCAGGACCTCGAAGGTAGTAATCTCAGGATTACTCCCATTGCCACGTGCTAGCAAGATCAACAATAGGAGAATAGACCAGATGAATGTGTGGCTGAAGAGATGGTGTAGGAGGGAGGGATTTAGATTTCTGAGGCACTGAGACTGATTCTGGGGAAGGTGGGATCTATACAAGTTGGACAGTTACACCCCAGCAGAATCAGGACCAATATCCTCGCAGGGGTATTTGTGAGTACAGCGGAGGAGGGTTTAAACTAGACTGGCAAGGGGATGGGAATCTGAGTGGGGAGACACAAGAGATGGAAACAAAGATAAGAATGGAAGATAGAAAAGTAGAAAGCCAAAGTGGAAGGCAGAGGAAACAAGGGCTAGCAGCAAATAGGGCCATAGTACAAAAAAAGTTGTGTAAAAATGCTAAAAGGACAAGTCTAAAGGCACTGTATCTGAATGCATGGAGCATTCGCAATATGGTAGATGAATTAATAGCACAAATAGATGTAAATGGGTACGATATGATTGCGATTATGGAGACAAGGCTGCAGGGTGACCAAGGCTGGGAACTGAATATCCAAGGGTACTTGATATTTAGCACAGAAGGCCAAAAGGAAAAGGAGGTGGATAGCGTTGTTAGTTAAGGCTGAAATCATTGAGATAGTGAGAGAAGATATTGGCTCAGAAAATCTAAATGTAGAATGAGTCTGGGTGGAGCTAAGAAGCAACGAGGAATGGAAAACATGAGTGGGAGTTGCCTATAGGCCTCCAAACAGTAGTGGTCAGGTAGGGGATGGCATTAAACACAAAGTTATGATGTATGTAACAACGCTTCTACAGTAATCATGAGTGACTTTAATCTACATATAGACTGGACAAACCAAATTAACAATTATACTGTGGCAAACAAATTCCTGTAGTGTGTATGGAATGTTTTTTTTAAGCCAGTACATCGAGGAACTAACTAGGGAACAGGGTATCATAAATTTAGTATTGTGCAATGAGAAGGGGTTAATTAATAATCTTGTTTTGTGGGGCCCTTTAGGGAAGAGTGACCATAACATGGTAGAATTCTTCATTAGGATGGAAAGTGAAGTAGTCCAATCTGAAACTAGGGTCCTAAATCTTAACAAAGGAAACTACGAAGCTATGAGGTGTGAGTTAGCTAAGAGAGATTGGGAACTTCAGTAGAAGGCATGATGGTTGATAGGCAATGGCTAATATTTAAGGAAAGAATTGCAGCAGTTATACCTTCCTTTCTGGTGCAAAAACACAACAGGAAAAGCGTCCCAACCATGGCTAACAAAAAAAATTAAGGATAGTATTAGATCCAAAGAGGAGTCATAGAAAGTTGCTATAAAAGGTAGCAAGCCCGAGGATTGGAAGCAGTTTAGAATTCAGCAAAGGGGACGAAGGGATAGATTAGGAGGGGAAAAAATTGAGTATGAGAGTAAACTTGCAAGGAACATAAAAGCTGACTGTAAAAGTTTCAACAAGTATATAAATAGAAAAAGATTAGAAAAGACAAATGTACAGTCTGAAACAGGAGAATTTATAATAGAGAAGTGTGCTCCTCGTGCTCCATGTGGGAAGCCGGGGACATTTCCAGTGCCCGGGAACAGCATGTGTACAGGAAGTGTGTCCAGCTGCAGCTCCTGGAAGCTCGGGTTTCAGAGCTGGAACGGCGGCTGGGGACACTGTGGAGCATCTGCGAGTCTGAGAGTATTGTGGATAGCACATTTAGAGAGGTGGTCACACCACAGCTGAAGGGACTTGAGGAAGGAAGGGAATAGGTGACCACCAGGCAGTCCAAGAGAGACAGGCACATAGTTCAGGAGTCCCCTGAGGTCTCGCTCACAAATCGGTATTCCATTTTGGAGGCTGATGAGGGCGCTGGTTCTTCCAGGGAGTGCAGACAGAGCCAAGCTTCTGGCACCACAAGCAGCCTGCCTGTACAGGAGGGGAGGAAGGGAGGAAGAGCAGTAGTAATAAGGGATTCTGTAGTCAGGGGACCAGATAGGAGCTACTGTGGCCGTCAACGTGACTCCAGGATGGTATGTTGCCTCCCTGGTGCCAGGGTCCGGGATGTCACTGAACGGCTGCAGGGCATCCTGAAGGGGGAGGGTGATAAGGCAGAGGTCATGGTACATGTTGGTACCAATGACATAGGTAGAAAGAGGGATGAGGTCTTGCATCAAGAATTCAGGGAGTTAGGCAGTAGACTAAAAAGCAAGACCTCTCGGGTTGTAATCTCTGGATTACTCCCAGTGCCACGTGCTAGTGAGCTCAGAAATAGGAGAATAGCACAGATGAATACGTGGCTTAAGAGTTGGTGCAGGAGGGAGGGTTTAGATTCCTGGATCACTGGGACTGTTTCTGGGGAAGGTGGGACCTGTACAAGCGGGACGGTCTACATCTGAACCAGAGCAGGACTAACATCCTTGCAGGCAGGTTTGCTCGTGCTGTTGGGAGGAGTTGAAACTAATTCTGCAGGGGGAGGGGGCACAGAATGTTAGCAGAATAGGGACACATCATAATACAGTAAAATAAGCAATAAGCTTCAAAGGAGTAAGGCAAGGCTGGATGGCCTCTACTTTACTGCCAGGAGTATTAGAGGTAAAACGGATGAGTTAAGGGTGAGGATTGACACGTGGAATTGTGATATAGTAGCCATCACTGAGACGTGGTTGAGGGAGGGGCAGGATTGGCAGCTCAACATTCCGGGATATAGAATCTTCAGGTGAGACAGGGGAGGGGGTAAAAGAGGAGGAGGCGTTGCATTATTAATTAAGGAGTCAGTTACTGCAGTAAGGAGAGATGATATCTTGGAGGGGGCATCAAATGAAGCTTTGTGGGTAGAGTTTAGGAATAAAAAAGGGCCAACCACATTATTAGGTGTTTATTATAAACTACCAGATAGTCAGAGGGAAATTGAGGTGCAAATATGTGCACAATGTGCGGAGGTGTGTAAAAACAATAACAATAGCGTAACTATATTTGGTGATTTCAACTTTCCTACCATTATTTGGGATAAACATAGTGTTAAGGGCTTGGATAGAGTGGATTTCTTGAAATGTGTGTAGGAGAACTTTTTAGGTCAATATGTAGAGGGTCCAAAAAGGGACGATGCATTGCTGGACCTAATTCTGGGGAATGAAGCCGGACTGGTGGCTGAGTTGGTGGTGGGCAAGCATTTTAGTGATAGCGACCACAACATGGTACAGTTTAAATTTGTTATGGACAAAAAAATCGACAAGTTGCGAAAAAATGTTTTGGATTGGGGGAGAGTGAATTTTAGTAAAATAAGGCAGGATCTTGCCAAGGTAGACTGGGAACAGTTACCTGTGGGGAAATCTACAGAGGAACAGTGGGGGGTGTTCAAAAAGGAAATGGGGACGATAGAGGCTCAACGTTTTCCCTCTTGGGTGATAGGAAGGAGTAACAAGCCCAGAGAAGCATAGATGACCAGAGATATTCAGGTTACGATGAGAAGGAAAAGAGAGGCTTTTAGTGGGTACAAGGGAAACAAATCAGCGTAGGCATTATTGGAGTACAGACAGTGCAGGGTGGAGCTTAAGAAAGCAATTAGGAGAGCAAAGAGGGGATATGAGAAAGCTCTGGCTGGTAAAAGTAGGGAAAATCCCAAGATGTTCTATAAGTATATCAATTGGAAGAGGATAACCAGGGAAAGAGTAGGGCCCAGAAGGGACCAAGGGGGCAATCTATGGGTGGAGCCAGAGGACATCGCTAGAGTGTTGAATGAATACTTCACGCCCGTCTTCACCCAAGAGAATGAGGATGAAGGTATCGATCTCGGGGAGACTGCGAGGTTCTTGAGTAAATTGATATAGGGAGTGACAAGGTATTCGAGGTGCTGGCAGGTTTAAAAGTGGACAAATCTCCAGGTCCGGATGATTTGTGTCCTAGACTGTTGAGGGAGGCAAGGGAGGAGGTCGCAGGGGCTCTGATCCAAATTTTTAATTCCTCTCTGGTCACGGGGGAGGTGCCAGAGGACTGGAGAACAGCTAATGTGGTTCCACTATTGAAGA
Source organism: Cetorhinus maximus (assembly GCF_964194155.1). Classification (NCBI taxonomy): domain Eukaryota; kingdom Metazoa; phylum Chordata; class Chondrichthyes; order Lamniformes; family Cetorhinidae; genus Cetorhinus; species Cetorhinus maximus. The sequence continues at coordinate 249,861,509 of NC_135879.1, forward strand.
AGGGTTGTAGAGATAAGCCAGGGAACTACAGGCCAGTAAGTCTCACGTCAGTGGTAGGGAAACTATTGGAGAAAGTTCTGAAGGAGAGTATCTATCTCCACTTGGAGGTAAGGTTTGATCAGGGATAGTCAGCATGGTTTTGTCAGAGGGAGGTCATGCCTAACAAATTTGATTGAATTTTTTGAGGAGGTGACCAGGTGTGTAGATGAGGGTAGTGCAGTTGATGTAGTTTAAATGAATTTCAGCAAAGCCTTTGACAGGGTCCCACATGGGAGACTTATAAAGAAGACAAATGCCCATGGGATACAGGGTAATTTGATAAGGTGGATTCAAAATTGGCTTAGTTGTTGGGGGCAGAGGGTGATGACAGAAGGATGCTTTAGTCACTGGAAGCCAGTGTCCAGTGGTGTACCACAGGGATCTGTGCTCGGTCCCCTATTATTTGTCATTTATATAAACGACATAGATGACTATGTGGGGGGTAGGATTAGTAAGTTTGCGGGTGACACAAAGATTGGCCAGGTGGTTAACAGTGAGGTTGAGTGTCTTGGGCTACAGGAAGATATAGACAGGATGGTCAAATAGGCAGATAAGTGGCAGATGGAATTTAACCCTGAAAAGTGAGAGGTGATACACTTTGGAAGGAGTAATTTGACAAGGAAGTATTCAATGAACGGCATGACAGTAGGAAGTTCTGAGGAACAAAGGGACCTTGGCATGTGTGTCCATAGATCTCTGAAGGTGGAGGGGCACATTAGTGGGGTGGTGAAAAAGGCATATGGGACACTTGCCTTTATCAATCGAGGCATAGATTACAAAAGTAGGGAGGTCATGTTGGTGTTGTATAGAACCTTGGTGAGGCCACAGCTGGAGTACTGTGTGTAGTTCTGGTTGCCACATAATAGGAAATATGTGATTGCACAGGAGTGGGTGCAGAGGAGATTCAGCAGGATGTTGCCTGGGATGAAACATTTAAGTAATGAGGAGAGGTTGGATAGACTTGGGTTGTTTTCGTTGGAGCAGAGAAGACTGAGGGGCGACCTGATCGAGGTGTACAAGATTATGAGGGGCATGGACAGGGTGGATAGGGAGCAGCTGTTCCCCTTAGTTGAAGGGTCAGTCACGAGGGGGCATAAGTTCAAGGTGAGGGGCAGGGGGTTTAGGGGGGATGTGAGGAGAAACCTTTTTACCCAGAGAGTGGTGATGGCCTGGAATGCACTGCCTGGGAGGGTGGTGGAGGCGGTTTGCCTCACATCCTTTAAAAAGTACCTAGATGAGCACTTGGCACATCATAACATTCAAGGCTATGGGCCAAGTGCTGGTAAATGGGATTTGGTAGGTAGGTCAGGTGTTTCTCACGTATCGGTGCAGACGTGATGGGCCGAAGGGCCTCTTCTGCACTGTGATTCTGAGAGGGAAATATAAAGGATATGATAACAGGACACTTAGAAAATATCAACGGGATTAGACAAAGTCAACATGGATTTACGAAAGGGAAATCATGTTTGTCAAACTTACTGGAGTTTTTTGAGGAAGTAACTAGAGGAATAGATAAAAGAGAACCAGCAGATGTGGTATATTTGGATTTACTGAAGGCTTTTGATAAAGTCCCACATAAGACGCCAGTGTGTAAAATTAAAGCACATGTGATTGGGGGTAATATATTGGCATGGATTAAGAATTGGTTAGCAGACAGGAGACAGAGAGTAGGAATAAATGGGTCTTTTTCAGAGTGGCAGACAGTGTCTAGTGGGGCACCGCAGGGATCAGTGCTTGGGCCCCAGCAGTTCACAATATATATTAATGATTTGGATGATGGAACCAAATGTAATATTTCCAAGTTTGTTGATGACACAAAACTTGGTGAGAATGTGAGCAGTGAGAAGGGTGTTAAGAGGGTTCAAGGTGACTTAGACGGATTGAGTGAGTGGGCAAATACATGGCAAATGCAGTGTAATGTGGATAGGAAAAATAGAATGGCAAAGTATTATTTAAATGGTGATAGATTGGGAAATGTTGATGTACAAAGGGACCTTGGTGCCCTTGTACACCAATCACTGAAAGCAAGCATGCAAGTGCAGCAAGCAGTTAAGGAGGCAAATGATATGCTGGCCTTCATTGCGAGAGGACTTGAGTGCAAGAGCGAGGAACTCTTACTGCAGCTGTACAGGGCCTTGGTGAGACCACACCTGGAGTATTATATGCAGTTTTGCTCCCCTTATGTAAGAAAGGATATATTTGCCATAGAGAGAGTACAGTGATGGTTCAGCAGACTGATTCCTGGGATGGCAGGATTGTTGTATAAGGAGAGATTGGACCGACTAGGCCTGTGTTCACTGGAGTTTAAAAGAATGAGAGGGGATCTCATTGAAGCATATAAAATTCTGACAGGGCTGGACAAACTGGATGCAGGGATGATGTTTCCTCTGGCTGGTGCGTCTAGAACAAGGGGTCACAGTCTAAGGATACAGGGTAGGCCATTTAGGACTGAGATGAGGAGCGGCTTCTTCATTCAGAGGTTGGTGAACCTGTGAAATTCTTCACCACAGAAGGCTGTGGAGGCCAAGTCACTGAATATATTTAAGAAGGAAATAGATAGATTTATGGACTCTAAAGGCTTCAAGGCTATTGGGATAGAGCGGAAGTACGATGTTGAGATAGAGGATCAGCCATGATCATATTGAATAGTGGGCCAAACGACCTACCCCTGCTCCTATTTTCTATGTTTCTATCTCCTCACTCTCACTTCCCAGCTTTCTCCTGTACAGCACTTCTCAGGCCATCATGCCTTCCAGAACCATTATCCTTCTCTCTCGAGGGGCCTCCTCATATTTCCATTTAAATGGACACCACTGAAACACTCCATCTTATATTTTATTTGTTCAAGGAATGAACTGGCAAGGCCACCATTTGTTGCCTATCCTTAATTACCTGTCAGGAGTGAACTGCCTTCTTGAACCACTGTAGCCCATGTGTACATGCACCCACAGTGCTATTAGAAGGGAATTCCAGGGTTTTGACCCAGTGACAGTTCCAAGTCAGGCTCGGAGGAAGCTCTGAAGAAGGGTCACACAGACTCGAAATGTTAACTCTGTTTCTCTCTGTACAGGTGCTATCAGACCTGCTGAGTTTTTCCAGCATTTTCTGTTTTTATTACAGATTTCCAACATCCACAGTATTTTGCTTTTATCGGAGAGGAACTTGCAGATGGTGGTGTTCCCATGTGTCTGCTGCTCTCGAAGTCATGGGTGAGAGACAGAAATGCTCCTCACGTTTGATTAAAAACACTTGGATATGCACTTAGGGTGCCTTACCCTACAGGGCTATGGATCAAGAACTGGCATTTAGGATTTAGATTAGATGGCCCCTTTTTGGCTGGCTCAGACACAATGTCCCAAATGGGCTCCTTCTGTGCCTTCAATCTTTCTTTGATGTTTGGAAGATGCTGTCAAAGGAGCTTTGGTGAATTCCTGCAGTGCATCTTGTAGATGGTACACACACTGCTGTTACTGTGCGTCGGTGGTGGAGGGAGTGAATGTTCGTGGATGTGGTGCCAATCAAGCGTGTTGTCTTGTCCTCCGTGGTGTTGAGCTCCTTGAGTGTTGTTGGGGGCCACACTCATTTTTAAAAAAAAAAATTATTCTTTCATCGGACAGTTCCGTCACTGACAAGGCCATCATTTGTTCTCCAGCCCTAATTGCCCTTTAAATGAGTGGTTTGCTCGGCCATTTCAGAGTCAACCACATTGCTGTGGGTCTGGAGTCACATGTAAGGCCAGGCCAGGTAAGGACAGCAGATTTCCTTCTCTACAGGACATTAGTGAACTAGATGGCTGTTTTTTTAATGGGACTAGCTTTCAATTCCAGATTTATTAATTGAATTCAAATTCCACTCACTGGATTTGAACCCCTCAGAGCATTAGCCTGGGTCTCTGGATTACTGGCCCAGTGACATTACTGCTACACTACCATCTACCCAAACTCATCCAGGACAAGTGGAGAGTAATCCATTTATCTATCCCTAGAGACTCAAACCTATAGCTGTTCAGGAAAGCCCCGTTTGGATGATGTTCTTGGGGAATGGTCATGATAAATTTTACAACTCCATCCTCTCCTCCACCTTGAGGTTGCATAATCACCAATTCCTGCCGCTCCTTGCATAAATTTATGAGGTTTAATTGATATGCTGACTCGAACACGTGTTCGGGAATTGTTCCAAACCTGATACCTTCAATGTCGGATTTTACCCCATCAGTTAGATCTCATGCTAGCATATTGCATGCTCTCCCTGTGGCTTGCGATTTGGCTGTGTCTATTATCCCGTCTGTGGCCTGCCTAAGGATCCGTAGCAGACCTTCTCCTTGTAGCTCCACGGCTGTCAGGGCATATCCTGTCCTGCGCGCACTGTAGTGCAGTCCTGGGGCAGTCTCAGCAGCCAACCAGGAGGCATGATCATTTAAGTCATGGATCTGATCTGAATTAAGCATGGAATTGGCAATCCCAAATAGCCCTCCGATATCGCCTAGTGTACTTCTTTTTAACCTAGCCTGTGCTTTTGCTCTAATTCCTGGAACGATTTGAAATTTATAGTCATTGACTATCTTCTTCAGTTGGCTTCTAGCCCATTTTATGGAATCCTGGTGGCGGTGACAAGTCGCATGCAATACTGACAGTAGTCCCAAGATATTATATGTCACTTCCAGGAAGACCATAGTTACATCATGTAGCAATGGTTTTGACTTTCCTATCCTGACTATCCTGTCCCGGGGTGGGGGCTACATCTGGACTACATTTAGACATTGAGTGTGTCTTTGATATCCACACGTAGTCAAAGTAAAACATCGTGTATCATAACAATCATGCTTATCTATTACATATTTACATGTTTCTTGACAATATTGTCCCTCAAGACCAGATTCCCAAACAAAGGGAGGTAGGTCGGTCCATCCGGTGGTCACATTAATCTCTTGATACACCCAAATGTCTGTTGGCGAAAAGCTGATAAGGGGTGCATGCATTTCACATTTCCCATTTCCCATACCACCAACCCATTTTACACATGCAACAGCTACCATCTTATCTCGTTCAGGTTGTCTGGAGAGACTTTACAGTCCAATAAAGTATTCTCATAACAGTTTTAAAACAAAAATCAGGCATTGACAAGCTTTGCTTCCTTATCTTCTCCTCAAACAACATTTTATTGTCTCAAAAGTAACCCACTAAACTGTGTCTGACCCTTTTTTTTAGAATTATTCCAGATTCATAAATCGGCCAAAAATTGGATTTCTGCCAAACTTTGTCAAGATCTTGAGCTTAACTTCATGTTTTGGGAGCAGACTTCCAAATACAAAAGCTTGCAGCATTTGAATTAGTGCCAATTGTTGTCAAACATTTTAAAATGAAAATTCCCTTTTGAGAACTTTATCAAGAACCAAACCTCAAATTTTTAAACTTTGTAAGATCTGTAATTCACACTATCAAAATTAAAACTCTTTCTCATGTGTATTAATTTGTATCCAGATTAAAAGTTCCATATGTTTATCGACACATTCTTTTATCTTTGGATAGCATCCTCGTTATTCAAAAGTAACCTGTTAAATTACACTGCACTTTACATCTCAAGATTGTCCCAAATTCAAATTACAGTGCTGTTGGAATGCAGATTTCCTTTCATACTTAGTTCATCTCTTCAAAAGAAACCTCTTTTTATCCATTGGAACCACCTAGACCGTGTGTTTATGTCTTTTGGTTTTCCTCGAATCCTTTTGAATTTCAGGTAATTTTTGTTTTCCTCAGAATTTTAGAATACCAACTCGTATGTATCAATCCCAAACAGCTTGGAAGCTGGTGATAAGGGTTATTTCCTACTAGTTTGCAAGGAGGTGGTACAAAGGTTGGTTCATCTCAAACAAAGGCAAAACCTGTTTTATCTTTACAATACCTTCAAATTGGGATTTTTACCAGAAATCTCAACTCAAACCTTATACTCAAAACTTTGGAATGTTTGAGTACACTTTTCCTTTAATCTAATATGGGGCTTTCGACTCTAAAGTGCTGAACTACACACACAAATGACAATTTAGGGAAGAAAACACATTAAAGCTCACATACAAATGCTTCCTTGCACAAAACAAACACAGATATAAAGGTATGCATTTATATTCCAATAATATTGAACTTAACTCTAAACGAAACTTCAAGCAGCAGTGGGGAGAATAAAGGGATCTTGGAGGCTCCACCTATAGGGACAAACAAACTGGCTGAAGCTCACATTTTCTCTGCTGCTGCCTGTCATTGCTCACTAACTCCCCTAGGGGTATCCCCTTTCTCTCTCTCTCTTCAGCACAAACAGCTCTTGTAACTTAGATCAATTCACTTCTTTTAAGTTACAAAAAATCAGTAGGGGACCTTTCAGGCCCCAATTAACCTTCCACATATTCCCAATATTTGTTGGTGGCCCCTGGGAGAAAGATCTGCTGCTTCGACCGGTGCAACTCGACCGTGATATTTCTGGATTAGTTTAGTTTGTTGCAGATACAGACTCAAAATGAGTACTGTAGCTTTGTCAGTTTTATCGTTAACCTGAGCTTTCCACCACTCCTTAGAGTGTGACAGCGGATCGCTTGGCTGCCAACCTTGTTATTTCATTTTGCTGATCAGCTTTCTATGCTTCCTGGCGAGGTGAAGGGACAGGGTTCCGCAACAAACCTGAGTCAGGTCTTCTCAGCCATATCCACACACACACACACACCCACACCAAAACAGGAACCCACAGATCCCCCTGAGATCTGAGGCTCAATCGCCCCTCACTAAAACAGGGACCCACAGTTCCCCCGAGATCTGAGTCTCCTGAGGTTCAATCGCCCCACACTAAAACAGGGACCCACAGTTCCCACAAGATCTGAGTGTCCTGAGGTTCAATCGCCCCTCACTAAAACAGGGACCCACAGTTCCCCCGAGATCTGAGTCTCCTGAGGTTCAGTCGCCCCACACTAAAACAGGGACCCACAGTTCCCCCGAGATCTGAGTCTCCTGAGGCTCAATCGCCCCTCACTAAAACAGGGACCCACAGATCCCCCTGAGATCTGAGTCTCCTGAGGCTCAATCGCCCCACACTAAAACAGGGACCCACAGTTCTCCCGAGATCTGAATCTCCTAAGGTTCAATCACCCCACACTAAAACAGGGACCCACATTTCCCCCAAGATCTGAGTCTCCTGAGGTTCAATCGCCCTATCTGTCCACCTGAGTCTCCCTGGCCAAGACATTCGGATTTGCCCTATTAGACCTCCGTTCTAGTTTGACACGAACAACTGGGGAGTATCTTTCAAATGAAAATACTCACCAGATCATTGTTCTGCCTTCGCAGAGGTCCGGGCGAATCCTGCTGACTATGCCAATTGAAGATGGTACACTCTCCAATCTTGCAACGACCACAGAGACTCAGGCTTCCTTTTAACCGGTTTTATTCAAGCATATGCAAGGAAGCCGCAATCATTCCTAAGAATGAAGACCCAGCTCCCAGATTGATTACATTTCATTACTTTTGTACTTTTTCTTATCATAATACATTTGAGTACATTTGAATACATCCAATCAGTAACAAACACACCGGTCCCATGCTAACTCTATCCTATTGAGTACATAAACATGTGATTTTGCTAACCAATTATTCTAAAGGATGTATACAAAATTTAATTATCCAATCAAAATTAAAACACGTACGCAAAGACCTTGGTTCTCACAACTCAAGACTATTTGTGTTTCATCAAAGCCCCCCTTTGTCCCTTGTTTGTCTTCCCATATCTAAACTAAAACCATCTGCCCCTTCCCTATGTGAGAGGGGAGTACACTTAATCTAATTTATGTCATACTTTTGTCTCCAGTCTGACTCTCAAGGCTGTGCAATGTTCATCTGGTGGATTTTAAGGGTTTTTCAGTAAATTCTTACTGTATTCTCTTTTAGCAATTTTAATTTCCCCCTAACAGGCAGAACAACCCAAGGTCACAAGTGAAAAAGGCACCATTGCAACAGTTCAAGGTTATTGTCCAAAGACAAAGCGGGAAGATAAATGTGGGAAGAGAAAGCTTGAGTGACCCAACAAAATCATGATCATCCTGACATGCAAAGTTTTTTTGAAGCCATGCAGGGTCACCTGTAGTCCAAGGTCAAATGGACAATATCCCCCTTTCTCACAGGATGGTGTTTCCCTTTTTAAGGATGACAATACCATTGGTTAGCACTGGAAAGAACAGCTCCTCAACCATGAATCCACAGTGGCAGCTGATAACTTCAAGGCTATTCCCCCAGTACCCTGTGGTAGAATCCATAGGTGAGCCACCATCGAAGAGAGAGCAGCAACAACCAATCAAACTAATTTGTTCTGGATGGTTTAAAGCTTCTTGAGTGTTGTTGGAGCTGCAGTCAACCAGGCAGTTGGAGAGTATTCCATCACACTCTTGACTTGTGCCTTGTAGTTGGTAGATAGGCTTTGGGGAGCCAGGAGGTGAGGTACTCTCTGCAGAATTCCCAGCCTCTGACCTCTTTTTTATCCTTTCATGGGATGTGGGCGTTGCTGGCTAGGCCAACATTTATTGCCCATCCCTAATTGCCCTTGAGAAGGTATTGACCTTATTAGGATTGGGCAAAAAATACTGGTCTAGCCAGCAATGCCCACTTCCTGAGAGGGAATTAAAAAAAGGTGGTGGTGAGTTGCCTTCTTGAACGGCTGCAGTCCATGTATTGTTGGAAGGGGGTTCCAGAATTTTGACCCAACGACAACGAACGAACGATGAGATAGTTTCAAGTCAGGACAGTAAGTGGCTTGGGGGGGAAATTGCAGATAGTGGCGTTCCCATGCATCTTGCTGCCCTTGTACTTTTAGATGGTCGAAGTTGCGGGTTTGGAAGGTGCTGTCAAAGGAGCCTTGGTGAATTCCTGCAATGCACCTTTTAGATACACACTGCTGCTACAGTGCGTCAGTGGTGGAGGGAATGACTGCTTAAAGTGGTGGATGGCAGGCCAATCTAACGGGCTGTTGCCCAGGTCTTGCTGCACATGGACACCGACTGCTTCAGTACCTGAGGGGTCGCAAATGGTGCTGAACATTATGCAATCATCCATGAAGATTCTCACTTCTGACATTATAATGGAGGGAAGGTCATTCATGGAGCAGCTGAAGATGGTTGGGCCTAGGCACAACCCTGAGGTGCTCTTGAGGGAGATGGTGCTGTAGTGGAAATGTCACTGGACTATCAATCCAGAGTCCCAGGTTAATTCTCTGGGGGCATGGGTTCAAATCCCACCATGCTGGCTGCTGGAATTTAAATTCAATTAATAAAACCTGGAATTGAAAGCTGGTCTTAGTGTTGTTGACTTTGAAACTATCAATGATTGTCTTAAAAACTCTGGTTCACTAATGTCCTTCACAGAAAGAAATCTGCTAACCTTACCTGATTTGGCCTAAATGTGACTCCAGACCCACAGCAATCTGGTTGACTTGTAATTTCCCTCTGAAATGGCCTAGCAAGTCACTCAGTTCAAGGGTAATTAGGGATGGGCAGCAAATAATGGCTTTGCCAGCGATGCTCACATCCCGTGTTGGAACAAAGAAAAAAGAACCCCTACAATGATGTCATTTGACTGAGATAACTGTCTTCCAACAACTGCAGCATTTCATTTGTGCTGGATATGTCTCTAACCAGTGGAGAGTTTCCCCCAGCTCCTCTTGACTTGAGTTTTGCTTGGACTCCTTGATGCCAGACTCAGTTAAGGGCAGTCACTCTCGCCTCACCACTTGAGTTCAGCTCTTTTTTCCATGTCTAGTCCAATGAGGTCAGGAGCTGAGTGGCCCTGGCGGAACTCAAACTGAGTGTCAGTGAGCAGATTGTTTCTGACTAAGTGCCGCTTGACAGAACTGTTCTTGACCCCTTCCATCACTTTGCTGATGTTCAAGAGTAGACTGATGGGGCAGTAATTGCCGGGTTGAATTTGCCCTACATTTTGTGGACATGACATACCTGGGCAATTTTTCATTGTCGGATCGATGGCAGCATTGTGGAATCGCTAGAACAGCTTAACTAGGGCACAGTTAGCCTCCAGTACTAGAGTGAGATGTTGTCAGGGACTGTAGCTATGCTGTATCCAGTGCCTTTAGCCGTTTCCTGATATCAAAAGGAGTGCTCTTAAACACAATGTTCAGCACCCTGCTTAGCACAGAAGCAACTGGTAGCATGGAAAGGAAGCAAGCAGCATGGCACTCACTCGACTCCACACTACTATTGAGGTGGGAGCACCAAATTTGCATCCTGCCTGCCTCCAACATAACTGGTGTAGGGAGGTCACAAATTGCAAACAACACTAAAAAAAAACAGGGCAGGTCAGCTTTTAGCCCCGGAGCTCTTTTTAACGTGACTAGCTTTTACTTTCACTGTTTTTCTTTTCCTTTAGGATTGCATGGACCCCTGTTGTGTTGCTTCAATCTGTAAATTTCGGTCTGGTGCAAAATGTGCCTCAAATGATATCTGTTGCAGAAATTGCAAGGTAAACACTTGTTACATCTCTCAGTCTCTCCCACCACCAGATTTATGTAAGATGAACATATCGGGTTATTATAGTTACTTAGATGAAAATGTCATATTGGTATCCCAGTTTTTTAATGGTCTTTACACGTGTGATGGAAAGTAGATAAAGCTGGATTAAAGTTTTACAGTTCAATTTTAACCTACCAGGATATTCCCTGCCAGTTTAACTCTGCTGCTGTCTCATTGCCAGAACCAAGGCTACAAAGTATATGCTTAATAAATTGGTTAATTAGTTAATATAAATCTGTACATCACTGTTCGAGCTCAGGCTTTTTGAGGATATAATTACCGTGAACTGGCTTTGAATCATAAGTTTCAGTTGCCCAGTTTCCAGCATGTCTCCAATAGAGCCATAGAATGGTTACAGCATAGAAGGAGGCCGATTGGCCCAACATGTCCATGCTGGCTCCTATGGGAGCAATTCACCTAGTGCCACTCACCTGCCTTTTCACCATAGCCCTGCACATTGTTACTTTTCAGCTAATGATCCAAATCATTTTTGAATGTCTCAGTTGAACCTGCTTTCATCACACTCTCAGGCAGTGCGTTCCAGATCCTAACCACTTGCTGCATAAAAACGGTTTTCCTCCTGTTACAAAAACAAAAATACCTGGAAAAACTCAGCAGGTCTGACAGCATCTGCGGAGAGGGATACAGTTGACGTTTCGAGTCCGTATGACCCTTTACCAGGTATTTTTGTTTTTGTTCTAGATTTCCAGCATCCGCAGTATTTTGCTTTTTTCCTCCTGTTACCATTGCTTCTTTTGACAATTACCTTTAAACTGTGCCCTCTGGTTCACAATGTTTCCTCCAATGGGAACAGTTTCTCCCTATCTACTCTGTCCAGACCCCTCATGATTTTGAACACCTCTAACAAATCTCTTTTCAACCATTTCTTCTCCAAGGAAAACAGTCCAAGCTTCTCCAACCTATCTTCAAAACTGAAGTTCCTCATTCCTGGAACTATTCCCATGAATCTTTTCTGCACTCTCTCTAATGCCTTCACTTTTTTTTAAACTATGGTCCTCAGAACTAGACACAGTATTCCAGTTGAGGACGAATCAGTGTTTTATACAGGTTTAACATAACTTCCTTGTTTTTGTACTCTATGTTGCTACTTATAAAAGCACTCACCATGTTCAAGGATTTGTGCATATATGCCCCAAGTTGCTTTGCCCTTGCATCTCCTTTAGAATTGTACCCTTGAGTTTTTATTGTTTATGTTCTTCCTACCATTATATCCCAAACATCAACTCTCCTGCAAGGGCCCTAAAATCCAGAGGCAGTATCAAGCTTTTCGAACTCACAATGCATATCAGCTGCTGTTCACATACCCAACACTCCAGCAAGATTATCCTTTGTCTTGAATCATGAGAAATTACCATTTCTCAGGACAGCGAACCATTACGTCGGGAGTAGATAGTATTGTCAGGTGAGAAGTAGCATTTCCAGCTTGCCGCTTCATTTGGCTGTCTTTTTCCTTATTAAGCATCCTGGTGCAAAGGCCTGCTCTGAGAACTCCACCAGCAGGAGTTGTTTTTTATTCATTCATGGGATATGGGCTTCTCCGACTGGGCCAGCATTTATTGCACATCCATAGTTTCCCTTGAGAAGGTGGTAGTGAGCTGCCTTCTTGAACCACTACAGCCCATCTGGTGTAGGTACACCCACAGTGATGTTAGGAAGGGAGTACCCTAGTTGATAGTGGCCATGGATTTGGAAGGTGCTGTCGAAGGAGCCTTGGTGAATTTCTGCAGTGCATCTTGTAGATGGTACACACTGCTGCTACTGTGTATTGGTGGTGGAGGGAGTGAATGTTTGTGGATGTGGTGCCAAACAAGCGGCTGCTTTGTCCTGGATGGTGTCCAGGTTCTCCAATGTTGTGGGAGCTGCACTCATCCAGGCAAGTGGGGAGTATCCATCACACTCCTGACTTGTGCCTTGTAGATGGTGGACAGGCTTTGGGGAGTTAGGAGGTGAGCTACTCGTTGCACAATTTCTAGTCTCTGACCTGCTCTTGTAGCCACAATATTTATATGGCTAGTCCAGTTCAGTTTCTGGTCAATGGTAACCCCCAGGATGTTGATAGTTGGGGAGTCAGTGATGGTAATGCTGGAGATGGTCATTGCCTGACACTTGTGTGACGTGAGTCTTACTTGCCACTTGTCAGCCCAAGCCTGGATATTATCCAGATCTTGCTGCATTTGGACATGGACTGCTTCAGTATCTTAGGAGTCGCGAATGGTGCTGAACATTGTGGAATCATCAGCGAACATCTCCACTTCTGACCTGAAGCTTGAAGGAAGACCATTGATGAAGCAGCTGAAGATGGTTGGGTCGAGGACAGTACCCTGAGGAACTCCTGTGGTGATGTCCTAGAGCTGAGATGACTGACCTCCAGCAACCACAACCATCTTCCTTTGTGCTGGGTATGACTCCAACCAGCCGAGAGTTTTCCCCCTGATTCCCATTGACTCCAGATTTGCCAGGGCTCCTTGATGCCACACTCGGTCAAATGCGGCCTTGATGTCAAGGGCAGTTACTCTCATCTCACATCGGGAGTTCAGCACTTTTGTCCATGTTTGAACCAAGGCTGTAATGAGGTCAGGAGCTGAGTGGCTCTGGTGGAACCCAAACTGGGCGTCAGTGAGCAGGTTATTACTAAGCAAGTGTGGCTTGATAGCACTGATGATGAATCCTTCCATTACTTTACTGATGATGGAGAGTAGACTGATGGGGCGGTAATTGGCCGGGTTGGATTTGTCCTGTTTTTGTGTACAGGACATACCTGAGCAATTTTCCACATAGCCGGGTAGATGCCAGTGTTGTCGCCATACTGGAACAGTTTGGCTAGGGGCATGGCAAGTTCTGGAGCACAGGTCTTCAGTACTATTCCCAGAATATTGTCAGGGCCCATAGCCTTTGCAGCTATAGTGCATTCAGCTGTTTCTTGATAACACCTGAAATGAATCGAATTGGCTGAAGACTGGCATCTATGCTGCTGGGGACCTCCGGAGGAGGCAGAGATGGATCATCCACTCGGCACTTCTGGCTGATGATTGTAGCAAATGCTTCAGCCTTATCTTTTGCACTGATGTGCTGGGCTCCTCCATCACTGAGGGTGAGGATATTTGTGGAGCCTCCACCTCCAGTGAGCTGTTTAATTGTCCACTACCACTCACGAGTGGATAGAAACATAGAAACTAGGAGCAGGAGTGGGCTATTCGGTCCTTTAAGCCTTCTCTGCCATTCATTATGATCATGGCTGATCATCCAACTCAATAGCCTGCTCCCGCTTTCTCCCCATACCCTTTGATCCCTTTCACCCCAAGAGCTATATCTAACTCCTTCTTGAAAGCATACAATGTTTTGGTCTCAACTACTTTCTGTGATAACGAATTCCACAGGCTCACCACTCTCTGGGTGAAAAAATTTCTCCTTATCTCAGTCCTAAATGGCCTACCCCATATCCTCATACTGTGACCCCTGGTTCTGGACTCCCCCACCATCGGGAACATCCTTCCTGCATCTACCCTGTCTAGTCCTGTTAGAATTGTATAGGTTTCTATGAAATCCCGCCTCATTCTTCAGAACTCCAGCGAATATAATCCTAACCGACTCAATCTCTCCTCATATGTCAGTCCAGCCAACCCAGGAATCAGTCTGGTAAACCTTCGCTGCACTCCCTCTATAACATGTACATCCTTCCTCAGATAAAGAGACCAAAACATCACACAACATTCCAGGTGTGGTCTCACCAAGGCCCTGTACAATTACAGCAAGACATCCCTGTTCCTGTAGTTAAATCCTCTGGCTATGAAGGCCAACATACCATTTGCCTTCTTTACCGCCTGCTGCACCTGCATGCTTACCTTCAGTGACTGGTGTACGAGGACACCCAGCTCTCGTTGCACATTCCCCTCTCTCAATTTATAGCCATTCAGATAATAATCTGCCTCCCTATTTTTGCTACCAAAATGGATAACCTCACATTTATCCACATTATACTGCATCTGCCATGCATTTGCCCACTCACTCAGCTTGTCCAAATCACACCGAAGCATCTCTGCATCCTCCTCACAGCTCACCCTCACACCCAGCTTTGTGTCATCTGCAAATTTGGAGATATTACATTTAGTTCCCTCATCTAAATCATTGATATATATTGTGAATAACTGGGGCCCCAGCACCAATCCCTGTGCTGCCCCACTAGTCACTGCCTGCCATTCGGAAAAAGACCCGTTTATTCCTGCTCTTTGTTTCCTGCCTGCCAACCAGTTTTCTATCCATCTCAATACACAACCTCCAATCCCATGCACTTTAATTTTACATGCCAATCCATTATGTGGGACTTTGTCGAAAGCCTTCTGATAGTTCAAACAAACCACATCCACTTGCTCCCCCTCATCAAATCTACTAGTTACATCCTCGAAAAATTCCAGTAGATTTGTCAAGCATGATTTCCCTTTTATAAATTCATGCTGACTCTGTCCGATTCTGCCACTGTTTTCCACATGCTCAGCTATTAAATCTTTTATAATGGACTCTAGAATTTTCCCCACTACTGATGTCAGGCTGACTGGTCTATAATTCCTTGTTTTCTCTCTGCCTCCCTTTTTAAGTAGTGGGGTTACATTAGCTACCCTCCAATCTGTAGGAACTGTCCCAGAGTCTATAGAATCTCGGAAGATGACCACCAATGCATCCACTATTTCTAGGGCCACTTCCTTAAGTACTCTGGGATGTAGATTATCAGGCCCTGGGGATTTATCGATCTTCAATTCCATCAATTTCCCCAACACCATTTCCCTACTAATACTGATTTCTTTCAGTTCCTCCCTCTCACTAAACCCTGTGTTCACCAACATATCTAGTATGTTATTAGTGTCTTCCTTTGTGAAGACAGAACCAAAGTATGTATTTAGTTGATCAGCCATTTCTTTGGCCTGTTCTCTCGTTGGTTCCTCAATGTATTGGTCCAGAAAACCATCCCGTATACACTCCAGGAATTCCTCCTCTACGGTATTGTTACTAATTTGATTTGCCCAATCTATATGCAGATTAAAGTCACCCATAATTACAGATGTTCCTTTATTGCATGCGTCTCTAATTTCCTGTTTATTGCCATTCCCAACATCACCACTACAGTTTGGGGGTCTGTATACAACTCCCACTAACGTTTTTTGCCCCTTAGTGCTTCTCAGCTCTACCCAAAAAGATTCCACATCGTCGGAGCTAATATCTTTCCTCACTATTGCGTTAATTTTCACTTTAACTATCAATGCAACTCCACCACCTTTCCCTTTTTGTCTGTCCTTCCTAACTACTGAATACCCCTGGATATTCAGTTCCGATCCCTGGTCACCCTGCAGCTATGTCTCCGTAATCCCGACTATATCATACCTGTTTACATCTATTTGCGCGGTTAATTCATCCGCTTTATTGCGAATGCTCCTCACGTTCAGGCACAAAGCCTTAGGCTTGTCTTTTTAACATTACTTGTCCCATTCCCACTTTTTTTCACTGAGGCCTTGTTTGATTCTTGCCCTTGATTTCTCTGCCTATCACTTTTCTTATTCCCCTTTCTGTCTTTTGTTCTTGTCCTTGATTCCCCTTCCTCTGACTCTTTGCATAGGTTCCCATCCCCCTGCCATTTTAATTTAAACCCTCCCCAACCACTCTAGGAAATGTTCCCCCTAGGACATCAGTCCCGGTCCTGCCCAGATGTAACCCATCCAGTTTGTACTGGTCCCATCTCCCCCAGAACCAGTCCCAATGCCCCAGGAATCTGAATCCCTCCCCCTCACACCATCTCTTCAGCCATATATTCATTCGATATATCTTGCTATTTCTACTCTGACTGGCACATGGCACTGGTAGTAATCCTGAGATCACTACCTTTTGAGATCCTACTTTTCAACTTACTTCCTAACTCCCTATATTCTGCTTTTAGGACCTCATCCCTTTTTTCCCCTATGTCGTTTGTACCAATATGCACCACGACCACTGGCTGTTCACCCTCCCCCTTCAGAATATCCTGTAGCTGCTCTGAGACATCCTTGACCCCAGCACCAGGGAGGCAACATACTATCCTGGAGCCTTGTTTGCGGCCACAGACATGTCTGTCTATTCCTCTTACAATTGAATCCCCTATAACTCTTGCATTCCCACGCTTTTTACTCCTCCCCTGTGCAACAGAGCCAACCGCGGTGCAACGAACTTGGCTGTTGCTGCTTTCTCCTGAGAGGCCAATCCCCCCAACAGCATCCAAAGCGGTATATCTGTTTTGCAGGGGAATAGCCACAGGAGATTCCTGCACTGCCTGCCTAGTCCTCTTGCTTTGCCTGGTGGTCACCCATTTCCTTCCTGCCTGAGGACTCTTAGCCTGCGGTGTGACCACCCCTCTATACGTGCTATCCACGATACTCTCCGCCTCGTGGATGCTCCATAGTGCCCCCAGCCACTGCTGCAGCTCCAAAATCTGGGCTATCAGGAGCTGCAGCTGGAGACACTTATCGCACACATGCTGTCCCAGGGCTCTGGAAATGTGCCCGGCTTCCCACATAGAGCAGGAGGAGCACACCATGGTTTTGAGCTCTCCTGCCATGACTTACCCCTTTAAATTAAATTAAACCTTTTGAAAGATACTTAACATCAATTACTCTCGACCCTTCTTCCCTGCTCCTCGTGGTTACAGAATATAGCCCCTAAAAACAATGAACCACAAAATAAGCCCTTAAAAACTAAACTATAAGCAATAAAAGTAATAAATGCTTACCCGGCCGTACTCACGGTACTCAAAGGATCACCTTGTCCCCTCCTCACCGAGCTCCCTCAGTCACCCCTGCTCTCCCAGCTTCTCTTCAACTCCCGGCTCCTCTCGCGCTCTTCTTCAACTCCCGACTCCTCTCACGCTTCTTTTCAACTCCCGGCTCCTCTCGCGCTTCTCTTCAACTCCTGACTTCTCTCGCACTCCTTTTCAACTCCCGACTCCTCTCGCGCTTCTCTTCAACTCCTGACTCCTCTCTCACTCCTTTTCAACTCCCGACTCCTCTCGCGCTCCTTTTCAACTCCCGACTCTTCTAGGTGCTGCTTCCCGCCTGTCCCAGGGTCCTCCTCTCGCACTCTCCTCTAGAGGCTGCAGACTGCCTGTCCCAGAGTTCTCCTCTCACACTCTCCTCTAGGTGCTGCTGACTGCCTGTCCCACGGTCTTCCTCTTGCACTCTCCTCCAGGATGTGGTAGGACTGCAGAGCTTAAATCTAATTTGTAGGTTGAGGGATCACTTAGCTCTGTCTATCACTTGCTGCTTATGCTGTTTGGCACGCATGACGTCCTGTGTTATAGCTTCACCAGGTTGACACCTAATTTTTAGGTATGCCTGGTGCTGCTCCTGGCATGCCCACCTGTACTCCATTGAACCAGGGTTGATGGTCATGGTAGTGTGGGTGATATGCAGGGCTTTGAGGTTACAGATTGTGTTTGAGTACAATTCTGCTGCTGCCGATGGCCCACAGTGCCTCCTGGATTCCCAGTCTTGAGTTGCTAGATCTGTTCAAAATCTATCCCATTTTAGCACGGTGGTAGTGCCACACAACACGATGGAGGGTATCCTCAATGTGAAGGCGGGACTTCGTCTCCACAATGACTGTGCAGTGGCTACAGATACTGTCACGGACAGATGCATCTGCGGCAGGCAAGTTGGTGAGGATGAGGTCGAGTATCCCTCTTGTTGGCTCCCTCCCTAGACCCAGTCTAGCAGCTATGTCCTTTAGGACTCGGCCAGCTCGGTCAGTAGTGGGGTTACTGAGCCACTCTTGGTGATGGACATTGAAGTCCCCCACCCAGAGTACGTTCTGCACTCTTGCCACCCTCAGTGCTTCCTCCAAGTGATGTTCAACATGGAGGAGCACTGATTCATCAGCTGAGGGAGAGCGGTACGTGGTAATCAGCAGGAGGTTTCCTTGCCCATGTTTGTCCTGATGCCTGAGACTTCATGGGGCCCGGAGTCAATGTTGAGGACTCCCACGGCAATTCTCTCCTGCCTGTATACCAATGTGCTGCCCCCTCTGCTGGGTCTGTCCTGCCGATGGGACAGGACATACCCGGTGATGGTGGTGTCTGGGACATTATCTGTAAGGTATGATTCCGTGAGGATGATTATGTTAGGCTGTTGCTTGACTAGTCTGTGTCAGAGCTCTCCTAATTTTGGCACGAGCCCCCAGATGTTAGTAAGGAGGACTTTGCAGGGTCAACAGGGCTGAGATTGCTGTTCTTGTTCCTGTTGCCTAGGTCGATGCCGGGTGGTCTGTCCAGTTTCATTCTATTTTTGTGACTTTGTAGCAGTTTGTTACAACTGAGTAGCTTGCTAGGCCATTTAGGAGTCAACTGTATTGCTGTGGGCCTGGAGTCACATGTAGGCCAGACCAGGTAAGTATGACAGATTTCCTTCCCTAAAGGACATTTGTGAACCAGAACAATTGACAATGGTTTCATAGTTATCATTAGACTTTTAATTCCAGATTTTTATTGAATTGAAATTCCAACATCTGCCATGGCAGAATTCGAACCCGGGTCCCCAGAGCATTACCCTGGGTCTCTGGATTACTAGTCCAGCAATAAAACCAATATGCCATCGCCTCCCCATAGCCCTTCCCCCACCCTTTGTCCAAAGATAGATAGGCTATTGATTTAGGAATCCTCCCTGGATGTTCTGAGACATCTGATGCCCACAAGCTGCTGATTCCCATCAGCCCAGAAGACCATATCTCAATGACCTAAGCCCTATAGCTGCACTTAAATGTGTCCCCATTTTTCTGACGCAGAATCATCCCAGTCCTCAGCCTGTGCCTGAAGTTCCCTTGGGGTATGCGATTGGAATCATAGCATTATATAGAGACATAGAAAAAAGGAGCAGGAGTGGGTCATTTGACCCTTGGAGCCTACTCCACCATTCAATATGATCATGGCTGATCCTCTATCTCAACGCCATACTCCCACGCTCTCCGCATACCCCTTGATGCCTTTAGAGTTTAGAAATCTATCTATTGCCTTATTAAATATGTTCCGTGACTTGACCACCATAGCCTTCTGCGGTAGAGAATTCCACAGGTTCACCACCCGCGGAGTGAAGAAGTTTCTCCTCATCTCAGTCCTAAATGGCCTGCCCCATATCCTGAGACTGTGACCCCTTGTGGGTCCCCTACTATTAGTCATTTAGATAAACGACGTAGATGACTATGTCGAGGGTAGGATTAGTAAGTTTGCAGACGACACAAAGATTGGCCGGGTGGTTAACAGTGAGGTTGAGTGTCTTGGGCTACAGGAAGATATAGACGGGATGGTCAAATGGGCAGTTAAGTGGCAGATGGCATTTAACCCTGAAAAGTGTGAGGAGATACACTTTAGGAGGATTAATTCGACAATGAAGTATTTAATGAACGACATGACAGTAGGAAGTTCTGAGGAACAAAGGGACCTTGGCGAGTGTGTCCATAGATCTCTGAAGGCGGAGGGGTATGTTAGTGGGGTGGTAAAAAAGGCATATGGGACACTTGCCTTTATCAATCAAGGCATAGATTACAAAAGTAGGGAGGTCATGTTGGAGTTGTATAGAACCTTGGTGAGACCACAGCTGGAGTACTGTGTGTAGTTCTGGTCGCCACATTATAGGAAGGATGTGATTGCACTGGAGGGGGTGCAGAGGAGATTCACCAGGATGTTACCTGGTATGAAACATTTAAGTTATGAAGAGAGGTTGGATAGACTTGGGTTGTTTTCGTTGGAGCAGAGAAGACTGAGGGGCAACCTGATCAATGTGTACAAAATTATGAGGGGCATGGACAGGGTGGATAGGGAGCAGCTGTTCCCCATAGTCGAAGGGTCAGTCACGAGGGGACACAAGTTCAAGTTGAGGGGCAGGAGGTTTAGGGGGGATGTGAGGAAAATCTTTTACCCAGAGGGTGGTGACGGTCTGGAATGCGCTGCCTGGGAGGGTGGTGGAGGCAGGTTGCCTCACATCCTTTAAAAAGTACCTGGATGAGCACTTGGCACATCATAACATTCAAGGCTATGGGCCAAGAGCTGGTAAATGGGATTAGGTAGGTAGGTCAGGTGTTTCTCACGTGCCGGTGCAGACTCGATGGGCTGAAGGGCCTCTTCTGCACTGTGATTCTGCAATTCTGTGATTAATAGGGGCATTGAGCACAAGAGCAGGGAGGTTATGATGAAATTATATAAGTCACTGGTTGAACCTCAGCTGGAGATTGTGTACAGTTCTGGGTGCCACACTATAGGAAGGATGTGAATGCATTGGTGACAATGCAGAAGAGGTTTATGAGAATGGTTCCAGGGATGAGACACTTCAGTTATGAGGAAAGATTGGAGATATTGGGACTGTTTTCTTTGGAGAGGAGAAGACTAAGAGGAGACTCATAGAAGTTTTCAAAATGATGAGGAGCCTTGACAGATTAGATAGGGAGAAACTGTTTCCGCTCGTAAACGGATTGAGAACCAGAGGGCACAGTTTCAAAGCATATTACAAAAGAAGCAAATGTGTGGTTAGAAAACTTTTTCACACAGTGAGTAGTTAGAGTTTGGAAAGCACTACCTGCAAGTGTGGTGGAGGCAGGTTCAATTGAGGCATTCAAAAGGGCATTGGATGATTATTTAAATAGAAACAACGTGCAGAGTTACAGGGAAAAGGCAGGAGATTGGCATTAAGTTAAAATGCTCAGAGAGCCGGTGCAGACACGAGGGGCCGAATGGCCTCCTTTCACACCGTAACAATTCTGTGATTCTGTGAAGAGTTGGAATGATGGCGTTGTAACTGATGGTATTATACAGTGTCCTGATCAGTTTTTGTGTGTTTGTTGGCAATAGAAATTAATATTATTGATTTCTGACCAAGATTAACATGTTGCTTTAAATTTGCAGTTCGTAAAACCAAATAGAATTTGCAGGAAACCCATTGGAGAGTGTGATTTTGCAGAATACTGCACAGGCTCATCTTCACAGTGTCCAGTCAACATGTTTAAGAAAAATTTTCATCCTTGTGCAAATGCAACTTCGTATTGTTATAACGGTGCATGTCAGATATTGCACACTCAGTGCCAGGATATATGGGGACCAAGTGAGTATACAGCACATGGAAAGCAACCAATTACGTATCAGCTTTTCTGCTTTCAAATCTTTATTTTCCCTTCCATTTTCTGTTATTATGTTGTAAGATTTTTGGGGTCTTTGCACCGCTTTAGGTCAGGAACAGACTTGGAGCAAAGTTTTGTTGCGAACCGACTTTATTGAGACTAAGTCAGGAAAAGTTTATTAAGTTCTCAAATAAATATTTCAACAAATTTGGGCGGTGATTTGACGCAGAATATCCTCTCATGTACAAAACCTGGGTGGTAGGGCGCATGTAATGGTTTCTCTCACAGCTTTGGTCTTTTGGCCTTCGAGTCTCTCTCCCTCTCTCCTTTGTCTCTTGTCTTGTTTTGTACTTGTCTCTGGATGGTCTTTCTCTCTGCTGTGAAGAAAGCAAACTCTAGGCATCCTTTATGCTGACTGTTATCCAATTAATGCCTCCCTCACCCCAATCATCTTCAGCCCCATGTGTGAGGATACTTTGCTTGACCAACCAGGAATAGTTTATGTGGCTGTTGCTAACCTTCCACATTTATATAAATAATATTCTTAGTATCTCAATGCTTTTACATGCATGGTTCCTTATCTGGTAGAGAGACATTCTACCAGATATTCCATTCTCATACACAAGCGGTTTTTGACAGATATCTTTCAAGGTCTTATCGTTTTGCTGAGAATAAGTTATTTTAAAACTTGACACAAACTCCCAAAATCCCCCTATCTTGACATCTTTTATATACTGTGCCCTACTTCTAAGTCTCCAGACCTTACTTTCTGCAAAGTAGGATATCTAATAAAGGCAAATATTAGTAAACTACAATATTAAGTTTTAACAATTAGCATTCTTGTTAATAACCTAATAATGTTACAGTGTATCTTAGTGCTATCATGTTTTTTGACTATTTATTTACCTAATGGCATGATATACAAATATAAATACCACCATTTGCAACCTCATGGCCCAGCAAATCCCTTACTCCACCATTATCATTAAACCACGGGATCAATGCTGGTTATTGGCAGAGTGCAGGAGGGCATGCCAGGAGCAGCACCAGGCATATCTAAAAATGAGCTGTAACCTTGTGAAGCTACAAAACAGGACTACTTGCGTGCCAAACAGAGGAAGAAACATGGATCGACAGAACCGAGTGATCCCACAACCAACAGATCAGACCTAAGCTCAGCAGTCCTGTCACATCCAGTTGTGAATGGTGGTGGACAGTTAAACAACTCAGTGGAGGAGGAGGCTGCACAAATATCCCCATCCTCAATGTTGGGGGAGCCTAGCACCCAGTGCAAAAGACCAAGGCTGAAGCATATGCAGCCAACTTCGAGTGGGTGATCCACCTCGGCCTCCGCCGGAGGTCCCCAGCATCACAGATGCCAGTCTTCAGCCAATTCAATTCACTCCACATGATATCAGGAAGCAACTGGAAGAACTGGATGCTACAAAGGCCATAGACCCTGACAACATTTTGGCTGCGATACTGAAGATTTGTGTTCCAGAACTGAAAGGTGCAGCAAAGGGAGAAGAGTAGAACCAGAGTAACAGCAGGACTGAGGTGACAGAATTTGTAACTTCAATCTCATTAATGCTACAATCCAAGGGGAGGGTGACAAAGAAATTTACTATAGAGTCATAATGGCACAGAAAGAGGCCATTCGAACCATGCTGGCTGTCTGTACAGGAATTCTGTCAGTCCCACTCTCCTGCTCTACCTTCATAGCTCTGGTTATTTAGTTTCTCAAGCGCCTATCCAATTTCCTTTTGAAATAATCCAAAAGCTTCCACCACTCTCGTAGACTACTCATTGTTACATTACTACTCACATTACTACTTACAGCGTGAAAAAGTTCTTCCTCAAATACCTCACTACCTCTTACCCAAAACCTTAAGTGTATGTGTTGTCATGAAGCTATTAGTGCATTTAATATTATTGTAAAATATTTTTCTTTTAAAATAGAGGCTTAGTCTGTGGGTATGTCTTAACTGGATTAAAGCCAGCTAGTCTGGGTGCTTTGATATGTACTAGTTTTGATATGTAAGAGAGATGGCGCGCATTTGCATTTTTTGAATAGAGCATTCAAGAAGTGGGGTGAAAACTACCACCTAGATATCAGATACCAAGCAATATGTTTATGTTACGAATAAAATCAGTACTATGAAAAGGGTTTTATTGTAAAAGGTAGAGTTCAAAGAGATTGGTGATACAATGAGAATTTACATTCAATGAGCGGTGCTGGGTATAACTTCAGTTTTGTGTGTGCAGGGCACAGGCAATGTGAGATCAAAAGGCAGCTGTAAGCTGTCTCCACAGGAACCAAAGTGAAAAGAACCTCATTTTGAATCCGTAAGGTGAAAATGCTTTGCCTGGTGTTTGGTTAAGTCTATGGGTTGCTGTTGCCTTCATGGAAATTTATTTGGGAATTTGTTAAAAGTTAATAGTAGTAACTTGAAGCCATAAGTATATACATTTTAATCAGTGTAAATTAATAAAATGTTTAATTTAGTTTAATGTAAAACCTTGAGAACCGATGGTCTGATTCCTGAATTTAGAGTCGCATCTCAGACATAACACTTAAAAGTATAGGTTATGACAGTTGTTTAAAGTTTCCCTCTGGGGTTTTAAATAACTCCGCTTTACTAACTGCATTGGTCATAACAACTGGGGGCTCGTCCAGGATAAATTATATTTCTAATTCCTCGATTGGTTTGGAATTGGTGAATCTTAAAGGTGAGAGTACAAGAGACACTTTGAATTCAGGAGTTGGTGAGGTGTTTTAGAAGTGGTGAGACTGCAAGAATACTTTGGCAATTGCTAAGACTTGTCTGGGAGTAGAAGAGATAACTCTGATTGGGTTGGAGAAAATAACCAAAAGCAAGTTAACAGAGTTGGCAGATAAGTTAAGATTGGGGTTACCTGCGGAGGCTAGGAAATCAGATGTAGTTAAAGGTATAGCATAGCATCTACAGTTGGAAATGAAACCTGACACTAGTGAGTCACAGCTGGAGGTAGCGAGACTTCAGTTATAAATGAAGACGCTAGAATTTGAACAAGCAAAGGAACTGAAAATGCTTGAATTTGAAGTAAAGGACAGAGAAGTGGCTTTTAAAAGAGAATTAGAAATTGGGAAGATAGAGAAGGAGGAAAGCAAAAAAGAGAGAGAGAGAGAATTCCAACTGAAAATGTTGGCAGTTCGGTAGGTGAGGAAGGATTTATCTATAGAGTAGAACCCAGTGGGGATATGTTTAAATTTGTGCAAGTTCTTCCAAAGTTTGAGGAAAAAGATGTTGAACCATCCTTTATTTCATTTGAGAAGCTAGTTAAACGGATGAAATGGCCATCATTATTACAGCCTAAGTTGTTAGATAGGGCACTAGAGGTATACGCTTCGCTTTCAGAAGAAATGTCGGTGAATTATGATATGGTAAAAAAAAGCTATTTTGAGTGCATTTGAGTTGGTTCCTGAAGCATACAGGCAGAAATTTAGGAATATGAGAAAACAGCCTGGGCAAACTTAAATTGAGTTTGAAAGAGTAAAACAAAGTAATTTTGACCGGTGGATACAGGTGTTAAAAATAGAGACAACCTATGCAGCTCTTAGGGAAGTCATTCTTTTGGAAGAATTTAAGGATTCAATCCCTTTGGCAGTGAGAAATCATGTGGAGGAACAGAGGGTTGATTCTGTAAGACAAGCAGCAGAGATAGCTGATGATTATGAGTTAGTTCATAGAGATAAACCTTTTTATCCATCACCCTTTCAAATTGTAAAAGGATAAAAAGTGGGAAGGTGACAGGAAGGCAGGTAGTCAGGGAAGAAAAGGAGTAGCTGGAAGTTCCCAGGAAGTTTTTTTCTCAGAATGATAAGGAAGGTGCTGAAGGTAAAAGTGGCATTCAAAAATTGAGGTGTTTTCATTGTAATAAAGTGGGGCACACGAAGTCAGTGTGTTGGAGGTTGCAGGAAAAATCTGTTGGAATTGTTGGGGTACAGAAAAGCTCTGAAAGAGAAAGTACTGTGTGTACAGCTAAAACAGGGAGAATCAGTGAAAGGTAAAGAAGTGGGAATGTGTTCACTGTTTACTCAAAAGAATTCTGAGGAGCAGGTTGCAGAAATGCTTAAAGATTTTGGATGTGAAGGTAAAGTCTTTCCATGTGTACAGGGCGGAGTAGGTAAATATGTTAAAGTTTTAAGAGACCACAGGGGCTGGTCAATCTTTAATGTTGTGGGATAGTGATATTTGTTGTTCAAAGGGAGTGTTGCAGGAGAAGGTCATAATAAGTGGGGTTCATGGAGATGCTAAATCTATTCCATTGTGGAAAGCAAATTTAAAGAGCTAATGGAAGACTGGTGAAGTTATAGTTGGAGTGGTAGACAAATTAACCATTGCAGGGGTTTAATTTATTCTGGGTAATGATGTAGCTGGATCACAAATGTGGGTGATGCCTGTGGTAGTTGAGCAGCCTGTAGAAGTGTTTTCAACAGAGGCGTTACAGAAGGAACATCCTGGATTGTTTCCTGATTATGTTATAATGAGATCAAAAGCTCATCGGGAAGAACAAGACAAACAAGATAAGCAGGCAGTTCAAAGGCAAGAGAAAGGAGTTGAGATCCAGCTAGCTGGCACTGGATTTGATAACATTGTTCAGGAGGAAGGAATGCAGGACAGTTCAGTTGAAGTGCTTAACTCAAAGGGGTTAGTGGAGTTATAGAAAAATGATTTGTAATTAAAACAGTTATATCAGAAATCTTATTCAGAAATCGAAGCAAAATGTATTCCAGTATGTTGTTATCTTCAGGAAGGTATTCTGATGAGAAAATGGTGGTCGGATCATGACTCAGCAAATGAAAGCTGGAGGGAGGTGCATCAGATTGTTATCCCAGTTGGGTATAGAAATGAGTTTCTAAGGATTGCTCATGAAATTCCAATGGGGGGACATTGAGGAATTAGGAAAACACAGGTAAAGATACAGAGGTTTTTTTTGGCCAGGATTGCATAGGAATGTAGTCAAATTCTGTACAACCTGTTATATATGTCACATAACAAGAAAATCACAAGCAGTGATTAAGCCGGTGCCTTTAATCCCAATACCAGCATTTGAGGAACTTTTTACGAGGGTCATGATTGATTGTGTAGGACCACTCCCTAAGACTAAAAGTTGAAATCAGCATTTATTAACAATAATGGATGTGTCTACCAGGTTTCCTGAAGTGATATGGGGCTGAATTTTCCCAGAATTGCACTAAGTGTGGTAGCGGGCGGGTAAAATGGAGCCCTACCCGGCAATTAAAATGGTGGGTTTTCACACCAAAGCTTCCCAAGCCCACCCCATTATATGTTTACTCCCGTGAAACATGCTGTTTCCATGGCGGGAGGGCTCTCATTCCCCCCCTCGCCATCACCCCGTTGTTGCATCCTGTCGGCCACCATCTTTAAAAGGCATTCGCCAGCAAAGTGCTCATCGCCACCAGGTCACCACCGCTGCCTGGGAGACATGGCAAGCAAAGGCAAAAAGACTGCAGCCTCCCCACTTCAACCAAGGGTCCCTCGAGCGACTACTGGATACCGTGGAGGCCCACCGGGATGTGCTCTACCACCACTCTGGCCGCAGGATGGGTGGTAATGTCACCAACCTAGCATGAGAGGCAATGGCAGAGGTGGGTCAGCGCGAACACCCTGCAGAGGAGGACAGCCACCCAGTGCCACAAAAGAATGAATGATCTCCTCCATTCCATCAGGGTAAGTCACTCTTTTCATCACTCCCAACTCACACACTCACAGACCCATCACACACCCACAGGGCCCTCACTCATTGCCAGTGCGAGGGACATCACCATTCACTCTTTCACAGGCACCATCACTGTCCTCATCCAATCCATGGGATCACTCACCACCTACACAGGCCAGGCAGGTGTCCTGATACACTCCCCCCCCATCTCTATCCATGCAGGACAAACTGTCTCACAACAGGAGGGAAAGGTCACAGACAGATGGAGGGATGCCAGAATTCAAAGTTCCGACAGAATTCAGATCCAACTGGCCGGCGATGACCGGGACCGGCCCTGTGCTGATGGTGAGGTCGGCACTGCTTTAGTGAGGGTCCAACAGTGCAACATTCATCAGACAACCATGCTGTGAGTGATGTGTCCTGTTTCACAGGCCACTGCCATGCACTAATTATCTCTCCTTGCTTTTGTAGGCACATTTGGGAAGCAGCCGACAGAATCCATGACCCAGAGCCTCAAAGCAAACTCCGAAGAAGCCTCTGAAGAGGAATCTGAAGGCACCCTCCCTGAAGTCCCATCAGAGCGCTCACCCACTCACCTCCCGCTTTCTCCCCATATTCTTTGATACCTTTTGCTCCAAGAGCTATATCTAACTCCTTCTTGAAAACATACAATGTTTTGGTCTCAACTACTTTCTATGGTAGTGAATTCCACAGGCTCACCACTCTCTGGGTGAAGAAATTCCTCCTTATCTCAGTGCTAAATGGTCCGCCCCGTATCCTCAGACTGTGACCCCTGGTTCTGGACTGCCCCACCATCAGGAACATCCTTTCTGCATTTACCCTGTCTAGTCCTGTTAGAATTTTGAGATCCCCCCTCATACTTCCAAACTCAGCGAATATAATCCTAACTGACTCAATCTCTCCTCATATGTCAGTCCCGCCATCCCAGGAATCAGTCTGGTAAACCTTCGCTGCATTCCCTCTATAGCAAGAATATCCTTCCTCAAATAAGGAGACCAAAACTGCACACAATATTCCAAGTGTGGTCTCACCAAGGCCCTGTACAATTGCAGCAAGACATCCCTGCTCCTGTACTCGAATCCCCCCGCCATGAAGGCCAACATACCATTTGCCTTCTTTACCGCCTGCTGCACCTGCATGCTTCCCTTCAGTGACTGGTGTACGAGGACACCCAGGTCTCGATGCACATTCCCCGCTCTCAATTTATAGCCATTCAGATAATAATCTGCCTTCCTGTTTTTGCTACCAAAGTGGATAACCTCACATTTATCCACATTATACTGCATCAGCCATGCATTTGCCCACTCACTCAGCTTGTCCAAATCACACTGAAGCATCTCTGCATCCTACTCACAGCTCATCCTCCCACCCAGCTTTGTGTCATCTGCAAATTTAGATATTACATTTAGTTCCCTCATCTAAATCATTGATATATATTGTGAATAACTGGGATCCCAGCACCGATCCCTGCGGTATCCCACTAGTCACTGCCTACCATTCGGAAAAAGACCCGTTTATCCCTACTCTTTGTTTCCTCTCTGCCAACCAATTTTCTATCCATCTCAATACACTATCCCCAATCCCATGCACTATAATTTTACACGCCAATCTCTTATGTGGGACTTTGTCGAAAGCCTTCTGAAAGTCCAAATAAGCCACATTTCCTTGGTCCCCCTCATCAACTCTACTAGTTACATCCTTGAAAATTTCCAGTAGATTTGTCAAACATGATTTCCCTTTCATAAATCCATGTTGACTCTGTCCGATTCTGCCACTGTTTTCCAAGTGTTCAGCTATTAAATCTTTTATAATGGACTCTAGAATTCTCCCCACTACCAACATCAGGTTGACTGGTCTATAATTCCCTGTTTTCTCTCTAGCTCCCTTTTTAAATAGTGGGGTTACATTGGCTACCCTCCAATCTGTAGGAACTGTTCCAGAGTCTATAGAATCTCGGAAGATGACCACCAATGCATCCACTATTTCTAGGGCCACTTCCTTAAATACTCTGGGATGTAGATTATCAGGCCCTGAGGATTTATCAGCCTTCAATCCCATCAATTTCCCCAGCACCATTTCCCTACTAATACTGATTTGTTGCAGTTCCTCCCTCTCACTGAACCCTGTGTTCCCCAACATTTCTGGTATGTTATTAGTGTTCTCCTTTGTGAAGACAGAACCAAAGTATGTATTTAATTGGTCAGCCATTTCTTTTTTCCCCATTATAAATTCCCCTGTTTCTGACTGTAATTGTCTTTTTGTATTTGTACTTCACCAACCTTTTTCTCTTAACAGACCTAAAGAAACTTTTACAGTCAGTTTTTATGTTCCCCTCAAGCTTACTCTCGTACTCTATTTTCCCCTTCTTAATCAATCACTTGGTCCTCCTTTGCTGAATACTAAACTGCTCGCAATCCTCAGGTCTGTTGTTTTTTCTGGCCAATTTGTATGCCTCTTCCTTGGATCCAATACTATCTCTAATTTCCCTTGTAAGCC
This sequence comes from Cetorhinus maximus, assembly GCF_964194155.1. Taxonomy (NCBI): domain Eukaryota; kingdom Metazoa; phylum Chordata; class Chondrichthyes; order Lamniformes; family Cetorhinidae; genus Cetorhinus; species Cetorhinus maximus. The sequence goes on from NC_135879.1 coordinate 249,891,477, forward strand.
TTGGTTTGGCCACCTTTCCTGTTTTACTTTTGCGCCAGACAGGAATAAACAATTCTTGCAGTTCACCCATGCACTCTTTGAATGTTTGCCTTTGCCTATCCACTGTCATCCCTTTAAGTAACGTTTCCCAATCCATCATAGCCAACTCGCTTCTCATACCATCGTAGTTTCCTTTATGAAGATTCAGGTTCCTAGTCTCAGAATCACTTTCCATCTTGATGAAGAATTCTATCATTTTATGGTCGCTCATCCCCAAGGGGCCTCGCACAACTAGTTTGCCAATTATTCCCTTCTCATTTCACAATACCCAGTCTAAGATGGCTTGTTCTCCAGTTGGTCCTCAACGTATTGGTCCAGAAAAACATCTCGTATACACTCCAGGAATTCCTCCTCTACGGTATTGTTACTAATTTGATTTGTCCAACCTATATGCAGATTAAAGTCACCCGTAATTACAGATATTCCTTTATTGCATGCATCTCTAATTTCCTGTTTACTGCCATTCCCAACATCACCACTACAGTTTGGGGGTCTATATACAACCCCCCACTAATGTTTTTTGCCCCTTAGTGTTTCTCAGCTCTCCCCAAAAAGATTCCACATCATCGGAGCTAATATCTTTCCTCACTATTGCGTTATTTTCCTCTTTAACCAGCAATGCAACTCCACCGCCTTTTCCTTTTGTCTGTCCTTCTTAAATACTGAATACCCCTGGATGTTCATTTCCCATCCCTGGTCACCCTGCAGCCATGTCTCCGTAATCCCGACTACATCATACCTGTTTACATCTATTTGCGTGGTTAATTCATCCACTTTATTGCGAATGTTCCTCGCGTTAAGGCACAAAGCCTTAAGGTTTGTCTTTTTAACATTACATGTCCTGTTCCCACTATTTTTCACTGAGGCCCTGTTGGATTCTTGCCCTTGATTTCTCCGCCCATCACTTTTCTTATTCCCCTTTCTGTCTTTTATCTCATCATCCTCCTGTGATCAAGCAACTATTAGGGCCTCCACCTCATCTCTGTGACAGGAGCATTCTCACAGACGGTATTGGCACTGCGATAAGCCAGACTGGAGTCAAACGTTCACAACTGCAATGTGAGGATCTACGGGGACACCTCACTGCATGTCGTCATCATCCTCCAGAAATCTGGCAGCTATGAGGGCCTCCTGAGTGCACCTGCCTCATCTATCCAGTGTGAGAGCCTCATCCCCGTTGTCGTCACCACCAAGGACATCCTCACTCTCATCCCCGTCAGCGTCCTCCTCATCGGAGGAGACCTCCAGCTCCTCCATCTCCTCCTCAGCCAGCTCCTCAGCCCATTACAGTGCCAGGTTGTAAAGGGTGCAGTAGACGACAACGATGCGTGACACCCTCTGCGGACTGTATTGCAGGGCCCCACCAGACCGGTCCAGGCACCGGAACCACATCTTCACCATCCCAATGGTTTGCCCCATTAAGTTGTGAGCTGCTGCATGAGCCTCATTATAGCATCGCTCTGCTGCAGTCTGAGGCCACCGCATGGGTGTCATCAGCCACGGTCTCTGCGGGTAGCCCTTGTCCCCAAATAGCCAATCCTGCAGCCTCTGTGGACCCTGGAAGACTGCAGAGATCTCCAAACAACTCGGGATGCAGGCGTTGTGCACACTCCCTGGAAACCATGTGCATACCTGCAGGATGCATTTCTGGTGGTCGCACACCAGCTGCACGCTCAGTGAGTGGAAGCCCTTGTGGTTGATGAAGTCCACTGAGTGTAGCGATGGAGACCTGAGCACCACATGAGTGCAGTCAATTGCACCCTCCACCTGTGGGAATCCTGAGATCAGGGCGAATCCAATGGCCCTTGCGTCCTGGCTGTCCTGGTACCGGGCGAAATGCACACAGTTGTGGGCCATGGAGAAGATGGCATCCTTGACCTCATGGATGCATTTGTGGGTGGCGGATTGTGAAATCCCCTAGAGGTCACCTGTGGAGCCCTGAAAGGAGCCACTGCCATAAAAATGAGCACCGTGGTCATTTTCACAGCCACGGGCAGTGGATGCCCTCCATGTCCCCTTAGCGCTAAGTCCTGCAGTAAGTGGCAGATGTGAGCCATCAGGTCCCTAGACATGTGCAGTCGTCAGCGACACTGGTTCTCAGTCATCTGCAGGAATGGCAGGTGGCGTCTAGCAACTCTAGGTGTCACTAGGCACCGACCAGCAACAGCTCGCTGTCCATCCTGTGCAGCATGTACAAGACCCCTGCTGCCCCTTCTTCATGAGGTTGCTGCTCCTGCCTTTGCACGGCCAGGAGCCTCTGTCACTCTCTCCTCCGTCTTCTACAGTCTCTGTAGGCCATCAGCATACAGCTAGGTCACCAGGATCCATGATCCTGATGTGGTCCTCCTGCAGCATGAAAGAGAGAGAGAGACGTTATCATGGCTGTACATAGCATCTTTCCTGGCCCTATGTGGCAGCCTTTTAATGCTTCCTGGAGAGCGCTGGCCAACCCTCGGATGGCCAGAGATGAGTGCGCTGCATGGCTGCCCTGTTAACCTGCAACATGGGGGACACTGGTCCAAACCAGGATGCTGAGATTGCAAGGCTGTGAGCGGCTCCAGCAGTGACTGCTACATAGCCAGCGTTGGCGAGGAGGTTGTAAAACGTGTGCTGTCCAACTGCTCCACAGTCCAATAAAGTGGTGGCGGACTCGAAGTCTGTGCCGGGGCATGGGGGGTGGAGGGGGTGGGTAAGGTATGGAGCATTTGGTGGCCCTATGGTGCCTCCACGTTGCTTGCTTGGTGGGCAGGCTAGGAGCCTGACCCCAATCATATCACTGTGGCTGCGCCTGATCTGCCTTAGTTGCAGAGGCATGGTCAGTTTATACAGGTGTCCCTAATGCTTGGCCATTTCCCTCGCTTACCCTGCTCCCCACCTGTGCATGGGATGCAGCACCTGACCCCCACCCGCCTCAACAGTCGCCTCCTAGGCTGCCAGCACTTGTCCCGGACACACCCATCCCTCAACAGTCACCTGCGGAGCCAGGCATCAGTTTCCTCCGGCGCCCCTGAGCTGTGGAGAACGCTGCTACTCACTCACTTCAGTTCCCCCAATGTGAAGGCCGGCAAGTGCATGCTGCCTGCATACTGTTGTCAAACACATCAGCATGCTTCCCCGCTGACGTGGATGGATGATATGGCGAGGTTCCAAGAGTGTGGTGGGATGGCCTTTTAATTATATGCTAATATATTACAATTAGCTCCCCGCCGACCGAATGTGGGAAACATGACCCGCTGTCCATGGGCTGAGTGGAAGATCGCGAAGTGCCTTCACACTGTTGTGAAGTGGTTCCCGCCATATTTTCTGCGCACGCCGCCTATCACACCCGCCGCCAGCGGGTTCGGAAAATTCCACCCATGCTTTGCCTAAAGCAATACAATCAGGTCAGGGGTCAAATTTCATGTCACAGCTGTTTAAGGAAGTAATGAACAGTTTGGCACAAATTTAGTCAACAGCTTATCATCTGGAGTCACAAGGAACTTTGGAAAGATGGCATCAAACTTTAAAAACGATGATGAAAGCATACTATCAGAATTATGCACAGGATTGTGATACAGGGATCCCATTTTTGTTATTTGCTATTATAGACTCTGCTAATGCATCGACTGGTTTTAGCCCTTTTGAACTAGTTTATGGTTATGAGGTAAAGGGACCACTGAAATTGATTCATGAGAAATTGGTGGGTCAAAATTCAGAAACTACTCTCCTGGATTACGTGTCAAATTTAAGGGAAAGATTGAACAGAGCATGTGAGTTGGCTAGGGAACATTTAAAGATATCACAGTAAGTGATGAAAGTGAAAGCAGATAAGAAGGCGAAGATTTGCAGTTGTGTTTCTGGAGAAAAAGTATTAGTTTTGTTAGCAGTACTAGGTGATTCATTAAATGCAAGATTTAGTGGGCCTTACAAGATTGAAAGGAAAATGCGTGAAGTAAATTATTTAATAAATACTCCAGATAGAAGAAAGAAGCAGAGGGTGTGTCATGTAAATATGCTTAAACAGTACTTTGACAGTGAAGAGGAACAAAAAGAGGTGTTAGTGATGGTGGATGATGAGAAAGAGGTAGAAGTGCAGGACTCTGAAATTGATTTTCCTCTAATCAAATTGGATAACAAAGGGGTGTTTGAAAATTTAAATGCAATATTGAGTTACCTTCCAAGCAAGTGTCAAAGTGATTTCGAAAAGCTATTGCAGTCACACAAACTTGTTTGTGGAAATAAGTTGGGTAAGACACATTTAGCATTACATGATTTTCAATCTTGACTATCATCTTCAATAAGGCAGCAACCTTATAGATTAAATCCGACAAAGTTATCACAAGTACAAAAATAAATTGATTTCATGCTTCAAAATGATATCATTGAGTCTGATTATGAGTCATTGAGTCCAGTTAAACTGGAGTTTGCCTGTTGTACTGGCACCAAATCTGGATGGAACACAAAGACTGTGTGTGGACTATCAAAAGGCGAATGTGGTGACAAAAGTGGTTTCATATCCCATACCATGGTTGCATTGAGAAAGTGGGACAATCGCAATTTATCACAAAGATTGACTTGCTAAAAGGATATTGGCAGGTACCATTGTCGGAGAGAGCAAAGGAGATATCAGCTTTCATAATGCCAAGTGGTCTATATCAGTTTAAAGTGATGCCATTTGGTATGAAGGATGCACCTGCGACATTTCAAAGACTGACAAAGAAAGTAATTGCGAGCCTAAGCAATTGTGCGGTTTATATTGGTGATCGAATTGTTTTCAGTCAGATGGAGGAGCATTTACAGCATTTGGAAGAATTATTTACTCGACCTCAAAAAGCTAATTTGGTGATGAACTTGGCTAAAAGTAAATTTGCAAAAGCTCAAGTTACATATCTAGGCTATACCATTGGACATGGTAAGGTGGCTCCGAAAGATGCGAAAGTCAAGGCTATTGTGGATTTCCCAATGGCTACAGCAAAACGAGAAGTTTTGAGATTTCTGGACATGCGTGGGTTTTACCGTAAATTTGTACCAAATTTTAGCCAAGTGGTTGCTCCACTGACTGAACTATTAAAAAAGAACAAGGAGTTTCAATGGACACTGGAGTGTCAGAAGTCATTCAATAGTTTGAAAACTGTATTAACTACAATACCAGTATTGGCAGTGCCCAATTATGCCAAGCAATTCAAGTTGGCCATTGATGCAAGTGATATAGGCATTGGGGCTGTACTATAACAAGAAGATGACACTGGAATTGAAAAACCGATAGGGCATTTTTCACAGAAGCTGAATGTACAACAGAGAAGATATTCAACAATCTAAAAAGTGACTTTGAGTTTGGTGTTAGCATTGCAGCATTTTGAAATTCATGTTGCAAACAATTAATCAGAAATAATTGTTTATACAGAACATAATCATTTGAAGTTTTTGGACAAATTTTGAGACAAAAGTGCAAGGTTTTTCAGGTGGAGTCTATTATTACAACCATTTAATCTACATTTAAATATTGCTGGAAGAGAAAATCTGTTCGCAAATGCGAGTTTGAAGCTTAAAGGAAAATGGCACATTTTTGAAAAAACACCTGGACACTGAACTGGAGTGATTTCTGTTGATACCAAGGCCTTGTGTGTGTGTATATATATATATATATATATATATATATTCATGTTAATGCATGCACCTGGTAATGTAATAGTCTGATAAGTATAGGAGATAGTATGAGATGCATTATTAAAATGAAGCCATCTTTTAGAACTATAACGTTAAATTTTCCAATAAGGAGGGGGATGTCATTAAGCTATTAGTGTATATGTTAATGAATAAAACTGAAAATAAATAAAAATAGAAATACGTGGATAAAAAATTAAAATAAAAAAATAAAAACGAATATTGAAAAAAGGGGATAAAACAAGGGTGAGGATGGAGGACGAGTTCATGGTCTGAAGTTGTTGCTCAATGTTAAGTCTGGAAGGGTGTAAAGTGCCTAAGCAGAAGATGAGGTGCTGTTCCTCTAGTTTTTAATTTTTATTTTTTATCCACTTATTTTTATTTTTATTTATTTTCATTTTTATTTCTTGTTTTATTCCCACCTTTTATCCTATTTTAACCTTTTTTCCCACCAATGTCCCTTCCCCCCACCAGGGCCATCTGTCACTTGTTCATGTTGTTCTTTCCAGAGTGCTTACCCTAGCTTACCACATTCTGCTTTCTGACCTTAATGCCACCTTTAGCCAGTACCACTACCATAAACACCCCTTTGTCCTGTTGTTCGTGACGTCTTTGTCAATCTCTCCTTTGCCTCCACCTAACGCTGGCCTTCTATCCAGCTTCACCTGCCCCACCCCACTTAAACAGTATAAATTTCATCACATTTTACTTCTCTTTAACTCTGAAGAAGAGTCATATGCACTCAAAACGTTAACTCTGTCTTTCTCTCAGCAGATGCTGTTAGACCTGCTGAGTTTTTCCAGCATTTTCTGTTTTTATTTCAATTATTCATTTCTGTCTGGTGCAAAAATAAAACAGGAACGGTGGCTCAACCATGGATTACAAAAAAAATAAGGGATAATATTAGATCCAAAGAGGAGACATGTAACATTGCCAGAAAAAAGCAGCAAGCCTGAGGTTTGGGAGCAGTTTAGAATTCAGCAAAAGTGGACAAAAAGGTTGACTAAGAAGGGGAAAATGGAGAATGAGCGTAAACTTGCAGGGAACATAAAAACTGACTGTAAAAGCTTCTATAAATATGTGAAGAGAAAAAGATTATCAAAGACAAATGTAGGTCCCTTACAGTCAGAAACGGGGGAAATTATAATGGGGAATAAAGAAATGGCAGAAGAATTGAACACATTTTGGTTCTGTCTTCACAAAAGAGGACTCACATAATTTCCCAGAAATGCTAGGGAACCAAGGGTCTAGTGAGAGGGAGGAATAAAGGAAATCAGTATTAGTAAAAAAATGGTGCTTGAGAAATTAATGGGGTTAAAGGCTGAAAAATCCCCAGGGCGTGATAATCTACATCCTAGAGTAGTAAAGGAAGTGGCCTGGAAATATTGGATGCATTGGTGGTCATCTTCCAAAATTCTATAGACTCTGGAGCAGTTCCTACAGATTGGAGGGTGGCAAATGTAATCCCACTATTTAAAAAAGGAGGGAGAGAAAAAACAGAGAATTACAGACCAGTTAGCCCAACATCAGTAGTGGAGAAAATGCTAGAGTCTATTACAAAAGATGTGGTAACAGAACACTTGGAAAGCATTAACGGGATTAGACAAAATCAGCATGGGTTTATGAAAGGGAAATCATGCTTAACTAATCTACTGGAATTTTTTGAGGATGTAACTAGTGGAATAGATAAGGGAGAACCAGTGGATGTGGTATATTTGGATTTCAAGAAGGCTTTTGATAAGACCACCAGGGCCAGATGGATTGTTCCTGAGGCTACTGAAGGAAGTCAGGGAGGAGATAGCAAATGCTCTGAGGATGATTTTCCAATCTTCACTAGATACAGGGGAGGTACCAGAGGACTGGAGAAATGCAAACGTAGTTACATTGTTTAAAAAGGGATCAAAGGAAATGCCAAACAATTATAGGCCAGTTAGTCTTACATCAGTGGTGAGCAAATTAGTAGAATCAATCCTGAGAGATAGGATTAACTGTCATGTGGAAAGGCATGGACTAGTCAGGGATGATCAGCATGGATTTGTTAAAGGAAGGTCTTGCCTCACAAATTTGATTGAAATCTTTGAGGAAGTGACAAGAAGGGTTGATGAAGGTAGTGCAGTGGATGTTGTGTACATGGATTTTAGCAAGGCATTTGACAAGGTCCCACAAGGCAGATTGGTCAGGAAAGTAAAAGCCCATGGGATTCAGGGTAATGTGGCAAGCTGGATAAAAGGTTGGCTTTGTAACAGGAAACAAAGGGTAATGGTCGATGAATGCCCTTGCAAATGGAAAGTTGTCTCAAGTGGTGTTCCACAGGGCTCGGCGTTGGGACCCTTGCTGTTTGAGTTATATATTAATGATTTGGACGTGAACGTGGGGGACATGATTGGGAAATTTGCAGATGACACAAAGATTGGCCAAGTAGTGGATAGTGTAGAGGATAGCCATAATCTCCAAAATGATATAGATGGGTTGGTGGAGTGGGCGGTAAAGTGGCAGATGGATTTTAACATAGAGAAGTGTGAGGTCATACATTTAGGGAGGTCAAACAGTTACAGGGATTACACAATAAATGGGAATATACTATGAGGGGTAGATGAAGTGAGAGATCTTGGCGTACAAGTACACAGGTCCCTGAAGGCAGCAGTTCAAGTAGACAAGGTTGTAAAGAAGGCATATGGAATGCTCTCCTTCATTGGCAGAGGTATAGAATATAAAAGTAAGGATATAATGTTGGAATTGTATAAAACACTGGTGAGGCCGCAACTGAAGTATTGTGTGCAGTTCTGGTCACCACATTACAGGAAGGACGTAATAGCTCTGGAGAGAGTGCAGAGGAGGTTTACAAGAATGTTGCCAGGGTTAGAAAAGTGTAGTCAAGCGGAGAGATTGGATAGGTTGGGGTTATTTTCCTGAGAACAAAGAAGACTGAGAGGTGACTTGACTGAGGTGTACAAAAAGGGTAAAATTGTTTCCCTTGATGGAAAATTCTAGGACCAGGGGACATAGATTCAAGATAAGTGGCAGAAGGTGTAGGGGGGACATGAGGAAGGACTTTTTTACGCAGAGGGTAATGGGTGTCTGGAATTCGCTGCCCAAGTTGGTGGTAGAGGCAGAAACTTTAAACTCTTTTAAAAAGTACCTGGATCTGCACCTAAAGTGCTGTAAGCTGCAGGGCTATGGACCGGGAGCAGGAAGGTGGGATTAGAAAGGGCACCTGGGTGTCCTCGGGCTGGCATGGACAAGATGGGCCGAATGGCCTCCTTCTGTGCTGTAACTTTTCTATGGTTTTGGTCTTTGGTTAGGAAGGTGCTGTCGAAGGAGCCTTGGTGAATTCCTGCAGTGCATCTGGTAGATGGTACACACTGCTGCTACTGTGCGTCAGTGGTGGAGGGAGTGAATGTTTGTGGATGTGGTGCCAATCAAGCGGGCTGCTTTTTTTGGACAGTGTCAAGCTTCTTGAGTGTTGTGGGAGCTGCACTCATCCAGGCAAGTGGGGAGTATTCCATCACTGTTCTGATTTGTGCCTTGTAGATGGTAGACAAGCTTTGGGGAGTAAGGAGGTGATCGCAGGATTCCTAGCCTCTGACCTGCTCTTGTAGCCACAGTATTAAATAGCTGGTCCAGTTCAGTTTCTGGAAATGGTAACTGCCAGGATGTTGATAGTGGGAGATTCAGTAATGGTAATACTGTTGAATGTCAAGGGGCGATGTTTGGATTCTCTCTTGATGGACATGGTCATTGCCTGACACTTGTGTGGCGCGAATGTTACTTGCCACTTGTCGGCCCAAGCCTGAATATTGTTAAGGCCTTGCTGCATTTGGACCTGGACTGCTTCCCTATCTGAGGAGTCGTAAATGGTGCTGAACATTGTGCAATCATCAGCGAACATCCCCATTCCTGACCTGATGGTGCAAGGATGGTCATTGTTGAAGCAGTTAAAGATGGTTGGGCTGAGGATATTGCCCTGAGGAACTCCTGCGGTGAGATGACTGGAGCTGAGATGACTGACCTCCAACAACCACAACCATCTTTCTTTGTGCTAGGTATGACTCCAACCAGCTGGCTTTAACCCAATTAAGCCACACACATAGACACAGACCCTACTACAATTCCATTTAAAAATAATTTCCAATAACATTATAGACACTAATACCTCTTCATGACAACAATCAGAAGAAGGTGGGGGAACATCGAGCAGAGTTGTTGGAAGACTTCGAGCAGAGTGACACATGAGTCACAGGAGTGCATCCACCTGCTCTCTGATGAAGTGGCTCCCACATGTCACCGCACAGCTGGCACATGGGAGGACAGACAAAGCAAGTCGAGGCCCTCAAGTCCTCAACTCTCCAGAGTACCTATGCCAAAGTTATCAGAGACAACATGGCCAATGATCGCACAGGCTGTCTCCAGCCTTCCTGCGGATGTCAGGGCAGCACTTAGAAGCAGTGGTGAGCATGGAAAAGTTAAGAATTTCTGATCACAAGTGGTTGCACGGGTGAACACTTTCACTGAGTAATGTGTAGCGGTGTCTTTCAGCTTCACTTACAGACTTCATGAGTCCTCTCCCTGCATGGGATGTGGGCATTACTGACTAGGCCAGCATCTATTGCCCATCCCTAATTGTCCTTGTTCAGAGGGCATTTAAGAGTAAGCCACATTTCTGTCGGTCTAGAGTCACATGTAGGCCAGACCCGGTAAGTACAGCAGATTCCCCCTAAAGGACATTAGTTAGCCAGATGGGTATTTCATGGTCATCATTAGACTTTTAATTCCAGATTTTTATTGAATTCAGATTCCACCATTTGCCATGGTGGGATTCAAACCCAGGCCCCCAGAGCATTACCTTGGGTCTCCGGATTACTAACCTAGCGACAATACCACTCGCCATCACCTCCCCTGTCACACCGGACACCTTACCACCTCCGGACTTCTTCCCTTACACCTACCTCCCCACTTGCACCGTTCTCCCTTGTTACACCCAACTGCCCCTGTACCCCCTCCTCCCTCACACTCTACACCCCTTTAAAACTTCCTTCCCCCTCCCAACCTCACTCCCTGACACCTCCGCACCCCCCACCTCATCCCCCAACACCTTTGTCCCCCCAAACTCACCGCCCAAACATTCGCTCCCTCCAACCTCACCCCCCCAACACCTTAGCGCCCCCAACCTCACCCACCTTGACATCTTTGCTAACCCCAACCTCACCCCTCCGACACCTTCACTCCCCGCCTCCAACTTCATCCCCCCCCGTGCACCTTCCTCTCCCACTCACACCTGGACCTTTCTCCCAACAGTCACAACCCCCCCTCAACTGCCGATCATCCGTACCAGCGAAGTTCCGAAGTATCAACGGAGACCGTTGAAGGTGGTGTGAGCCTGTGGCAAAGTCCGTGAAGCTGCTGCATGGAAACCTCCCACCTTCTGAGAGCTGCTTTGCAGCTAAACCCATGTGCATGAGGATCCAACCAGCATGCGATGCATGCATTCCTTCAGGTAGCTGTAAGCCTCCAGCATCTTGCCCTCGGATGTCTGCGATTTGAGCAAGGCCCTAAAGGTAAGTCCCGACTTCTGCTTTCCTGTACGTGTTCTGGGCCATTGTCTATTGTGTTTTCCTGCTGGCGTAACGGTAAATGGATTGTGGGGGGACAATTTGGGTTGGGCCTTACTTTGCGTCCCATTAGCAGGATGCAAATCGGGCTTTCGCCAGCCTCTAGCGGGATTCGCAATCTGCCATGGTGGACATCATCGGATGATTCTGCTGTGATTTCACACCAGCTTGAAACAGATTTCTGCCCCTCCCACTGAATTCTCCCCCCCACCCACCATGATGCCCACCGCCAAAGGGAGCGATCGATTTCGGCCTTCAATTTGGACTCTGATAAATCTTTTTCGGTCAGATTTTCTTGTTTGGTCATCTATCTATTTCGGACCTGAGCTCCAAATTTCTGTTATGGTAGTACAGAGACAGGCAAACTGTACTTATTTCCTCTCACTACCTGTTCGTAAACAGAAGGCGTTTTGAACTATTTTTTAAAAATATGTGGTGACGTGTTTTCCCAAACCCTCACCAGTAACCCAGAGCAAACCCGCGTTATGATTAACTCAGAAGTTTAATTTATTCCACAGTCAAAGCCCATGGGAGGAGTGTTCCCAACTTCCCACTCCACTCCACTCAGCCAGTAAAGGGGGTTGGGAAAAGGAGTTTTACAACCATGGACAGTAACAGTACAAGAACCACAGAAATGAATATTAGTTCATGTGATTTCCAGAATCCTACTCCTATGAGGAATTCTTTCACATAAGATTTTGAGTTCAGCTGGTTAAAGATCAGTGATGTAGAATTTGCTTTACAGTTGATGCTAATACCAAAGATGAAGTAGGTACATAGAGACTGAGTCGCTTCTGGGAGGAAATCTTCCAGCAGAGACAGGCTTTGAGGAGCAGGCTGTTGTTTTGCCTGGAGGCCTGCATCATTTCTCCAGCTGGATGTTAAACAGCAGACTGCTTGTGAAGCTAAAGATGTAATGTTAAAACTGTCCAAAGAGGTTATGAGCATTTCTTCTGGTATAATGAGTTTTGATCTCTCTCCCAGTTGGGAAGCCAGTTCATCTGCACTTCCTCTGCTTTCGTTGATTACAAGGGTTCTGTACAATGAGTTGTGAGATTCCACAGGCTGAGCGAGGAATTCTTTTGTGCTGAACCTTTGGTCATGTGACTTGTATCATCCATCTTTTTTTTGGTTCAGCAGAAAGGAATGGCAAAAGAATAGAGTTCTGGATTTCTGTTTATGCCACATGGAACACAACACTTGCCGTAGAGGAAGTGCAGGGGAGGTTTTCCAGACCAGAACAGTATAAGTGTAAAGGAAAGCAGAGTGGGACAGGAAGGGACTGAGAGTTTAACAAAAATTGTACATCGATGAAAAAAGCCATTGCGGGGAAAAGAAATTAAAAAAAAGAAATTATAGGTTCTTTGTAACATAGGAAATAGGAGCAGGAGTAGGCCATTCAGTGCATTGAGCCCGCTCCACCATTCAAACAGACCATGGCTGACCATCTATGCCTTACGCCATTTTTCCCACTATCCCCATATCCCTTGCTGTCATTAGTATCCAGAAATCTTTCGATTTCTGACTTGAACATGCTTAATGACTGACCTTCCACAGCACTCTCAGTCCCAAAGATTCACTATCCTCTGAGTGAAGAAATTCCTCCTCATCTCAATCTCAAATGGCCTGCTCCTTATACTGAGATTGTGTCCCCTGTTTCTAGACTCACCAGCCTGGGGAAAATCCTATCCACATCTACCCTGTCACGCCCTGTAGCTTGACTAGTCTGTGGGACAGCTCTCCTAATTTTGGCACAAGCCCCCAGATATTAGTAAGGGTTTGCTGTTGTTGTTTCTGGTGCCTTGTCAACGCCAGGTTATCTGTCCAGTTTCATTCATTTTTGCTGACTTTGTAGTGGTTTGATAGAACTGAGTGGTTTGTTCGGCCATTTCAGAGTCAGCCAAATTGATGTGGGTCTGGAGTCACAAATAGGCTAAGTAAGAATGGCAGATTTTCTTCCCTAAGGGCATTAGTGAACCAGATGGGTTTTTACGACAAAAGTAAAATACTGCGGATGCTGGAAACCTGAAACAAAAACAAAAACTGCTGGAAAATCTCAGCAGGTCTGACAGCATCCGTGGAGAGAAAGACAGAGTTAACGTTTCGAGTCTGTATGACTCTTCTTCAGAACTAAAGAGAAGTAGAAATGTGGTGAAATATATACTGTATAAGGGGGGCGGGACAGGTGAAGCTGAATAGGCCAATGAAAGGTGGACGCCAAAGAGAGATTGTGAAAGATGTCATAAACAAAAGGTCGAAGGGATGTTGATGGTGGCGATACTGGCTAAAGGAGGTGCTAATGGTGACGTTAAGAGTAGAAGCAGGATGAGCAAGTGACAGATGGCCTGAGCGGGGATGTGGTGAGGGGAGGGGATGGTGTGGGAGCAAGGATCAAACAGGCTCAAAGCTGTGAATAAAACAATGAATGGAAATAAATTTTAAAAATAATAATAGAAATAGGTGGGAAAAAATGTATATGTAAAAATTTAAAAATAAATATTTGAAAAAGGGGGATCAAAAAGGGGTGAGGATGGGGAAGAGAGTTCATGATCTGAAGTTGTTGAACTCAATATTCAGTTCGGAAGGCTGTAAAGTGCCTAGTCGGAAGATGAGGTGCTGTTCCTCCAGTTTGCGTTGAGCTTCACTGGAACAATGCAGCAGGCCAAGGACGGACATGTGGGCATGAGAGCAGGGTGGAGTATTGAAATGGCAAGCGACAGGGAGGTCTGGGTAATGCTTGTGGACAGACCGAAGGTGTTCCGCAAAGCGGTCACCCAGTCTGCGTTTGGTCTCTCCAATGTAGAGGAAACTGCATTGGGAGCAGCGAATGCAGTAGACTAAATTGAGGGAAGTGCAAGTGAAATGCTGCTTCACTTGAAAGGAGTGTTTGGGCCCTTGGACGGTGAGGAGGGGGGAAGTAAAGGGGCAGGTGTTGCACCTTCTGTGGTTGCATGGGAAGGTGCCGTGGGAGGGCATTGAGGTATAGGGGGTGATGGAGGAGTGGACCAGGGTGTCCCAGAGGGTACGGTCCCTGCGGAATGCCACCGGGGGGGTGAAGGGAAGATGTGTTTGGTGGTGGCATCATGCTGGAGTTGGCGGAAATGGCGGAGGATGATCCTTTGAATGCAGAAGCTGGTGGGGTGATAAGTGAGGACAAGGGGGACCCTATCATGGTTCTGGGAGGGAGAGGAAGGTGCGAGGGCAGAGGCGCGGGAGATGAGTAGGACACGGATGAGGTTTTTACAACAATTGTTTCATGGTCACTATTACTAAGACGAGCATTTGAATTGCAGATTTATTAACTGAATTCAAATTCCGCCAGCTGTCGGGGGGGATTTGAACCCAGAACATTAGCTACTAGTCTGGTGACATTACCACTGCGACACCACCTCCCCCTGCACCAGAGCTTTAAAGGAGCTATCCAATGAGTCCCACTTCCTGTTATTTCCTCATAACACTGCAAATGTTTTCTTTGATAGTATGTATCCAATATTCTTTTGAAAGTTGGGCATGTACTCTTTGGAGTTTAGAAGAATGAGAGGTGATCTTAAAAAAAACCCATAAGATTCTGAGGGGGTTTTGACAGGGTAGATGCTAGGAAGATGTTTCCTAGCCATTCGGCCCATCTTGTCCATGCCAGCTCAAGGACACCCAGGTGCCTTTTCTAATCCCACCTTTCTGCACCCGGCCCATAGCCCTGCAGCTTATAGCACTTTAGGTGCAGATCCAGGTACTTTTTAAAAGAGTTTAAAGTTTCTGCCTCTACCACCAACTTGGGCAGCGAATTCCAGACACCCACTACCCACTGCCTAAAAAAGTTCTTCCTCTTGTCCCCCCTATACCTTCTGCCACTTATCTTGAATCTATGTCCCCTGGTTCTAGAATTCTCCATCAAGGGAAACAATTTTATCCTGTCCACTCTATCTATTCCCCTCATAATTTTGTACACCTCAATCAAGTCACCTCTCAGTCTTCATTATTCTCAGGAAAATAACCCCAACCTATCCAATCTCTCCTCATAGCTACACTTTTCTAACCCTGGCAACATTCTTGTAAACCTCCTCTGCACTCTCTCCAGAGCTATTACATCCTTCCTGTAATGTGGTGACCAGAACTGCACACAATACTCCAGTTGTGGCCTCACCAGTGTTTTATACAATTCTAACATTATAACCTTACTTTTATATTCTATACCTCTACCAGTGAAGGAGAGCATTCCATATGCCTTCTTTACAATCTTGTCTACTTGAGCTGCTGCCTTCAGGGACCTGTGTACTTGTATGCCAAGATCTCTCACTGCATCTACCGCTCTTAGTATATTCCCATTTATTGTGTAATCCCTGTAACTGTTTGACCTCCCTAAATGTATGACCTCACACTTCTCTATGTTAAGATCCATCTGCCACTTTACCGCCCACTCCACCAACCCATCTATATTGTTTTGGAGATTATGGCGATCCTCTACACTATCCACTACTCGGCCAATCTTTGTGTCACCTGCAAATTTCCCAATCATGCCCCCCACGTTCATGTCCAAATCATTAATATATAACACAAACAGCAAGGGTCCCAACGCCGAGCCCTGTGGAACACCACTTGAAACAACTTTCCATTCGCAAGGGCATCCATTGACCATTACCCTTTGTTTCCTGTTACAAAGCCAACCTTTTATCCAGCTTGCCACATTACCCTGAATCCCATGGGCTTTTACTTTCCTGACCAACCTGCCGTGTGGGACCATGAATGAGTCTTTCTTGCTGAGTATTTGTTTTTCAATGTGCTAAGAACTAGATATAGTTTTAAGTAAGCCATATGTGTATTTGTGTCTGTGAGGAATAAGCTATAGCTTTCAGTTTAAGTTTATGTTTAAGGTTAGTTTATCTGTTGTGTTTGTATGTTAGAAAAGAGAAACCGGGGTTTTGGTCACTTTAGAATGTTGCTTGCAAGTCTGTGGGTTTGTTTGTATACCTGAATTTTAATGAGGTTTTACAACCCTTGAAGTGGCTTAGAGAAGTTAAAACAAAGTAGGGAAAACTATGCTGTTGCCTAGCAACAAGGGGTCCACAGCGATACAGAAACAGAAAGCAGTTGAAATTTAGTTGGAGATTATGCTCTAAAGTGAATTGAGCAGTTTAAGTCTCTGTCTAGCTAGACATTCTAGCAGATTGCTGAGGAAAATAAGTCTAAGAATCTTAGATGCATTGTTCTAAAGTTAAGGTAAGATTGAATATCGAGTGAGTTCTGGATCTCCAGGGGACCCAAATTTTTAATTCCTCTCTGGCCACGGGGGAGGTGCCAGAGGACTGGAGAACAGCTAATGTGGTTTGACTATTTAAGAACGGTTGTAGAGATAAGCCAGGGAACTACAGGCCAGTGAGTCTCACGTCAGTGGTAGGGAAACAGTTGGAGAAAATTCTGAAGGAGAGTATCTATCTCCTCTTGGAGAGGCAAGGTTTGATCAGGGATAGTCAGCATGGCTTTGTCAGAGGGTGGTCATGCCTAGCAAATTTGATTGAAATTTTTGAGGAGGTGACCAGGTGTGTAGATGAGGGTAGTGTAGTTGATGTAGTTTATATGGATTTCAGCAAAGCCTTTGACAAGGTCCCACATGGGAGACTTATAAAGAAGGCAATGCACATGGGATACAGGGTGATTTGATAAGGTGGATTCAAAATTGGCTTAGTCGTAGGAGGCAGAGGGTGATGACAGGAGAATGCTTTAGTGACTGGAAGCCAGTGTCCAGTGGCGTACCACAGACTGATCTGTGGTCTGTCTCCAATTATTTGTCATTTATATAAACGACATAGATGACTATGTGGGGGGTAGGATTAATAAGTTTGCGGATGACACAAAGATTGGCCGGGTGGTTAACAGTGAGGTTGAGTGTCTGGGGCTACAGGAAGATATAGACGGGATGGTCAAATGGGCAGATAAGTGGCAGATGGAATTTAACCCTGAAAAGTGTGATGTGATACACTTTGGAAGGAGTAATTTGACAAGGAAGTATTCAATGAACGGCATGGCACTAGGAAGTTCTGAGGAACAAAGGGACCTTGGCGTGTGTATCCATAGATCTCTGAAGGCGGAGGGGCAAGTTAGTGGGGTGGTGATAAAGGCATATGGGACACTTGCCTTTATCAATCGAGGCATAGATTTCAAAAATAGGGAGGTCATGTTGGAGTTGTATAGAACCTTGGTGAGGCCACAGCTGGAGTACTGTGTGCAGTTCTGGTCACCACATTATAGGAAGGACGTGATTGCACTGGAGGGGGTGCAGAGGAGATTCACCAGGATGTTGCCTGGGATGAAACATTTAAGTTATGAAGAGAGGTTCGATAGACTTGGGTTGTTTTCCTTGCACCAGAGAAGACTGAGGGGCAACCTGATCGAGGTGTACAAGATTATGAGGGGCATGGACAGGGTGGATAGGGAGCAGCTGTTCCCCTTAGTTGAAGGGTCAGACACAAGCGGGCATAAGTTCAAGGTGAGGGGCAGGAGGTTTAGGGGGAATGTGAGGAAAAATTTTTTTACCCAGAGCGTGGTGACGGTCTGGAATGCGCTGTCTGGGAGGGTGGTGGAGGTGGGTTGCCTCACATCCTTTAAAAAGTACCTGGATGAGCACTTGGCACGTCATAACATTCAAGGCTATGGGCCAAGTGCTGGTAAATGGGATTAGGTAGGTAGGTCAGGTGTTTCTCATCTGTCGGTGCAGACTCGATGGGCCGAAGGGCCCCTTCTGCACTGTGTCATTCTGTGATATCAAGTTGTCAGCAGTCTACCTGGAGAGGGAACTGCAGGGAGCAAATCCTAAAGGAAAAGGAGAAAGGTCCCAAAAAGACCTTTAAGTCAAAGTACAAGGACAGGAATCTGGAACAAGATCTTGTTCAGTGAAATTAAAGTATGGAGCAGAAGAAATGGCTCCGAATCGAAGAGAGAAAACTTGGGGCAGCAGAATCAAGGCAAAGTGGGCTCTCCAGAAGCCAGGAGATCCGACGCGATAGCCAAAGGTTGGTGACTCATTACTGTAGGCCTGTGAAGCATAGCTGAGTATCTGAGAAAGTCTGCGGAAGGTGAAACGTAGGTGCATGTGGTGACCAAGGAGAGAGGAACATGAGAAGCAGAGGTTTAAACCCTGGAGGTAGATGTGGAAGACGTCCAAGTGAAAGCATAGCTGGAGAAAGTTCCAAGGTGAGTTCTTCAAGGGTGGAGATTGGAAACCTACTGTGAAACACAGAGTTCAGTGAGACCGGTTGGCTCACAGTGTGACAAGTCTGGGGAATTGATGAGAAATCCATAGCATCTGCTTTGGGTGGCATCTGTTACTTGGTTTCAGAGTGTGGTGTGTCTGACCACAGGTCACCTACTGATTTTCACACATTGTGTACTTGCTGTGAACATTAGAGTGTGAGATAGATTTTGTAACTTGTGTCATCCTGCTGAATCTGTATATAACTGTAAAGGTATAGTTGTGGGTGAAGGAGTAGTGTAATATAGTTCATCTTTTCTTGTTTAATAAATGTTTTATTATTTTGCTAAAAGTTTATCAGCTGGTTCTGTGGTGCGAATTTTCCCTAACTGAGACTAAGTGTGGTGGCGGGCAGTTTTAGCTGCACCCACCCCACCGATTGGAGTGGTGAGAGCTCAGGCCTGATTCTGCACTTGGAACCTCATTAATTATGCAAAGGCGTCTATCAGGCCGAATTACTTGGCAGGTTGGGAGTTGATTCATGCGGCCGTCGTCAGCTGGTGGGTTCGCAGGTCCAGGTGCCATTTTTAAAGACCAGGCCAACACACAATCTCACTCTCTCCAGCCCACTAGAGATATCTGGCAGCCAGAAGAGGAAGGCCAAGAGCCTGAGGAACAAGACACCACACCGTTTCACACCCCAGGCCCTCCAGGCCTTGATCAGAGGAGTGCAGGCATACAGGCACGCGCTCTATCCAGGGATGGCTTCAGGAGGCCCAACAGCCTCACCTCTCTGGCCTGGGAGGCCATCAGTGAGCAGGTCAACATGGCTGTCACCTATATCCAAAATGCCACTCAGTCATCCTTCAACTCCCTCCAATATCAAACTCTCATTATGGCATCATGTACTCAAACTGCTACTCTCTTCAGGAGTCTCACACAACTATTAGCAGGGGACACATATCAACATTCACTCTCTCACCAAGACTTTCACATCACCAACATCCCGTTTGTAATGATGCTCACACTCCATCCTCAGGCCCTTCTGGGGAGGGCCCACCACACACAGAGACATGCATCTCACCCAACCTCTGCTCCATCCCTTCTCATCACATGCCTTCCTTTCTTCTACATGCAGGCCAGGCTGCTGTACAACAGGCGCAAGAGAGTGCAGACCGTGGGAGGGACGGCCGATGTCATCGTCCTCACTGAACTTGAGGAGGCTGCAGCCGAGCTGGCTGTGGAGGACAGGGATTGCTCTTGTGGAGAAGGGGAGAATGGCCTCACCCACCAACCCAGCACGGATCACAGCTCCACCATTTCATCAAATCCTGATATTCATAGTGAGTCACGTGCAGTATTATCTAGCTCATGCTCATTCAGTGAAACTGTCTTTTCTATTTTCTAGGTACCAGCAGTTTGAGGCCCCCAAGCTAATCCAACAACACCAGTGTGAGCTCCCAGACTTCACAGAATGACACAGTGCAGAAGAGGCCCTTCGGCCCATCGAGTCTGCACCGACACGTGAGAAACACCTGACCTACCTACCTAATCCCTTTTACCAGCACTTGGCCCATAGCCTTGAATGTTATGATGTGCCAAGTGCTCATCCAGGTACTTTTTAAAGGATGTGAGGCAACCCGCCTCCACCACTCTCCCAGGCAGTGCATTCCAGACCGTCACCACCCTCTGGGTAAAAAGGTTTTCCCTCACATCCCCCCTAAACCTCCTGCCCCTCATCTTGAACTTATGTCCCCTTGTGACTGACCCTTCAACTAAGGGGAACAGCTGCTCCCTATCCACCCTGTCCATGCCCTTCATAATCTTGTACACCTCGATCAGGTCACTCATCAGTCTTCTCTGCTCCAACGAAAACAACCTAAGTCTATCCAACCTCTCTTCATATCTTAAATGTTTCATCCCGGGTAACATCCTGGTGAATCTCCTCTGCACCCCCTCCAGTACAATCACATCCTTCCTATAATGTGGCGACCAGAACTGCACACAGTACTCCAGCTGTGGCCTCATCAAAGTTTTATACAACTCCAACATGACCTCGCTACTATTGTAATCTATGCCTTGATTGATAAAGGCAAGTGTCCCGTATGCCTTTTTCACCACCCCACTAACATGCCCCTCCGCCTTCAGAGATCTATGGACACACACGCCAAGGTCCCTTTGTTCCTCAGAACTTCCTAGTGCCATGCCGTTCATTGAATACTTCCTTGTCAAATTACTCCTTCCAAAGTGCATCACCTCTCACTTTTCAGAGTTAAATTCCATCTGCCACTTATCTGCCCATTTGACCATCCCGTCTATATCTTCCTGTAGCCCAAAACACTCAACCTCACTGTTAACCACCCGGCCAATCTTTGTGTCATCTGCAAACTTACTAATCCTGCCCCCCACATAGTCATCTATGTCGTTTATATAAATGACAAATAATTGGAGACCGAGCACAGATCCCTGTGGTACACCACTGGACACTGGCTTCCAGTTACTAAAGCATCCTTCTGTCATCACCCTCTGTCTCCTACAACTAAGTCAATTTTGAATCCACCTTATCAAATCACCCTGTATCCCATGTGCATTGCCTTCTTTATAAGTCTCCCATGTGGGACCTTGTCAAAGGCTTTGCTGAAATCCATATAAACTACATCAACTACACTACCCTCATCTACACACCTGGTCACCTCCTCAAAAATTCAATCAAATTTGTTAGGCATGACCTCCCTCTGACAAAGCCATGCTGACTATCCCTGACCAAATCTTGCCTCTCCAAGTGGAGATAGATTCTCTCTTTCAGAATTTTCTCCAATAGTTTCCCTACCACTGACGTGAGACTCACTGGCCTGTAGTTCCCTGACTTATCTCTACAACCCGTCTTAAATAGCGGAACCACATTAGCTGTTCTCCAGTCCTCTGGCACCTCCCCCGTGGCCAGAGAGGAATTAAAAATTCATCTGAGGAGGAAGCTCCGGAAGAACCGTCATGGCACTCACACACACCCTCCACCAGCTCAGAGACACATGTCAGTGGGGCACAGATTAGATTAGACTTGGGCTCACTTTCTGGAGAACACCTCTCTGACATATCACCGCAGCAATTGGAGGCAAGGACAACCCAGGTCTCCGGCACTCGGAGGGCTGCTGGATACCAGCCACCTGCTCGGTCCAAGTCAGATGATGAGCTTCTGGAAGTGGCCATTAAATCTATGCTGGAGATACAACGTCAGGCTGCGGAACATTAGGCAGAGATGCAGCAGTCACTCAGCAGACTAGAGCGAACAATGGAGGAGTCTGTCTGCGTTTTGTCTGATGGCGTGGCTCTGACATGCAAGTGCTTGAGGTCACCATGGGAAGGTTGGCGACCACCACAGCTACCTTGGTCCAGCAGGTCTTGCCGGATCTGCGCTCTGCCCCGCACTCTATGGCCACACACCCTGGTGAGTACCTTCAGGATGTAGGCGACATAGGGACAAGGCACCTTGGCCCCCCTCCAGGTGCACCATCTCCTGCAGGAGTCAGGGCAGAGTCCTCAGGCACCCACAGGGAGGATGAGCATCAGCCGGACACCCCGGGGGCCTCCTCTCAGAACACTCCAGCAGCCGCTCACAGCCCCCTCTGCCTGTGACCCCATCCACTCCAGTTTCTCAGGCCGATGAGGGTGCTTTTGCCTCTGAGCAAGGTGCCTTTATCAGGCTGGGGCCCTCCAGGCCACCAGAAGACATCCATCGAGGTCATCACAGACATCAGGACATAGCAGTCAGCAGGCTGCCTCCACCTCTGCTACGGATGTCGGGGCTACACCCAGGCGTAGCGCTTGAGTTAGGAAAATTAAGGAAAATTGATGTCATTTTTGGCATGCTAGATGTAAATAAATTGCACTTTTGTTAATACATTTGATGGTTATGTGAATGCTCCTGTCACCTGAGGGCGTTGTGAGTTTGTACTTTGGAATCCTCTTATTTCGAGGTTTAGCCTTCCTCCCACTCAGTGATAGTGTCCCACTGTGAGATTCACATTCTTGTGATGTAAACTTCATGTGAATTAGTATCCGCACCCCCTGTGTGATGTCAGGGAGATGTGTTTAAATCTTTATTGGAAGGATGTGATGTAAGCCTTTCTAACCATTCCTCCTCAAAGAACACCATTGAGCGAGGGCAGGTCATCAGCATTGATAATCTAGCAGCATTTGTATCTCCTCAGTGGTAGTGGCAGAAGAAAGACATGCAGAGAAGGAGGAGATCCTTAAGCATGTCCACATCCCAGTCGCAGCAGCATTTGCATCATTAGATGGTGGTGAAGGCTTCACGTCTTCTCTCACATCACTCTTGTTCCTAAGTGGGTTCTCAGTTCTTAGAGTGAGGTCACTCACAGGGCCCCACGGACCAAAAAAAATCACGTCCTAAAGATTCATGAGGCAAGTGTGAATGTGAGACTCGTTCTCGCTGCAAGTAGGTGGACATCCCCTGAGTTGAAAGAAAATGGCAGTGAGGGCTAGGAGAGATGTGGCCATATTCCCTCACTTGACTTTAATCTTCCTGGAGCCTGTCAGCGATTAACGTATCATGGCCACATCTCCCATGTCTTTCTTCCTCCTTAACGTGATTGTGCTCAAACTAACCCTCAGCAGCCTCCTGAGGTTCTTGGGCCTTCAGATCTTCATCCTCCGATGAGCTCTCATCCTCGTCCAGGTCATCATCTGGCAGGGGGTCATCTCTTTGCACATCCAGATTGTGAAGGGTGCAACACACTACAATGATATGGGAAACTCTGTTGGGAGTGTTTTGGAGTGAGCCATTTGAGTGGTCCGAGCATCTGAAACACATCTTCAGAAGCCCTATAGTCTGCTCTATAAGGGAGCATGTGGAGCTGTGAGCAGCATTGTACCTCTCCGCGGAATGACTCTGAGGGCGACACACTGGTATCATCAGCCAGTGTTTCTGTGGGTACCCCTTATCCTGAAGCAGCCATCCCTGCAAACGTAATGGCTCCTCGAAAATCTCAGGCACCTGGGTCTGACTCAGGATGTAGGATTCATGGCAACTCCCAGGGTGCCGTGCACAAACGTGCAGTATGTTCTTCCGGTGATCACACACCAGTTGTGCATTGATGGAATAATAGCCCTTGTGGTTTATAAACATGAGATCCTGCTGTCATGCAGCCCATATAGCCACGTGGCACTCTTGGGAAGCCTGAGATGGCGGCAAAGCCAGTGAATCTCGCAGCCTGGCTATCTCCATCCAGAGCACACCTGACATAATGATGGGCCTTCCTGTAAAGGGCACCACCTTTATGCATCAATATGTTGCGGACTGAGAGATACCACACAGGTTGCCTGTTGATCCTTGGAAAGAGCCAGAGGTGGTCACCTTCAAGGCCACTGGCAGGCGATACCTTCCACCTAACTCCGCATGGCGCCAGGCCTTCATGAAGAATGTGGCATATGTAATGTACCAGACCTCGGGACGAGCGCAGAGCAGACGTGCACGCCATTATCTCTCACTCATTTGTAAGTAAGAGACTCTTGGATGATAAACCCTAGGTCTGGCGAGTCTCCTCTGTTGCCTGGGTCTCCCCTCCTCTCCTCCCCTCCTGTTTATGCCGTGGCTCTGTTTGACCATGTCCCTCCTGCTGGAGCTGTGCATGGAGTCACCTCTCCCTCCTTCACCTCCTCCATTGCATTAGGACCCTGACAAAGGCAGCAATGAGCCCTGGATTCATATCTGCTTTTGCCTTCTCTCTGAAAGGAAACATTGAAGATATTAATGATTCAAGGGGCAAGAAATCAAAGTTCAGAGGATGACATGTTTGGAGAGCGATTCAATTCGAATCACCACATGGTATCAAGAAACGGCTGAAGGCACTGGATACTGCAAAGACTATGGGCCCTGACAATATTCCAGCAATAGTACTGAAGACTTGTGCTCCAGAACTTGCCGCGCCCCTAGCCAAGCTGTTCCAGTACAGCTATAACACTGGCATCTACTCGGCTATGTGGAAAATTGCCCAGGTATGTCCTGTACACAAACAGCAGGACAAATCCAACTAGGCCAATTACAGCCCCATCAGTCTACTCTCCATCATCAGTAAAGTGATGGAAGGGATCATCAACAGTGCTATCAAGTGGCACTTGCTTAGCAATAACCTGCTCACTGACACCCAGTTTGTGTCCTGCCACAGCCACTCAGCTCCTGACCTTACTACAGCTTTAACCCAAAGATGGACAAAAGAGCTGAACTCCCAATGTGAGATGAGAGTGACTGCCCTTGACATCAAGGCAGCATTTGATCGAGTGTGGCATCAAGGAGCCCGAGCAAAACTGGAGTCAATAGGAATCAGGGAGAAAATTCTCCGCTGCTTGGAGTCATACCTACCACAAAGGAAGATAGTTGTGATTGTTGGAGGTCAATCATCTCAGTCCCAGGACATTACTGCAGGAGTTCCTCAGGGTAGTGTCCTGCTACCAACCACTTTAAGCTGCTTCATTAATGACCTTCCCTCCATTATAAGGTCAGAAGTGGGGATGTTCGCTGATGATTGCACAACGTTTACCATTTGCGACTCCTCAGATACTGATGCAGTCCTTGCCCATATGCAACAAGACCTGGACAACATCCAGGTCTGGGCTGACAAGTGGCAAGTAACATTTGCGTCATGCAAGTGCCAGGCAATGACCATCTCCAACAAGAGAGAATCTAACTTTGGTCCCTTGGTATTCAATGGCATCAGCATCGCTGAATCTCCCACTATCAACATCCTGGGGGTTACCATTGACCAGAAACTGAACTGGGCTAGGCATATAAATACTGTGGCTACAAGAACAGGTCAGAGGCTGGGAATTCTGTGGAGAGTAATTCACCTCCTGACTCCCCAAAGCCTGTCACCATCTACAAGGCATAAATCAGGAGTGTGGTTGTTATGACCGAGCAGTTGGTAAAGCTGAGTTATTTTAAAAAAAATCCCAGATGGAAACTTTAAACAACTGTCATAACCTAAAATTGTAAGTGTTATGTTTGAGATGCAACTCTAAACTCAGGAATTATACCACCAGTTCTCGAGGGGTTTTATATTAAGCTAAATGAAACATTTTATTAATTTACACAAGTTAAATATATACACATGGCTACAAATTACTACGATCATAACTTATAACAAATTCCCAAACTATCTCCATTAAGGCAACAGCAACCCATAAACTTACCTAGATACCAGGCAAAGCCTGTGTGGTTCCTGTGGAGACAGTTGGAGGCTTACAGCTGCCTTTTGATCTCATGTTGCCTCTGCCCTACACATGGAAAACGGTTGCCTTGTTATACCCAGCATAGCCCATTGAATGTAAATTCTCATTGTATCACCAGCCACTTCTAACAATAAAACCCCTTTCATAGTACCAACTTTTATCAGCAATATAAACATATTGTTTGGTCTCCTCTCACTAGGTGCCAGAATTCACCCCACTTCTTGAATGATCTATTCAAAATTTGCAAATGCACTCGACCTCTCTGTTTACATCTCAAAACTAGGACACATCAAAGCACCCAGACTAGCTGGTTTTAATCCAATTAAGACACACCCACAGACTAAACCTCTATTTTAAAAGAAAAATATTTTCCAATAATATATACATTAATGGCTTTATGACAGTGATGGAATACTCTCCGCTTGCCTGGATGAGTACAGCTCCGACAACACTCACCAAGCTTGACGCTGTCCAGGACAAAGCAGCCCACTTGATTAGCACCCCATCCACTACCTTCAACATCCACTCCCTCCACCACCGATGCATAGTGGCAGCAGTGTGTACCATCTACAAGATGCACTGTAGCACCTGGGGGAGGTGGTGGCATTGTGATATTGTCACTGGACTAGTATTATAGGTGTGCCGGGAACCTGGGTTTGAATCACGCCATGGCATATGGTGAAATACCTGGAATTAAAGGTCGAATGATGACCCCGAAACCATCTGGTTCACTAATGTCCTTTAAGGAAATCTGCTTTCCTTACCTGGTCTGGCCTACATTTGACTCCAGACACACAGTAATGTGGTTGACTCTTAACTGCCCCCTGAACAAGGGCAACTAGGGATGAGCAATAAATGCTGGCCTAGCCAATGACATCCACATCCCATGAATGAATAAAAAAAAACAGACCAAAGCTCCTTTGACAGCACCTTTCAAACCTGTAACCTCTACCACCTGGAAGGACAAGAGCAGCAGATAAATGCGAACAGCACCACCTGGAAGTTCGCCTCCAAGTCACTCACCGTCCTGACTTGGAAATATATCATTGTTCCTTCACTGTCGCTGAGTCAAAACCCTGGAACTCCTTCTCTAACAGCACTGTGGGCATACCTACACCACATGGACTGCAGCAGTTCAAGAAACATAGAAACTAGGAGCAGGAGCAGGCCCTTCGAGCCTGCTCCACCATTCAGTATGATCATGGCTGATCCTCAATGTCAATGCCATATTCTTGCTTTCTCTCCATATCCCTTGATGCCCCTAATATCCAAAAAAAAATCAATTATTAATGAAGGTAGCTCACCGTTGCCTTCTCAAGGGTAATTAGGGATGGGCAATGAATGCTGGGCTAGCCAGTGACGCCCCCCAAATGAATTTTAAAAATGGAACACTGGGTCAAATAGTGTTGTATGGTGAGGCACACAAGGGTAAACCAACTAAGCAAAATATGACCTGCAGTTAGAGCTCATTTCAGATGAGGTGTAGTAGGATGAATGGAAAGAAATACTACTGTTTTATATAATAAAAACCAGAAAATGCTGGAAAAACTCAGCATCTGTGGAGAGAGAAACAGAGTTAATGTTTCAAATCCGTGTGACTCTTCGGAGCTGCTTTTTATGGTCATTGTGAATGACTGTGAGAAATTACCAGGGTAGCTTACTTGGCTAAGCTGTAGAGAGAACTTGCAGCTGACTTTTCTGCATTGGTTGCTTTGAGCACTTGAGTATGTCATCAGTTAAAGCCTGCCTTTGGATGCTGAGTGATCGGCTATTCGCACAGAAACACCATTGGAGAGGTCATCTTCCATCACTAACAGAACAGAGCTTTTCATTCCCCTCATTCTGGCCTCTTTTTTTTCTCCCAGTCCATTGACACCAATTGTCCCACCCTATAGCCTTTTCTCTTCACCTTCTTCACCTTTATGACCCTAGGTAAAACCCACCTCCCTAAACAAGCTTTAGGCCACGCTTTCTAATATCTTCCTCTTTGGTCCCATATCTAGTCTCCCCCCCTCTGTGAAGCACCTTAGGATTTTTTTTTTGTTGAACATTTTACATGTTTAAGGTGCTATATAAATGTAAGCTGGTGTTTATCTAACTCATTTATTTTATTTTTTTTCTTTTTAGATGCTATTCCCAGTCCCATTTTGTGTTACTGGTACATGAACATAGTAGGAAATGAATTTGGAAATTGTGGCCGGAAAGAAGATGGTTCCTTCGTTAGTTGCTCTATAAAGTGAGTATGACTATCTAGTGGACTTGCCTCACAGCTGTACAGTCTGAAGAGCCAGTGTTAAGACAGCGGTTATGATTCCCAGAAGGAACTGCAATTAGCGTGCTGTATTGAAAGTATGATGTTGCAGGATGTAATGCTGACTTTTTGTAGACAGGCAATAGCTAGTATTTAAAGATATAAGAGATGGTCTATAACAGATATACATTCCTGTAAGGCACAAACACCAGATGGGAAAGGTGAACAACCATGGCTAACAAAAGAAGCTAAAGATTGCAGTAAAAGCAAAAAAGTGCGGATGCTGGAAATCCAAAACAAAAACAAAAATACCTGGAAAAACTCAGCAGGTCTGGCAGCATCTGCGGAGAGGAGCACAGTTAACGTTTCGAGTCCAAATGACCCTTCAACAGAACATGTTCAAGAACTGTGCTCCTCTCCACAGATCCTGCCAGACCTGCTGAGTTTTTCCAGGTATTTTTGTTTTTGTTTAAGCTAAAGATTGCATTGGATCAAAGGTTTAAAGGATGCCAGAAAAAGTGGTAAGCTTGACGATTGAGAGCAATTTAGAATCCAGCAAAGGATGGCCAAGAAACCCAAAGGGTGGAATTTTACAGCCCCATTGTGGCAAGGCGAGCCTTTCAAAACTCCACTGACTTTGATGGGAACAGAAGATCCTGCTGGCGAGAGGGGCCATAAAATTCCTCTCATAAAGAAAGAGAATATGAACACAAACTAGTGAGAAACAAAAAAGCAGACTGTAAAAGCTTCTTTAGGTATGTGAAAAGGAAAAGATTATCTAGGACAAATGTGGGCCCATTAGAGGTAGAGACAGGAGAATTTATAATTGAGAACAGGGAAATTGGGGAGGAAATAATCAATTACTTTGTGCCTGTCTTCACAAAGTACATACAAAAAATCTCTCAGAAATGCTAGGCAGCCAAAGGACTAGTGAAACTGAGGCACTGAAAGAAATGAATATTAGTAAAGAGGTAGCACTTGAAAAGTTAACCAGATTGAAGGTTGATAAATCCCCTGGACCAGATGAGTTCCATGCCAGGGTGCTGAAGGAGCTGGCTATAGAGATAGTGGATGCATTGGTGGTTATCTTTCAAAATTCTGTAGCTTAAGTATAAGATCGATACTGGTGTGTGAAAAAATTACAGTAAAGTGTAAAGAGCGTTAGGATTCTTCACGTGTAAAGAGCAGGGATACTAAGTAATTAAGTAACTAGATAAAATACGATAGCGATGGCAAGACGGGGGATGTGTTGCTGCTGCAGCATGTGGGGTCTGCGGGACACCAAGGTGATCCAGAGTGAACACCTCTGTAGTAACTGTTTGCAGTGCGAGGAACTTTGGATCTGAATTAAGGAGCTGGAGTCTGAGCTACAAATATTGCTCCACTTGAGGGAGAGGGAAAGTTACCTGGACACTTTGCTCTAGGAGTCGGTCACACCCTTCAGATTAGGTAATTCAAATTTGGTCTGTGATCAGGGACAGGAGGGTCTGACTGCAGGTGAGGCAGGTTTGGGAACCCAGGAGGTAGCGTCCGAGGAGCCTTGGCCCCTGCAACTGTCCAACAGTTATGAGGTTCTTGAAAATTGTGTCGACGAGAGTGGGGACTGCAGGGAGGATGAACGAACTGATTACGGCACCGTGGTACAGGGAGCCATTCAATTGTGGGGAGGAAATAGGAACGTAGTAGTGGGAGGGGACAGTATAATTACGGGGATAGATACTGTTCCCTACAGCTGTGAGCGTGAGTCCCAAAGGCTATGTTGCCTGCCTGGTGCCAGTGTTAAGGACGAGATAAGGGCTGGAGAGGAACTTGGAGTGGGAGGGGAGGGATCCAGTTGTCGTCATCCATGTTGGTACCAACGACATTGATAGGACTAGAAAGGAGGTTCTGCTGAAAGAATCTGAACAGTTAGGAGGTAAATTAAAAAGCAGAACCTCCAAGGTAATAATCTCGGGATTACTACCTGAGCCACGGGCAAACTGGCAGAGGGTAAATAAAGTCAAGGATTTAAATGTGTGGCTCAGGATTGGTGTGGGAGGAATGGGTTTCAGTTCATGGTGCACTGGCATCAGTTCTGGGGTAGAAGGGAGCTGTTCCAGTGGGACGGGCTTCACTTGAACCGTGCTGGAACCAGCATCCTGGCAAATCAAATAACTAGGGATGGAGAGAGGGCTTCAAACTAAATAGAGGGGTGGGGGGGGTGGGGAGGGTTCTGGAAAGGAATCCATATGGATAGAGGTAAGAAATAACAGGGGGAAGAAGACACTGGTGGGAGTAGTCTATAGGCCCCAAACAGTAGCTTTACTGTAGGACAGAGAATAAATCAGGAGATAATGAGGGCATGTAAAAAAGGCAGTACATTAATCATGGGTGACTTTAATCTTCATGTAGATTGGTAAAATCAAATTGGCAGAGGTAGACACGAATAAGAATTCATGGAGTGTATTTGAGAGAGTTTCCAAGAACCATATGTTGTAGATTCAAACAGGGATCAGACTATTTTGGATCTGGTAATGTGTAATGAGACAGGTTTAATAAATTATCTCAGAGTAAAGGATTCCCTAGAAAACAGGGAATTGTAGAATTTAGCATTCAGCTTGAGAGTGAGAAATTTGGGTCGGAAACAACTCTGCTAAACTTAAATAAGGGTAATTACAAAGGAATGAGGGCAGAGTTGGCTGGAGTGGACTGGGAAAGGAGTTTAGCAGAAAAGACGGTTGATGAACAATGGCAGATATTTAAGAAAATAGTTCATGACTCACAACAAAGATACATCCCAGTGAGGAAGAAGGATTCAAGGAAGGAGATAAACCAACATGGTTAACCAAGGAAGTTAAGGATAGCATCAAATTAAAAGAAAATACATACACTGTGGCAAAGACTAGTGGTAAGCCTGAGCATTGGGAAAATTTTAAAAACATAGGGGAGGTGGTGGCATAGTTACCATGGTATTGTCACTGGATGAATGTTCCAGAGACCCAGTGTAATGCTCTGGATTACTTAATAAAATTCTGGAACTAAGAGTCTGATGATGTCCATACAACCACTGTTGATTGATGTAAAAGCCCATCTGGTTCACCAATAGCCGTCAGGGAAGGAAATCTGCCTGTGGACCCACAGCAGTGTGGCTAACTCATAAATGCCCTGTGAGCAAGGGCAATTAGAGATTGGCAATAAATGCAAATAAAAACAAAAGATGACAAAAAATAATAAAGGAAAATAAACTTTGATGGTAAACTAGCAAGTAATGTAGAACAAAAAAAAATGCTGGAAAAACTCAGCAGGCCTGACAGAGTTAAGGTTTTGAGTCCGTATGACTCTTCTTCAGAGCATGTAATATAAAAACGGACAGTAAGAACTTCTTTAAATATATAAAAAGGAAGAGAGAGGCCAAAGTGAAATAGGCCCCTTAGAGAATGAGGCTGGGGAAATAATAATAGGGAACCAGGAAATGGCAGAGGAGTTTAATAAATACTTTGCTTCAGTCTTCACGGTAGAAGACAATAATAGCATTCCAATACTAAATAATCAAGGGGCAAAAGAGAGGGAGGAAATAAATACAATAACTAGAGAAAAAGTACTAGGGAAACTAATAGGGCTAAAGGCCAATAAGTCCCCTGGACCTGAGGGGTTGCATCCCAGGATATTAGAGGAAGTAGCTACAGAGATAGTGGATGCACTGGTAGTAATCTTCCAAGAATCATTAGATTCTGGCAAAGTCCCAGATGATTGGAATGTAATATATATGTAATATATATCAAAAAAGGATGGAGACAAAAAACAAGTAACCAAAGGCCAGTTAGCTTAACATGTGTCATTAGGAAAATGTTAACGTCTACTGTAAAGGATGTAACAGCAGAGCATTTAGAATTACATAGTCTAATTAAGCAGAGTCAGCATGGCTTCATGAAGGGGAAATCGTACCTGACAAATTTATTAGAATTCTTTGAGGAGATAACAAGCAGGATAGAAAAAGGGGAACCAGTAAATGTAATATATTTGGATTTCCAAAAGGAGTTCGATAAGGTGCCGCACATAAGGCTACTTAATAAGATAAGAGCCCATGGTGTTGGGGGTAGTATATTAGCATGGATAGAGGATTGGCTAACTAATAAAAGACAGAGAGTTGGGATAAGGGGGGAATTTTCGGGATGGCAAACTGTAACTAGTGGAGTGCCAAAGGGATCAGAGCTCGGGCTTCAATTATTTACAATATATTGTCAATGATACAATAATAGATGGGAAGGCAAGTGGTGTGGATGACACAAGGAGTCTACTGAGCGATATAGACAAGTTAAGTGAGTGGGAAAAACTGTGGCAGCTGGAGTATAATGTGGGAAAATGTGAGGTTATGCACTTTGGCAGGAATAATAGAGGAGCTGAATATTATTTAAATGGAGAAAGACTGCAGAAAGCTGCAGCACAGAGGGATTTGGGACTCCTTGTGTATGAATCCCAAAAAGCTAACATACAAGTTCAACAGGTAATAGGGAAGGCAAATGGAATGTTGGCCTTTATTTCAAAGGGAATGGAGTATAAAAATAAGGAAGTCTTGCTAAAACTATACAAGGCCCTACTTAGACCACACCTAGAATACTGTGAACAGTTTTGGTCCCCTTATCTAAGGAAAGATATACTGGCATTGGGGGCAGTCCAGAGAAGGTTCACTGGGTTGATCCCGGGTATGGAGGGATTTTCTTATGAGGAGAGGTTGAGACGGTTGGGCCTGTACTCATTGGAGTTTAAAGAATGAGAGGCGACCTTATTGAAACTTATAAGTTTCTTCGGGGGCTTGATAGGGTAGATGCTGAGAGGTTGTTACCCCTTGTGGGAGAGTCTAGGACCAGAGGGCATAATCTCAGAGTAAGGGGGCACCCATTTAAAACAGAGATGAGGAGGAATTTCTTCTCTCAGAGGGTCATCAATCTGTGGAATTCCTTACTGTAGAGGGCTGCAGAAGTTGGGTCGTTAAATATATTCAAGGCTGAGATAGACAGATTCTTAATCAGTAAGGGAATCAAGGGTTATGGAGAAAAGGCAGGAAAGTGTAGTTGAGGATGATCAGATCAGCCACGATCTCATTGAATGGCGGAGCAGACTCGATTGGCTGAATGGCCTCCTGCTCCTATGTCTATGGTCTTAAGGACTCCTCTGAATATCCTCTTTTCCAGCACTGCAGTGCTCTCCTTAATCAATACCACCACTCTTCCCTTTTCTTCCCCTTTCCTATCTTTCCTGAGTATCTTGTATCCTGGGATATTTAATGCCTTATTTGAGTCAGGTCTCTGTTATAGCCGCAACATCATATTTCCCCATGGCAATCTGCGCCTGTAGCTCACCAATCTTATCAATCACACTGTGTGCATTCACATAGATTTACATTAACTCTAATTTTGACTTCATTACTTTCTCCCTTACTCTGATGCCCCCTCCCCCCTACAATAACATACTATTCCCTACTCTAGTGATATCTTTTTCGCCCAGTTTTGTGTCCACCTTGGTATTCCTGTCTGATATTTCCTCTTGTTTCCCACACCCCTACCAAGTTATTTTAAACTCTTCCCAATAGCACTAGCAAATCCTGCCGCTCTCCCCAGTTGAACAATTACTCACCTCAGTATTCAGAACTGAATACTCGTTGAAGAGTGGGATGTACTCAAGGGATTCCTGCACTACCTGCCAGTTTCTATTTAGATTGCTTGTTACTCATTCCCTCTCTCCTTGCATACTCATAAGCTGTGGCCTTACGACCTCTATAAATGTGCTATTCACAAAGCTCTCAATCTCATGGCAGTGACACCAGCTTCTGCTCAAGTTACGAACCTGGAGCTCAGGCTGCTGCAACTGACAACACTTCCTGCACAAATGGTTATCCAGGACACGGGAAGCATCCTGAAATTCCCACATGGCACAGGGTGTGCTCTGTAGAGGTTGGAGCAGCCCAGCCCTTCCTTTATCTATTAGTTAATAACCTAGCTACTGCTAATAAACATTTACCCTGATAATAAACCTTATGACCAATACGCATAAACTTTACTAAAACTGATAAACCCTACTATTACTTAATACACTTTATTAGTAGTAATAATTCTTACTTTAAAAAAGGAAGGATAAGTCTCACCAGTTTATTCCCTAGTTTGGGTAAGATAAATAGGAAATACTCAGCAAACACTCAGCTATCCGCTTTCCTGTGATGTCACACCTCGATTTTTCTTTCCAAGCACAGGCTCTCAGCCCGCAGACATGCTCCAGGGGACGGCAGAGAGCCCCTTTCTGCTCAAGCTGTTTCCTACCCTTCACCAAGGGAACTTTCGCTCCTCTTGATGCAGATTACACTCTGCTGTGTTCTTGCTCCTTCCTGCCACTCGATTGAACTTTCACACTCCCCTGCGCTGCTTTATTTCCCACTATGTCCTCGCACCTTCTTGTTGTTCTCGTGGTGATCTCATGCACTGAGTTGTCACTCCTCCCAGCTGCCCTCAGAGTGAAATCTCACTGTCTCTTGCACTGCTTTATGCCTCCTTCCTGCTTCTCTCAGAGAAGAAACGCTGAGAGTAGCAAGGGCATCGAATGTATTCTGGGTGGGGGATTTCAGTGTACATCACTAAGAGTGGCTCAGTAACACTACTGCTGACCAAGTTGTTCACGTCCTGATAGACATATATGCCAGACTGCAGCAGGTGGGGAGAGGACCAACAAGAGAGTAAAACCTACTGGACCCTCGCAGTCATCAATCTACCTACCACATCTATCCATGACAGATTGATAGGAGTGACCTCCGCACAGTCTTTATAGAGATGAAATCCCATCTTCACACTGAGTACACCCTCTATTGTGTGCGTGGTGCCATCACCATACCAAATGGAATAGATTCAGAACAGATGTAGCAGCTCATAACTGGGCATCCAGGAGGTGCTGTAGGTCAGCGGCTGCAGCATTGTATTTATTCAAAACCATTTACCTCATGACCTGGCATATCTCTTGCACTCCTCTTACCACAACATCCTGGAAATAGCTGTAAATCAGCAAATGGAAATGGGGGAGGAACTCGGAGAAAATTGTAATCACCAGGAAAGTGGTATTGAGCAAATTGCTGGGGCTGCGGGCTGAAAAATCCCCAGGTCTGGAAGGACTTCACCCTAAGGTCTTGAAAGAAGTGGCTAGTGAGATAGTTGAGCATAGACTCATAGACATTTACAGCACATAAGGAGGCCATTCAACCCATCATGTCCCTGCTGGTCAACAAAGATCTGACTACACTAATCCCATTTTCCAGCACCTGGCCCATAGCCCTGGAGGCTATGGCAACACAAGTGAATATCTAAATATTTCTTAAATGTTACGAGAGTTTCTGACTCAACCACCTTTCAGGCAGTGATTTCCAGACTCCACCACCCTCTGGGTGAAAACATTTCTCCTCAACTCCCCTCTTAGCCTTCTACCTCTTGCCTTGATCCCTCTACTAATGAAAAAAAGTGCCTTCCTATCCACCCTATCTATGCCCCTCATAATCTTATACACCTCTATCAGGTCCCCCCTAAGCCTTCGCTGCTCCAATGAAAACAACCCCAGCCTATCCAATCTTTCCTCATAGCTCCAGCCCAGGCAGCACCCTGGTAAATTTCCTCTGCATCCCCTCCAGTGCAATTCGTTTTAATTTTCCAAAATTCCCTAGATTCAGGCAAGGTTCCATGAGATTGGAAAATAGCAAATATAACTCCTTTCTTCAAGAAGTAAGGGAGACAGAAAGCAGGAAACTAGGGCAGTTAACCTATCATCTGTCATCAGGAAAAATGTTAGAAGATATTATTAAAGATGCTATAGCAGTGCACTTAGAAAAATTAAAGGCAATCAGACAGAGTCAACATGGTTTTGGTGTCCATTGGAATCTTCTGATCTTTTTAACCAGTCCAGTCAGTGGAGCAACTATACTGCTGAAATTTGGCATGAATTTCCGATAAAATCCACTCATATCCAGAAATCTCAAAACCTCCCGTTTTGTTATATGCACTGGGAACTCTACAATAGCACCAACCCCAACCTCAGGTCCAACCCCAACATTGTCATCAAACCCGCTGACAAGGGTGATGCTGTTGTTGTCTGGTGCACTGACCTCTACCTCGCGGACGTTGAGCGTCAACTCGCAGACACTTCCTCCTACCTCTCCCTGGACCATGACCCCACCACGGAACATCAAGCCATTGTTTCCAGGACTGTCACTGACCTCATCTCCTCTGGAGATCTTCCTCCCACAGCTTCCAACCTGATAGTTGCCCAACCTCGGACGGCCCGCTTCTACCTCCTACCCAAAATCCACAAACAGAACTGTCCCGGCAGACCGATCGTGTCAGCCTGTTCCTGCCCCACGGAACTCATTTCTCGTTATCTTGACTCCCTTCTCTCTCCCCTTGTCCAGTCCCTTCCCACCTACATCCGTGATTCCTCTGACACCTTACGTCACATCAACAATTTCCAGTTCCCTGGCCCCAACCGCTTCCTCTTCACCATGGATGTCCAATCCCTCTACACCTCCATCCCCCACCAGGATGGTCTGAGGGCCCTTAGCTTCTTCCTTGAACAGAGGCCCGAACAATCCCCATCCACCACTACTCTCCTCCGTCTGGCTGAACTTGTTCTCACACTGAACAATTTCTACTTTAACTCCTCTCACTTCCTCCAAATAAAAGGTGTGGCTATGGGTACCCGCATGGGCCCCAGCTATGCCTGTCTCTTTATGGGGTATGTGGAACATTCCTTGTTCCAGTCCTACTCCAGCCCCCTCCCACAACTCTTTCTCCAGTACATCAATGATTACTTCCGTGCTGCTTCATGCTCTCGTCGGGACCTGAAAAAATTTATTAATTTTGCTTCCAATCTCCACCCCTCCATCATTTTCACATGGTCCATCTCTGACACTTCCCTTCCTTGACCTCTCTGTCTCAATTTCTGATGATAGACTGACCACCAATATCCATTACAAGCCTACCGACTCCCACAGCTACCTCGACTACAGCTCCTCACACCCCGCTTCCTGTAAGGACTCCATCCCATTCTCTCAGTTCCTTCGCCTCCGTCGCATCTGTTCTGATGACGCTACCTTCAAAAACAGCTCCTCTGACATGTCCTCCTTCTTCCTTAACCGAGGTTTTCCACCCACGGTCGTTGACAGGGCCCTCAACCGTGTCCGGCCCATATCCCGCGCATCCTCCCTCACGCCTTCTCCTCCTTCCCAGAAACATGATAGGGTCCCCCTTGTCCTCACTTATCACCCCACCAGCCTCCGCATTCAAAGGATCATCCTCCGCCATTTCCGCCAACTCCAGCATGATGCCACTACCAAACACATCTTCCCTTCACCCCCCCTGACAGCATTCCGTAGGGATCATTCCCTCCGGGACACCCTGGTCCACTCCTCCATCACCCCCTACTCCTCAACCCCCACCTATGGCACCTCCCCATGCCCACGCAGAAGGTGCAACACCTGCCCCTTCACTTCCTCTCTCCTCACCGTCCAAGGGCCCAAACACTCCTTTCAAGTGAAGCAGCATTTCACTTGCATTTCCCCTAACTTAGTCTACTGCATTCGTTGCTCCCAATGCGGTCTCCTCTACATTGGAGAGACCAAACGCAAACTGGGCGACCGCTTTGCAGAACACCTGCGGTCTGTCCACAAGAAAGACCCAAACCTCCCTGTCGCTTGCCATTTTAACCTTCCACCCTGCTCTCTTGCCCACATGTCTGTCCTTGGCTTGCCGCATTGTTCCAGTGAAGCCCAACGCAAACTGGAGGAACAGCACCTCACCTTCCGACTAGGCACTTTACAGCCTTCCGGACTGAATATTGAATTCAACAACTTTAGATCTTAAACTCCCTCCCCCCATCCCCACCCCATTTCTTCCCCCTCCCTTTTGTTTTTTTCAATAATTTATATAGATTTTTCTTTTCCCACCTATTTCCATTATTTTTAAATCTACAACTAATACCTTGTCAGTCTTTCCACCCCATCCCCACTAGAGCTGTACCTTGAGAGTCCTGCCATCCATTCTTAATTAGCACTTTTCTTAGATAATATCAACACCTTCAACACCTCT
This sequence comes from Cetorhinus maximus, assembly GCF_964194155.1. Lineage (NCBI taxonomy): Eukaryota > Metazoa > Chordata > Chondrichthyes > Lamniformes > Cetorhinidae > Cetorhinus > Cetorhinus maximus. Next base: position 249,929,541 of record NC_135879.1, read on the forward strand.
TTGATCCTTTTGTCTGTGACATCTTTTGATTATCTGCTCCTATCACTGCTTGCTTGTCCCTACAACCACCCCACCCTCAACTTCTCTCCCCCCGCCCCCCACCTTAAACCAGTTTATATTTCACCCCTCTCCTAACTATACTCAGTTCTGTTGAAGGGTCATGTGGACTCGAAACGTCAACTCTTTTCTTCTCCACCGATGCTGCCAGACCTGCTGAGTTTTTCCAGGTAATTCTGTTTTTATTTCTATACCTCCAATTTCCTTGCTGATTCCCATATGATCCTTTTCCCACACTCCACTGTCTGTCTGAAATATCATATGTATCGGGTAAACCAGCGGCTTTCATCTCAATATGTCTTGATAGTTACTGGAATACTATTTCTAAATTCTTCCATAATAATAATTTCACTTACATTTTCCAATGTCTTGTCTAATTTCAATGTCCTAAGCCATTGATCCCAGAGAATTTCCCTTTTCTCTTGCAAACTCTACAAATGTGTGTTTAGGTCTCTTTCTTACAGTCCTAAACTTCAGATTATAAGCTTCAGGGACAAGTTCAAAAACATTCAGTATTGCCCTTTTAACTACTTCATAGTCTGCAGATTGCTCCTCTGACAAGCTAGCATACATATTCATTGCTGCACCTAACAAAACACTCTATAACATTAGAACCCAAGCATTTATTGGCCAGTTGGATTCATAGCTATCTTTTCAAATGAAGTAAAATATCTTTCAGTTCCATCCTCCCTAAATTAAGGTACTAACAGAAGATTTTTTGTTAAATCAAATTCCTCAAAGGAACCAATGTCACCATCGGATCCATTATTCCCCCTTTCCTCCTTTATTCTAAGTTTCACTTTAGGCAGTTCATATATAGAAACATAGAAAATAGGAGCAGGAGTAGGCCATTCGGCCCTTTGAGCCTGCTCCACCATTCATTATGATCATGGCCCAATTCTCACTTTCTCCCTATATCCTTTGATCCCTTTTGCCCCAAGAGCTATATCTTACTCCTTCATGAAAAGATACAATAAGACCATAAGACATAGGAGCAGAAATTAGGCCATTCGGTCCATCGAGTCTGTTCCGCCACTCAATCATGGCTGATAAGTTTCTCAACCCCATTCTACCACCTTCTCCCCGTAACCTTTGATCCCCTTATCAATCAAGAACCTATCTCTCTCGGTCTTAAATACACTCAATGACCTGGCCTCCATCGCCTTCTGTGGCAATGAATTCCATAGATTCACCGCTCTCTGGCTAAAGAAGTTTCTCCTCATCTCTGTTCTAAAGGGTCTTCCCTTTACTCTGAGGCTGTGCCCTTGGGTCCTAGTCTCTCCTACTAATGGAAACATCTTCCCCACGTCCACTCTATCCAGGCCTTTCAGTATTCTGTAAGTTTCAATCAGATCCCCCCTCATCTTTCTAAACTCCATCGAGTATAGACCCAGAGTCCTCAAACGTTCCTCATATGTTAAGTCTTTCATTCCTGGGATCGTTCTCGTGAACCTCCTCTGGACCGTCTCCAGGGCCAGAATATCCTTCCTGAGATACGGGGCCCAAAATTGCTCACAATATTCTAAATGTGGTCTGACCAGAGCCTTATAAATCCTCAGCAGCACATCCCTGCTTTTATATTCTAGTCCTCTCGAAATAAATGCCAACATTGCATTTGCCTTCCTAACTACCGACTCAACCTGCAAGTTAACCTTAAGAGAATCCTGGACTAGGACTCCCAAGTCCCTTTGCACTCCAGATTTCTGAATTCTCTCCCCATTTAGAAAATAGTCTATGCCTCTATTCTTCCTACCAAAGTGCATGACCTCACACTTCCCCACGTTGTATTCCATCTGCCACTTCTTTACCCATTCTTCTAACCTGTCCAAATCCTTCTGCAGCCTCCCCGCCTCCTCAATACTACCTGTTCCTCCACCTATCTTTATATCATCTGCAAACTTAGCCAGGATGCCCTCAGCTCCTTCATCTAGATCATTAATGTATGAAGTGAAAAGTTGTGGTCCCAACACTGACCCCTGCAGAACTCCGCTAGTCACCGCCTGCCATCCTGAGAAGGACCCCCTTATCCCCACTCTCTGTCTCCTGCCAGACAGCCAATCTTCTATCCATGTGAGAACCTTGCCTCTAACACCATGGGCTCTTATCTTACTGAGCAGCCTCCTGTGCGGCACCTCGTCAAAGGCCTTCTGGAAGTAGAAGTAGATAACATCCATTGGCTCCCCTTTGTCTAACCTACTCGTTACCTCCTTAAAGAATTCTAACAGATTTGTCAGGCATGACCTCCCCTTGATGAAACCATGCTGACTTTGCCCTATTTTACCATGCACTTCCAAGTATTCTGAAATCTCATCCTTAATAATGGACTCTTCCAACTTTAAATGCTCAGTAAGCACTTTACCATATCAGCCTTATGAAATTCTGTTTTTATTTCCACCTGCACTTTATCTGTTTGTTCTCTCAACTGAGTCTTAGTCAAAGATTTCAAATACATCTTACATCTTTCATCTTCCACTCCCAGAAAAGTCTTAGCAATTGTCAAAGCCATTTTGCCGTCCAACCACTTTAAAATCCTTCATCACAAAATTTCTGAGTTCAGTATTCTCCTTGTACTCATATCCTTCAAATTCACATACTCCAAAACAATCTCTGATCGCAAAGAGCCCCAAAACTAGTTACAACCTCAGCCGATGCTATTTGCTGAGCAAGCCAGATCCCAGAGGGAAACCTGTCTTACTGATCATAATCTTTTCTTCGTATTTTGAAAACAAGGAGGAAAACTACTGATCCCAGAGGCATAGAACTCCAGTAACACTTTTAGGATTTTAAAACGTTAAAAGATTGATTTTTTATTATTTGTTCATGGAGTGTGGGAATCGCTGGCTAGGCCAGCATTTATTGCCCATTCCTAATTGCCCTTGAGAGCTAAGTGGCTTGCTAGGCCTTTTCAGAGGGCATTTAAGAGTCAACCACCTTTTTGTGGGTCTGGAGTTGCATATAGGCCAGACCAGGTAAGGATGGCAGATTTCCTTCCTTAAAGGGCATCAGTGAACCAGATGGGTTTTTATGACAATTGACAATGGCTTTGTGGTCATTCTTAAACTTTTAATTGCAGATCTCTTATTGAATTCAGATTTCACCATCTGTTGTTGTGGAATTTGAACCTGGGTCCCTAGAGCATTACCCTGAATATCTGGATTACTATTCTAGTGACAATATCACTACACAACCATTTCCCCTATAACAAGAAGAAAAATAAACTTAAGCACATAAGATTAAAGTTACACAGTTGAAACAGTCTTACAAAACATCTCCCCACCCAAAAAAAACATTCAGTTAGAACACACAAGTAAACTACTTGGCAACAACTCCATTATACATTTTTAACTATAAAAATCAAGTAAAATTACCCCTAGGCAACGCTGCTGTTACTTTAGGAAAGGTATACCATACAACTCCTCAAAAACTTCCACTCTACTGTGGAAATCCAAGAAAATTCAGAAAACAAACTGCTTCCTGAAACAAACACTTTTCTGGTTTGACGGGATGGCCCATAGCTTTGAATGTTATGACGTGCCAAGTGCTCATCCAGGTACTTTTTAAAGGATATGAGGCAACCCGCCTCCACCACCCTCCCAGGCAGTGCATTCCAGACCGTCACCACCCTCTGGGTAAAAAGGTTTTTCCTCACATCCCCCTAAACCTCCTGCCCCTCACCTTAAACTTATGTCCCCTTGTGACTGACCCTTCAACTAAGGGAAACAGCTGCTCCCCATCCACCCTGCCCATGCCCCTCATAATCTTGTACACCTCGATCAAGTCGTCCCTCAGTCTTCTCTGCTCCAATGAAAACAACCCAAGTCTATCCAACCTCTCTTCATAACTTAAATGTTTCATCCCAGGTAACATCTTGGTGAATCTCCTCTGCACCCCCTCCAGTGTAATCACATCCTTCCTATAATGTGGCGACCAGAACTGCACACAGTACTCCAGCTGTGGCCTCACCAAGGTTTTATACAACTCCAACATGACCTCCCTACTTTTGTAATCTATGCCTCGATTGATAAAGGCAAATGTCCCATATGCTTTTTTCACCACCCCACTAACATCCCCCCCCGCCTTCAGAGATCTATGGACACACACACCAAGGTCCCTTTGTTCCTCAGAACTTCCTAGTGTCATGCTGTTCATTGAATACTTCCTTGTCAAATTACTCCTTCCAAAGTGTATCACTTCACACTGTTCAGGGTTAAATTCCATCTGCATTTATCTGTCCATTTGACCATCCTGTCTATATCTTCCTGTAGCTCAAGACACTCAACCTCACTGTTAATCACCCAGCCAATCTTTGTGTCATCCGCAAACTTATTAATCCTACCACCCACATAGTCATCTATGTCATTTATATAAATGACAAATAATAGGGGACCCAGCACAGATCCCTGTGGTTCACCACTGGACACTGGCTTCCAGTCACTGAAGCATCCTTCTGTCATCACCCTCTGTCTCCTACAATTAAGCCAATTTTGAATCCACCTCATCAAATTACCCTGTATCCCATGTCCCTTTGCCTTCTTTATAAGTCTCCCATGTGGGACCCTGTCAAAGGCTTTGCTGAAATCCATATAAACTACATCAACTACACTACCCTCATCTATACACCTGGTCACCTCCTCAAAAAATGCAATCAAATTTGTTAGGCATGACCTCCCTCTGACAAAGCCATGCTGACTATCCCTGATCAAACCTTGCCTCTCCAAGTGGAGATAGATACTCTCCTTCAGAATTTTCTCCAATAGTTTCCCTACCACTGACGTGAGATTCACTGGCCTGTAGTTCCCTGGCTGATCTCTACAACCCTTCTTAAATAGCGGAACCACATTAGCTGTTCTCCAGTCCTCTGGCATCTCCCCCGTGGCCAGAGAGGAATTAAAAATTTGGGTCAGAGCCCCTGCCATCTCCTCCCTTGCCTCCCTCAGCAGTCTGGGACACAAATCATGCCATGGAACTCAGGTTGTTTGGGTGGCAGTACCTTTATATTCCTTTATCTCCACACCCACAAAGCTACCATATTCCCAAAATATTTGAAAAAGAACACCGATCTTCACACCATGTGCCATGACTGAAAGCACTTGATACAGTGTTTTGATTCCCGTGGACGCCAGTAAATGAAAGTAATTACATTTACAGAACCATCCAAGAAAACCAATGGACAAGATTTCACATTTTATAACTTTCATTTTAATGATCAAATCAAAATCAGCATAAGTTAAATGCAACTTAACCAACAAATCACCTTCAATATATAGTATATGTTACACATTTCATAGCAAACACAACAAACATAGATCTCATGAATTTTGTTGGCAGTCTCCTCAGCATATATGGCACCAATTTCAGCCACTAAGTCCTACAAAGCACGTAACTACCTCAGGTAGAATTCCAGCTCCTTTTCTTTGGGGATTTAGACTCTGATCCTCAACCAACAGCAGTACCCAAACAACCCGAGTTCCATGCCACGGTTTTCACCAAAATGGTGCATGTCTGCAGAACCTCCTCAGCTCTGCCCATGACAGTCTTGATGGCTTGGAGCTACCAGAATCACCTTTTTCCAAACTCTCAGAAACTGCCCTGTGCCTGGCTGACTGGTTCTGGTCAGTCAGTTCCTTTAACATAATGGAAGGAGTGGCAGTACCCTTATATTCCTTTATCTCCACACCCAGATTCAGTCCTCGTGCCTCCTCTTTTCAACTGCATAACTACTACTTCTCAATAAAACCTGATCACATGGCTCAGTTTTTGAACCGGCTGGGATCAGAAGTCAGGCCAACATCTTTTCAGTTACTGATTGAATACCACTTATACCTATCATTCAGTTTGCTTGTGCAAAGCTAGCAATTGGTTTTCAAGTTTCCTGCCAGACTGATCTTGGATCAGCCTAGGCTCCCACTGCTGCTCCCTGCCCCATGTGTGCACCTCTACCGCCTCCAGGAACCGTCTTACTCAAGCTCCATCACAACAGCAAATGCTATGTGCCCTGACAACATACCCTCTTGATTCCCCAAAGCCTTTTCACCATCTACAAGGCACAAGTCAGGAGTGTGATGGAATACTCCCTACTCACCTGGATGAGTGCAGCTCCCACAACACTCAAGAAGCTTGACATCATCCAGGACAAAGCAGCCCACTTGACTGGCACCACATCTTCAAACATTTACTCTCCCCACCACAGATGCACAGTAGCAGCAGTGTGTACCATCTACAAGATGCATTGCAAGGCTCTTTCAACAGCACCTTCCAAACCCATGACCACTACCAAATAGAAGGACAGGGGCAGCAGACACTTGGGAATACCACCACCTGTTCCCCTCCAAGCCACTCGCCATCCAGATGTGGAAATATATTGTTATTCCTTCACTGTCACTGGGTCAAAATTCTGGCACTCCCTTTCTAGCAGCTCTGTGGGTGTACTTACACCACATGGACTGTAGCAGTTCAAGAAGGCAGCTCACCACCACCTTCTCTGTTTACCCGAATGATTCCCGGGATGGCAGGACTGACATATGAGAAGAGATTGAGTTGATTAGGATTATATTCGCTGGAGCTCAGAAAAATGAGGGGGGATCTCAGAAACCTATAAAATTCTAACAGGACTAGACAGAGTAGATGCAGGGAGGATGTTCCCGATGGTGGGGGAGTCCAGAACCAGGGGTCACAGTCTGAGGATATGGGGTAGAGTTCGTTACCACAGAAAGTAGTTGAGACCAAAACATTGTATGTTTTCAAGAAGGAGTTAGATATAGTTCTTGGGGTGAAAGGGATCAAAGGGTATGGGGAGAAAGCAGGAGCAGGCTATTGAGTTGGATGATCAGCCATGATCATAATGAATGGCGGAGCAGGCTCGAAGGGCTGATTGGCCTACTCCTGCTCCTAGTTTCTATGTTTCTCAAGGGGAACGAGGGATGGGCAATAAATGCCAGCCTAGCCAGCGATGCCCACATTCCATGAATGAATTTTTAAAAAGCAGCCCACTTGATTGGCACACCATTCACCATCGTAAACATTCACTCCCTCCACCACCGATGCACAGTAGCAGCAGTGTGTACCATCAACCCGCAACCTGTAGCACCTGGTAGAACAAGGGCAACAGACACATGGGAACGCCTCCACCTGCAAGTTTTCCAAGTCACACACCATCCTGGATTGGAACTATAATGTTATTCCATCAGTGTCGCCGGATCAAAATCCTGAAATTCCCTTCCTTCCTAACAGCACTGTGGGTGTACCTACACCACATGGCCTGCAGGGGTTCAAGAAGGCAGCTTACCACCATCTTCTCAAGGGCAACTAGGGATGGGCAATAAATGCTGGGCCCAGGCAGCGAAGCCCACATCCCCTGAACTATTAAAAGAAAAACTGGTAAACCTGACTGATAATACCTCTTACGTTCCCGAGTCAATGAACCCCAGCCCACTGTTTTCCAAAAATCAATTCCTGGTATGAAGCAGTTGAGATTTTGTGACCATATAATAAGATTCTGTATAATTGTGAGTATTTCTTCTATTCCCTTATTGAGATTCATGATACAATAGAAACTTTTCCAACTGAAAATGTATTGTTAGCTGATGAAATTATCACGTGGATGTTGTTTAAAGCCAGATAAAACTGTGGACTAAATGACCTTTGTGCGTTTGGGTATAGAGTTCAATTGTTCAGTGTTTGATTATGTGTGCCTGTTGACTGTTCTCTGTCTATTGTTAGTTACACCTGGGTCTGGTGACCGAAAATGAGAAACTAAACTGAGGTAAATGGCTGTGAGCATGAGGGAGCAGACATTTTAATGCATAATGACAAATAAAAAATGCTGGAAATACTCAGCAGGTCAGGCAGCATCTGCGGAACAGAGTTAAGATTTCCTGTTCTGGTGGAAGGTCAAATCAACCATAAATATTGGGCTGGATTTTATGGTTGCGCGCCAACAATAGCGGCGTTCCGACTTATAGGTTCACAGTGTGAGTGTGCACTAATTGCCGCCAATTAGCGGCAAGGGTGGGTGACAGACAGTCCTCTCACCCAATGTGGTCCAAACGGCAGGAGTTAGGCCCTGAAACTCTCTGCCATGACTCGGAACCAAGTCAGGTTAGACCTTTAAAGGGACCCCGGTCAGCAGACAGTGTCAGGTGAGCCCTAAAGGAATCCTGAAGGGAAAGGAAGTGTGGACCAGAGAGCATTATATTCCTTTGCACTGTACAAAGGTAATGATTGCTTACGTCCATCTGCAGCCTCACAATGAGCTTTAATTGAATATTTCAGCAAGCCTACCAGCTGCAGACATTGAGGATTTGTGCATTTATGTTACCTTTCCATTCATAGACGTCTGTCCCATCGGAGCAAGTGGAGAGCAGCTCCATAAGGAACAAAGCTGCCCCCAGGTTCACAGAGATGGCGCTCAGTGTACTCCTCCTTGCAGTGGAGGCTCACGCTGATTGCCTTATCCCGAGAGCCACAGGCAGACACGAGCTGCATGGGAGGAGGTGGCTGAGCATGTCTTGAGTGTGGACGTAGTCAGGTGGAGTTGGAATCAGTGCCACAAGAGATTCAATGACCTCGTGAGGTCAACAAGGATGAGCATGATATCCTGTGGACAAGATGTTTTCAGTATGGGGCACATGTAAAAAGCAAATCCAGCAGGTGTACCAGGTACTCAGCTCACCCACAGTTGCATGTTTGCACAGGCGCGCAGTTTTCTTCAATCATCCAATGGATCATTCCAACCAGTTATGAATCAGGCAGCCCACAAACTGCGCAGGCAGCAAAGCCAGTATAAAAAGCAGAGAATGCTAATAAAAGTCAATAGGTCTGGCATCATGTGTGAAGGAGGGAACATAGGGAGCTGTTTGCAGTCATGATCAATTCCTCTGAGCTCTGAAGAGGGGACATGCTTACTGGAAAATTTCACTCGGCCTCTCTCTCTCCACAGATGATGCCAGACCAGCATTCCCTATGCGCAAATCTTCTCTTCTATTTTAGATGGTGGTTGGTTGCCACGATGACATTCACCCAACTGAGAACAGTCTTCAGCCAGCCATGTGCTCTTTTGATAATGTTGTTGAGGCATTTGAATACTTGAGAGTGTTAACACCAACTCTATGTCTAATGACCACCACCTGGAAGTTCCCCTCCAAGTCACTCACCATCCTGACTTGGAAATATATCACCGTTCCTTCACTGTCGCTGGGTTAAAATCCTGGAACTCCCTCCCTAACAGCACTGTGGGTATACCTACACCACATGGACTGCAGCGGTTCAAGAAGGCAGCTCACTCCCACCTTCTCAAGGGGCAACTAGGGATGGGCAATAAATGCTGGCCCAGCCGGCAAAGTCCACATCCTGTAAGTGAATTAATAAAAAATGAGGTGAACTAAGAACACCAGCAAGTGCTCCCACACTGATCACTGAGGCGGAGTCACGAGGCTCGAGATCCTCAGCACGTTTGAAGTGCAAGTGCTGCCCCTCATAGAGACAAAGGGTTCAAGGATTATAGGCATTAGGGAGATTGGAGGGTGACCTGGTTCTGGGGAGATGACTGAGGCATCATATTGGATGATAGGATGAAATGATCACTGTGATTTGAAGGTGTATTGGCGAAATGCACAGTGTTTGGAGTTGGGGTTGCACACCTGTGACCGTTGGCAAGCGTCATCAGAGGGTACAAGCCTTTGTTCATGGGATCATAGTTTCCTCAGAGTTAATTAATGCATGTTTGGCCGGGTGAAAGTGTATCTCAGTTAAGATTTAGATGTGACGCTTTTAATAATGTGATAATTGATAACTCCCCTGAATTAATTCTGTTCTTTACAGGAGAAGCCTCTTCAGCGCAGCCTCCATCGGATAATATTAAAGAACCTCCACCCTCATCTGAAGATCAACCCTTGGAGAGTACACTGTCACACATCCAGCACCATCACAGATACTAGCACTTCAGCAGGGATCAGTGCATCAGACAGAGGTAATATATGCACTGGTGAGGGCACTTCACAGTCGCATGTGCGGCTGCCAGAGAGTGTGGAGGAACAGTCCTCGGGCAGTCGGTGGAGTGCCTGGGGTGAGCAAGAGTCTGAATCCAAGTCGGATGATGAGCGTCAGGAGTCATCTGTGAGGCAGCATATGCTAGATGTGCAGCGTGAGGTTTGTGAAGATATGGTTGGTATACCAGAAGGGCTGCGTGTTCTGACCTGGGCTGTGGAGGTGTCCATCCAGGCCATGTGCACTGCAATCACCCACTCTTCAGAGCACCAAGCTTCTACCGTGGACAGACTGGCAACTGCCCTGGAGAGGCAAACCGAGCGCATTGCAAACACAGTTGTTGGGATGACCTCTGACCTGGGAGCTTGGTTACCCACGCAGCTCCTGGAATCTCAGGGAGGACCAACCAGTCCTAGTGGCAGGGGATGAGCAGCTGCAATCTCCATCTGTGAGTTCCTCTCCTGGCACCTGTGAGGGGGGCAACATCTCCTCCATCCAGCAGCCATTGATACAGACCTCAACCAGTGCTGTAGCCATTGAAGACTCACTTGCACCTGGTGCAAGAGCCTCCTGAAGTGGCTGGCACTTCAAGGACTAAGCCACGCAGAAGACGCCCACCAAAGTCATCTAGGGCAAGGAATGAGGCAGATCAGACGCCTCTCTCCAGTGCAACCACAAGCAAGGGGGGAGCACTGCATCGGAGCACACCTAAACGTTTCTGTTATTATTCATATTACTCACAATGAGGAGCACAGGAGTGAGATCTCTCATCGTCAATATTTTTTTGTTTGCTAATCATTCACATTAAACTGTAAAGTCATATTTCCTTATCCATGTGTTCTTTTTCATAGCTGGGAGATGTGTGACTGGTTTCTGTGCGAAGGTAGGATTAACAAATGTGATGGAGGGCTGAAGAAAATGTATGTTCCTGTGGGTTATTGGAGAAGTGTGGTTTGTGAGGGCTTCAGAGGTTTCTCATTGTAATTGTGAGATGGGGGGGATCTTTCTTCTCACTTATGTGATGTTGGCTTTCTGCAGGGCTCGACACAAATGCTGCTGTATTAAGGCTTCCTTAATCTTGCAGATATCTGCCCGCTCGCGGCAAAGCACATGCGCCGCGGCATTGCTGTGTTCCCCTGCCCCATCCTCTCCTTTGTCCTCAGATGACTGCTCCCATTCTAGCCTCTTATCATCCTCCAAGGTGCCTCCTCTTTGAATAGCTATGTTGTGGAGGACACAGCAGACCACAACCATCAGGGAGACCCATGATGGGGAGTACTACAAAGCGCCTCATGACCTGTCAAGGCATCTGAAACGCATTTTCAGAAGGCCAATGGTCTGCTCCACCCTGGCCCTGGTGCTAGCATGACTGTCATTAAACCGTCTCTCTCCTTTAGTTCGTGGGGTCCTCACAGGCGTCATGAGCCATCTCTTCAAAGGATAACCCTAATCTCCCAGATGCCAAACTTCCAAAGCATCGGGCTCAGTGAAAAGAGCCGGGATTTACAAATTCCTAAGGATGTACGCATCATGGCTGCTGCCTGGAAGCTGGCCCACACCTGCATTACACGCTGTTTGTGGTCGCACACAAGCTGACAATTGATTGAGTAGAAGCCCTTTCTATTGATGAATGCACAGGGCTGCCTCGCAGGAGCCTTGATGGCTTCTTGTGTGAAATTAATGGCTCCCTGTACCCTGGGGAAACTAGCAATTGCTGCAAAGCCTTGGGCCTTCTCCATCTGTCTTTGGACACCAGTGGTGAAAGCTATGTAATTTCCAGCCCTCCGGAACGTTGCATCAGTGAAGACCTTGATGCAGTGGTGTCCAGCCAGCTGGGTTATCCCTGCAAGGTCCCCCAACACTGCTTGAAAGGACCCAGTGGCAAAAAGGTTGAGCGCCACTGTCACCTTCAGGGTGGCCCCCAAGGCAGTTTGATGCAATACCTCCAGAAAGCAGCTCACAAAGGGATGTGACAGTTTCCTGAGAGTGCCTCAGTCTTCTTCAGCACCAGGTTGCTGTCATCTCAAGGTAGCTGGAGCACTGCTTGTACACCCTCGGTACTGCATAATGTCTTTGTTGCCTGCGAGCATCCTCACCGGCTCTGCCTGAATGTCGGGTCCTTGTGCTAGTCTGTCCCATCCAGAGGAGCCACTGGCTCCAGGAATTCCCTCTGACCCGTAGCTCCTCTCACCTTTCTCCTCCTTCTGTTCCTCCTAATCCTCCTCTTCACTGGAGGATGTGCCTCCTACTGACACTACAAACCCCATCCGTGTAGGGGGGATGACAACACTCACCCCGGGTTGAAGGAGAGAATGGAGGTTTCGGGGGACCCCTCCCAATGAGAGGACACCCTTCTAAAGAAATGTAATCCTGAATTCTTCAACCTGCAACCAGAGTTATCGGAACTGCAAGGCGGAGACTCTGCTCTCAGTTGCAGTTTAAAAACTCGCACTAACAATCCTGCCCTTAAAGAAGTGTTTCACACTTGATGTGATTCAGACCTTGAAGATGTTTTATTGCCTTTAGCCTGTATTACTGCACTCTGCGCGCTTGTTAATTGCCTCAATAGACATTTAAATAATGCGGGCAGATTCCTGAATTTTTTGATCCGCCCATGGCATGGTATTATCTAAAACAAGCATGATGACATTGGGAACTCCATCTGACGTCATCACGCCCGATGTTACACTCTGCGAAGAGGGAAATACTCCCGTTCACAGCACGTAATTAGCTCTGTTCTCCACGGATGCTGCCAGACCTACTGAGTATTTCCAGCATTTTTTTGTTTTTACTTATGATTCCCAGCATCCACTGTATTTTGATTTTATATTAGACATTTTCAAGCATTGAATAAAACTCCTGCACACATAGAACCTCATGTGTCATCTCTGTTTATCTCCAAGGCATAAACCTCAACACTGGGTAGCCCTTTTTAAAGAAAGAAAAGACTGAGGAGGAGTTTTTAAGCCATTTGCAATTTTATTGCAGGGACGTGAGGTGTGGAAAACTTCAGTGCAATGGAAAAGGCAAATCAACAGTAATAGGTGGAAGAGCCAAAAATATTCTATCTCAGTTTTCAAATAAAGGCAAGAACATTGAGTGTTATGGGACATATTTCATGGGAGACGCTGAAGATATTGATATGGTGGCATCTGGCACTCCCTGCGGTTTGGGAAAGGTAATTCTTCTGTAGCACCCCAGCACATTGAATGATATTCAGCTACTTTCACACTGACTTATTTCTAAATGACAGCCTGCACACTGAAGCTCCTTTGGATAGAGTATGTTGCAGTTCACAAATTTTGAAATAATCTTTTGCTGAGGGCAGGTGAGTCCCATATACTATGTGATAACTACACAGTACTGTCAGTGACACTCACACTTAACCAGGAAACCTAGAAACAGGAGTGGATTATTCAGCTCTTCAAGCTTGTCATTCATGGCTGAGGTGTAAATCATTTTTAAAAAATATTTTCTGCAAAATGCGTACTCCTAGTGAACAGTAATTTATCAAATTAATTCTTCAAAATTTCAATTGATGCAGAATCCATAGTCTTTGGGGACAGGGAGTTTGTTTGGGTGAAGCTAACTCCAGATACTCACTGCACTGACCTAGATTCTCCATGAAAAACCACTGGAGCATTGGAGGAAGCTCTGATCTAGTATCCTGGAGTACCATGAAGGATGTCAAAGAACAACATAGAATAGGATAGAGCAAAAGAAGAAAGGTAATGTCAGATGCCAACAGTTCAAAATGGCAGTAGCCTAGAGGAGTATAGATATAAAAATCATGTTTGACTAATTTATTGGAGCTATTTGAGGAAGTAACAAGCAATGTGGATAAAGGGGAACCTGTGGATGTGGTGTACTTAGATTTCCAGAAGGCATTTGACAAGGTGCCACAAGAAAGTTCACTATGTAAAAGAAGAGCTCATGTTGCAGGGGTAACATATTAGCATGGATAGAGGATTAGTTAGCTAACAGGATACAGAGAATAGGCATAAATGGGTCATTTTTGGTTTGGCAATATGTGATGAGTGGAGTGTCACAGGGATCAGTACTGGGGCTTCAACTATTTACAATTTACATCAATGACTTGGCTGAAGGGACGAAATATATGGCTGCTAAATTTGCTGATGACACAAATATGGGTAGGAAAGTAAGTTGTGAAGAGGGCATAAGCAGCCTGAAAAAGACATAGATAGGTTAAATGAATGGGCCAAAAATTTGGCAGATGGGGTATAATGTGGGAAAATGTGAGGGTGTCCACTTTGGCAGAAAGAAAATAAAAGCAGTATATTATATTATTTAAATGGAGAGATATTGCAGAAAGATAGAAAGGGACCTGGGTGTCCTGGTACATGAATCACAAAAATTTTGTATGCAGGTGCAGCAAGTGATTAGGAAGGCAAATGAAATTTTGGTATTTATTGCAAGGGGCATGGACTATAAAAGCAGGGATTTTTTTTTTTGTACAGAGCATTGGTGAACCACACCAATTGTGTACAGTTTTGGTCTCCTTATTTAAGAAAGGACATAAATACATTAGAAGCAGTTCAGAGAAGGTTCACTCGACTGATACCTGGGATGAGAGGGTTTACCTTACAAGGAAAGGTTGGACAGGATGGGCCTGTGTCCACTGGAGTTTTGTAGATTGAGAGGTGATCTTATTGAAGCATATAAGATCCTGAGGGGACTTGACAGGGTGGACGCTGAAAGGATGTTTTCCCTTGTGAGAGACATTTGGGGACATAATTTAAAAATAAGATGTCTCCCATTTAAGACAGAGATGAGAATAATTTATTTTTTCTAAACATTGTGAATCTTTGGAGCCCTCTTCCCCAGAGCCCAGTGGAGGCAGGGTCAATGAATGTTTTTAAGGCAGAGGTAGATAGATTCTTGACTAACAAAGAAGTGAAAGGTTACTGGGGGTAGGCGGAATGTGTAGTTGAGGCCACAATCTGATCAGCCATGATCATATTGAACGGTGGAGCAGACTTGAGCAGCCGAATGGTGTACTCCTGCTCCTAAATCGTATGTTCGTAAAGTGCAGGGATGAAATTAAAAAGGAAATCAGGAAAGAAAAGAGAGGGCATGAAAAATTATTGGCAAGTGCAATCAAGGGAAATTCCAAAGGTATTTAATAATTACATTACGAACAAGAGGATAAGTAAAGAAAGTGTAAGGCTAATTAGAGACCAAAATGTGTGTGGAGGCACAAGATTGTGGGTATTTTTTTACTGTATACTTTGTGCCTGCATTCAGAAAGAGGGACAAAATAGAAATTTTTTGAGGAAGTGACAAAATCCCACATTTGGTTAAAAAATTAAAACCCATCTGTAATGACTCAACAGAGCAGAAAGGTTTCAACAAAAAACAGCTAAATTTATTACAGAGCTTTTCAGGGGCCAGAGAGAGAGAGAGAGTCAGGAGCCAGGGAGAGAGAGCTGGGAGCCATAGAGAGAGGTGGGAGCCAGAGAGAGACAGAATGAGAGACAAGAGCCAGAAAGTCAAGAGCCACTGAGAGAGAAAGAGAGAGGTAGGAGCAGACAGAGAGAGAGAGAGAGTCAGGAGCCAGCAAGAGAGAGGAGGCCTTTTCCAGAGAGAGAGAGTTAGGAGACAATGAGAGAAAGAGAAAGGCGTGAGGCCAAGAGACTGAGTCGGGAGTCAGAGAGAGGGAAAGAGAGAGAGAACCAGGAGTTGCAGAAAGAGAGAGGCAGGAGCCAGAGAGAGAGTGAGGTGGGAGCCAGAGAGAGAGAGTCGGGAGCCAGAGAAGGAGAGGGAGAGGGGGGGAGCCAGAGAAAAGAGTTGGCAGAGATATAGAGTGTAGGGAGCCAATGAGAGGGAGTCTGGAGTCGGAGACAGAGCGAGAGAGAAAGAGATAGACTCAGGAGAGAGAGAGGCAAGAGCAAGAGAGATAGAGCCACAGGAGTCAGAGAAAGAGAGATATAGTGTTGGGAGCTAGAGAGAGTGAGTCATGTGCCAGAGAGAGAGAGAGTTGGGAGCTAGAGAAAGGGAGGGGCAGGAGCCAGAGAGGAAGAGAGTCAGGAGCCAGAGAGATGGGATAGAAAGAGAGAGAGGCGGGAGCCAGAGAGAGAGGTGAGAGAAAAAGAGAGAGGCAGGAGCCAGAAAAAGAGAGTCAGGAGCTAGAGAGGTAGAGTCTGGAGTCAGTGAAAGAGAGACAGAGAGAATGTTGGGAGCGAGAGAGAGAGAGAGTTGGGAGCTAAAGGGAGAGAGAGAGAGTCAAGAGTCAGAGAGAGAGAGTCAGGAGCCAGAGAGAAAGGGCTAGGAGCTGGAGTGAGAGAGAGCAGCGGGAGCCAGAGAGGGAGAGAGAGTGCGGTGAGAGCCGGAGACAGAGATAGAGAGAGAGAGAGAGAGCGAGTCAGGAGACAGAGAGAGTTAGGAGCCAGAGAGCGAGAGAGTCGGGAGCCAGAGAGTGTCATGAGCCAGAGAGAGTTGAGAGCCAGAGAGAGAGTCGGGAGCCAGACGGAGAATCAGGAGCCTTAGAAAGAGTTGAGAGCCACAGAGAGAGAAAGTCAGGGGCTGGAGTGAAAGAGATTCAGGAGTCAGAGAGAGAGACAGGGTGTTGGGAGCTAGAGAGAGAGAGAGAGACTCGGGAGCCAGAGAGAGACTCAGGAGCCAGAGCGAGAGAGAGATTTGGGAGCCAGAGAGAGGAAAAGAGTCGGGAGCCAGAGAGAGACTTAGGAATTGAAGAAAGAGTTGAGAGTCAGCGAGAGAGAAAGTCAGGGGCAGGAGTGAATGAGAGTCAGGAGTCAGAGAGATGGGAGACAGAGAGAGGAAGAGAGAGTCATTGGGTGCCAGAGAGAAACTCGGGAGCCGAAGAAAGAATTGAGAGTCAGAGTTAGAGAAAGTCAGGAGCTCAGAGGGAGGGAATCAGAGAGAGAAACAGAGCATAGGGAGCCAGAGAGAGAAGGGGAGCCATGAGCCAGATGGGGAGAGAGAGCGGGGTGGGTGCCAGAGAGAGAGAGAGAGACAGAGGGAGGACGAGAGAGAGTGAGAGGTGGGAGTCACAGGGAGAGAGGTAGAAGACAGAGAGAGAGCCAGGAGCCAGAGGGAGACTTGGGAGCCAGAGAGAGAGGGGCGGGAGCCATACAGGGAGGCTGGAGTCAGAGAGAGCCAAGAGCCACGGGGCGAGAGGCAGGAGGCAAAGAGAGATACAGGAGCCAGAGAGATGCAGATAGTCAAGAGCCACAGAGAGAGAGAGTCAGTAGCCAAGGAGAGATAGAGAGAGAAAGAAAGAGAGAGAGGTGGGAGCCAGAGAGAGGAAGAAGCAGAAGCCAGAGAGGGAGAGAGAGAAAAAGAGAGGAAGAAGACAAAGAGAGAGAGTCGGGAGAGAGAGAGCCAGGAGCCAAGGAGAGATAAGAGAGAGAGAAAGAGAGAGAGGTGGGAGCCAGACAGAGAAAGAAGCCAGAAATGGGGAGAGAGAGAGAAAGAAAGAGAGGCAGAAGCCAGACAGGAGCTACAGAGAGGGAGGCAGAGAGAGAGAGAGATGGGAGCCAGAGAAAGAATGATATGGAGAGAGAGGGGCGGGAGCCAGAGAAAGAGAGGCAGGGGCCAGAGAGTGAGAGAGAGAGAGCCAGGCGCCACAGGGAGAGAGGTAGGAGACAGAGAAATTCAGGAGACAGAGAGAGAGCCGGGAGCCAGGGAGAGATTCGGAAGCCAGAGAGAGCATGTCACGAGTCAGGGAGAGTGTCAGAAGCCAAAGAGAGAGAGAGTTGGGTACCAGAAGGAGAGAGTCAGGAGCCAGAGCGAGAGCCAGAGAGAGTCAGAGCCAGAGAGAGAGAGTCAGGAGCCAAAGAGAGAAAGGTGGGAGCCAGAAAGAGGGAGAGAGAGTCATCTGGAGCCAGAGAGAGACTCGGGAGAAAGAATTGAGAGTCAGGGATAGAGAAAGTCAGAAGATGCAGTGGGAGAGAATCAGAGAGAGAGGCAGAGCTTGGGAGCTAGAGAGAGAGAGGGTGCCAAGATCCAGAGAGAGAGAGAGAGCCAGGAGCCACAGGGAGAGAAGTAGGAGGCAGGGAGAGACAGAGAAGGTCAGGAGCTTTAGAGAGGCAGAGAGACAAGAGCCACAGAGAGAGAGGTAGGAGTCAGAGAGAGAGAGAGGCGGGAGCCAGAGAGCGGTACAGAGTCAGAAGCTAGAGAGAGAGAGCTGTGAGCCAGAGAGTGAGAGAGTTGGGAGCCAGAGAGAGAGTCAGGAGCCAGAGCGAGGGAGTCACGAGCCAGAGAGTCAGGAGTCAGAGACAGAGAATCGGGAGCCAGAGAGAGAGAGGCAGGAAGCAGAGTTGGGTCGGGAGCCAGAGAGAGAACTGGAGGACAGCCAGTGTGTACCGTTATTGAAGAAGGGAGGAAGTGGTAAACCAGGGAACTACAGGCCAGTCAGTCTAACCTCAGTGGTGGGGAAACTATTGGAAGCAATTCTGAGGGACAGAATTAATCTACACTTGGAGAGGCAGGGATTAATCAAGGACAGTCAGCATGGTTTTGTTAAGGGGAGGTCATGTCTGACCAATTTAATTGAGTTTTTCAAAGAGGTGACCAGGTGTGTAGATGAGGGCAATGCATTTGACGTAATCTACTTGAACTTCAGCAAGGCTTTTGATAAGGTCCCGCATGGGAGACTGATGACGAAGGTAAGAGCACATGGGATCCAAGGCAATTTGGCAAATTGGATCCAGAATTGGCTGAGTGGCAGGAAGCAGAGGGTGATGGTCGAGGGGTGTTTTTGTGACTGATGCCTGTGTCCAGTGAGGTTCCACAGGGATCAGTGTTGGGTCCCTTGCTGTTTGTGGCATATATAAACGATTTAGACTTGAATGCAGGAGGTGTGATCAGTAAGTTCGCAGATGACACGAAAATTGGTGGGGTGGTAAACAGTGAGGAGGATAACCTTAGATTACAGAAGGATATAGACGGGCTGGTCAGATGGGCTGATCAGTAGCAAAAGGAATTTAATCCGGATAGGTGTGAGGTGATGCACTTGGGCAGGACAAACAAGGCACAGGAATACACGATGAATGGTAGGACCCTGGGAAGTACCAAGGATCAGAGGGACCTTGGTGTGCATGTCCACCGGTCCCTTAAGGTAGCGGGACAGGTAGATAAGGTGGTTAAGAAGGCATATGGGATACTTGCCTTTAATAGCCGAGGTTATGCTGGAACTGTATAAAATGCTGGTCAGGCCACAGCTAGAGTATTGCATGCAGTTCTGGAGTCCGCATTCTAGGAAGGATGTGATTGCACTAGAGAGAGTGCAGAGGAGATTCACCAGGATGTTGCCTGGGTTGGAGAGTTTTAGTTATGAGGAGAGATTGGATAGACTGGGGTTATTTTCCTTGGAGCAGAGGAGATTGAGGGGGGACATGATTGAGGTGTATAAAATTATGAGGAGCATAGATAGGGTAGACAGGAAGGAGCTTTTCCCTTTGGTGGAGGGATCAATAACCAGGGGTCATAGATTTAAGGTAAGGGGCAGGAGGCTTAGAGGGGGTGTGAGGAAGAACTTTTTTACCCAGAGGGTGGTGGGAATCTGGAATTCACTGCCTGAAAGGGTGGTAGAGGCAGAAACCTCATAACATTTAAGAAGTATTTGGATGTGCACTTGCGATGCCATGGCATACAAGGCTATGGGCCTAGTGCTGGAAAATGGGATTAGAATAGTTAGGTACTTGTTTGACCAGCGCAGACTCAATGGGCCGAAGGGCCTTTTTCTGTGCTGTAGTCCTCTATGACTCTAGAGCAGGGAGCCAGATAGAGAGAGTCAGGACCCAGAGAGAGTCGGAAGCCAGAGAGAGAGACAGGAGCTAGAGAGAGAGTCGGGAGCCATAGAAAGAGTTGAGAGTCATAGAGAGAGAAAGCCGGAGGCTGGAGTGAAAAAGATTTGGGAGTTGGAGAGACAGAGGGTTGGGAGCCAGAGAGAAAGAGAGATTCGGGAGCCAGGGAGAGAGAGGTGGGAGCCAGAGAGAGGGAAAGAGCCGGGAACCAGAAAGAGACTTAGGAACTGAAGAAATAGTTGAGAGCCAGAGAGAGAGAAAGTCAGGGGCTGCAGTGAAAGAGTTGGAAGTCGGAGAGAGAAAGAGAGAGATGCAGGAGCCAGAGAGAGAGAGTCAGGAGCCAGAGGGCAAAAGTTGGGAGCCAGAGAGAGACCCGGGTGCCGAAGAAAGAGTTGAGAGCCAGAGAGAGAAAAAGTCAGGGGCTGGAGTGGGAGAGAATCAGAGAGAGAGACAGAGTGTCAGGAGCCAGAGAGAGAGAGCAGGGGCCACAAAGAGAGAGGTGCCAGAGAGAGAAAGAGAGAGTCAGGAGCCAGAGAGAGACAGACAGTCAAGAGCCAAAGAGAGAGAGGTAGGAGCCAGACAGAGAGAGAGAGCCATGAGCCAGAGAGAGTCGGGAGCTAGAGGGAGAGAGCTGTGAGCCAGACAGCGAGAGAGAGTCAGGAGCCAGAGAAAGAGAGAGTGTCTGGAGCTAAAGAGAGAGAGAGAGCTGGGAACCAGAGAGAAAGGGTCAGGAGCTGGGGTGAAAAAGAGCTGGGAGTCAAAGAGGGAGAGAGAGTGGGGTGGGAGAGTGAGGGAGAGAAAGAGAGCGAGAGAGTCAGGAACCAGAGAGAGAGTCATGAGCCAGAGACAGTCAGGAGCCAGACAGAGAGAGAGTCGGGAGCCAAAGAGAGATTCAGGAGCCAGAGAGAGAGTCGGAGCCAGAGGGAGAGAGTTGGGAGGCAGAGATAGAGTCGGGAGGCAGAGAGAGAGTCAGGAGCCAGAGAGAGACAGGAGCCAGAGAGAGAGAGTCACAAGACAGAGAGTCAGGCTGCAGAGAGAAAGCCGGGAGCCGTAGAAAGAGTTGAGAATCAGAGAGAGAGAAGTTCATGGGCTGGAGTGAAAGAGCTTCGGGAGTTGGAGAGACAGAGCATCAGGAGCCAGAGGGAGAGTGAGAGATTTGGGAGCCAGAGAGAAAGAGGTGGGAGCCAAAGAGAGAGGGAGAGTTGGGAGCCAGAGAGTGACTTAGTACCTGAAGAAAATGTTGAGAGCCAGAGAGAGAGGAAGTCAGGGGCTGGAGTGAAAGAGAGTCGGGAGTCAGAGTGACAGAGAGAGAGAGCGTTAGCAGCCAGAGAAAGAAAGTTGGGAGCTAGAGAGAGAGAAAAGAGAGTAATCTGGAGACAGAGAGAGACACGGGAGCCAAAGAAAGAATTGAGAATCAGAGATAGAGAGAGTCAGGATCTGGTGTGGGAGAGAATCAGAGAGAGAGACAGAGCATCGGGAGCCAGAGAGAGAGAGGGAGACAAGGGCCAGCAAGAGAGGGGGGGGTAGCCAGAGAGAGAGAAAGAGAGCCAGGAGCCACAGGAAGAGAGAGGTAGGAGGCAGAGAGAGACAGGAACCAGAGAGAGGCAAAGTGCAAGAGCCACAGAGAGAGAGGTAGGAGCCAGACAGAGAGAGAGAGAGACAGGTGGGAGCCAGAGAGAGAGAGGTGGGCACCAGAGTGAGAGAGAGAGAGGGGGTCAGGAGCCAGTTAGAGAGAGAGTTGGGAACCATAGAGAGAGAGAGACAGAGTTGGGAGCTAGAGAAAGTGAGAGCCGTGAGCCAGAGAGAGGCGGGAGAGGGAGAGAGGCGGGAGTTAGAGATAGAGGGTCGGGAGCCAGAAGGAGAGGTGGGATAGAGGGAGAGAGAGGCGGGAACCAGAGAGAGAGGTGGGAGCAAGAGAGAGATGGGAGCCAGAGAAAGAGGCGGGATATAGAGAGAGAGGATCGGGAGCCAGAGAGAGAGGCGGGATAGAGAGAGGAAGGGGCCCGGGAGAGCAAGTTGGGAGAGAGAAAGTCGTGAGCCAGAGAGAGGGAGTCAGGAGCCAGAAAAAGAGAGTCAAGAGCCAAAGAGGTAGAGTCGAGAGTCAGTGAAAGAGAGAGAGAGAATGTCAGGAGCTAGAGAGAGAGAGTCGTGAGCCAGAGACAGAGAGTCAGGAACCAGAGAGATTGAAAGAGAGTTGGGAGCCTGAGAGAAAGGAGCTGGAGTAAGAGAGAGATGGGAGTCAGAGAATGAGAGAGAGCGGGGTGGGAGCCAGAGAGAGGGAGAGAGAGCCAGGAGCCAGAGAGAGAGCTGGGAGCGAGAGAGAGAATTGGAGCCAGTGAGAGAGAGAGAGAGAGTCAGGAGCCAGAGGGAGAGTCAGGAGCCACAGAGAGTTGGGAGCCAGAGAAAGAGAGAGTCACAAGCCAGAGAGAGTCGGGAGCCAGAGAGAGTGTCAGAAGCCAGAGAGAGAGAGAAGATGGGAGCCAGAGAGAGATTGGCGGGAGACCGAGAGATCGAGTCGGGAGTTGGAGAGAGGGAGAGAGAAAGAGAGAGGGTCAGGAGGGAGAGAGTCAGGAGCCACAGAGAGAGAGTCGAGCCAGAGAGAGTCGGAAGCCAGAAAGTGAGGAGAGAGAGAGTCAGGAGCCGAAGAGAGAGAGTCGGGAGAGAGCTAGAGAGTCGGGATCCAGAGAGAGGGAGTTGGGAGTTAGAGAGAGAGGGAGATAGGAGCAAAATATTGCGGCTGCTGGAAATCTGAAATAAAAACAGAAAATTCTGGGAAAATTCAGCCGGTCCAAAAGCATCTGTGGAGAGCAAAAAAACAGAGTTAACTTTTCGGGTCCTTATGACTCTTCCTCAGAGCTCTGTTAGACCTGCTGAGCTTTTCCAGCATTTTCTGTTTTTGTTGTGAGAGAGATAGTGTCAGGAGCTAGAGAGAGTGTGAGTCATGAGCCGGAGAGAGAGAGTGTCAGGAGCCAGAGAGAGAGTCAGGAAGAGATTAGGGAGCCAGAAAGAGAGAGGTGGGAGCCAGAAGGAGAGAGAAAGAGAGAGTCAGGATGATGGAGAGAGAGGCGGGAGCCAGAGAGAGAGAGAGTCGGGCGCTAGAGAGAGAGTCGGAGCCAGAGAGAGAGTCGGGAGCCAGAGAGAGACAGTTGGCAGCCAGAGAGAGAGAGAGTCGGGAGCCAGAGAGAGAGAGAGAGTCAGGAGCCAGAGAGAGAGTCATGAGCTAGAGAGTGACTCGGCAGCCGAAGAAAGAACTAAGAATCAGGGATAGAGAAAGTCAAGAGCTGAAGTGGGAGAGAATCAGAGAGAGAGACAGAGTGCCAGGAGCCCGAGAGAGAGGGAGCCAACATCTAGAGAGAGAGAGAGAGAGAGGTGGGTGCCAGAGAGAGCGAGAGTGAGAGAGCCAGGAGCCACAGGAAGAGAGGTAGGAGCAAGAGAAAATAGGAAGAGAGGAGCCAGAGAGAGGCAGAGAGTCGAGAGCCACAGAGGGAGAGGTAGGAGCCGGAGAGAGAGTATGAGGAGCCAAGGAGAGGGAGAGACAGAGAGAGACATGGGGGGCAGATAGAATCACAGAATCACACAGTGCAGAAGAGGCCCTTTGGCCCATCAGGTCTGCACCGACACGTGAAAAACACCTGACCTACTTACCTAATCCCATTTACCAGCACTTGGCCCATAGCCTTGAATGTTATGACATGCCAAGTGCTCATCCAGGTACTTTTTAAAGGATGTGAGGCAACCAGCCTCCACCATCCTCCCAGGCAGTGCATTCCAGACCGTCACCGCCCTCTGGGTAAAAAAGTTTTTCCTCACATCCCCACTAAACCTCCTGCCCCTCGCCTTGAACTTAAGTCCCCTCGTGACTGACCCTTCAACTAAGGGGAATAGCTGCTCCCTATCCACCCTGTCCATGCCCTTCATAATCTAGTACATCTCGATCAGGTCACCCCTCAGTCTTCTCTGCTCCAGTGAAAACAACCAAAGTCTATCCAACCTCTCTTCATAACTTAAATGTTTCATCCCAGGCAACATCCTGGTGAATCTCCTCTGCACCCCCTCCAGTGCAATCACATCCTTCCTATGATGTGGTGACCAGAACTGCACACAGTACTCCAGCTGTGGCCCCATCAAGGTTCTATACAACTCCAACATGAACTCCCTACTTTTGTAATCTATGCCTCGATTAATAAAGGCAAGTGTCCCATATGCCTTTTTCACCACCCCACTAACATGTCCCTCCGCCTTCAGAGATCTATGGACACACACGCCAAGGTCCCTTTGTTCCTCAGAACTTCCTAGTGCCATGCAGTTCATTGAATAACTTCCTTGTCAAATTACTCCTTCCAAAGTGTATCACCTCACACTTTTCAGGGCTAAATTCCATCTGCCACTTATCTGCCCATTTGACCATCCCGTCTATATCTTCCTGTAGCCCAAGACACTCAACCTCACTGTTAACCACCCGGCCAATCTTTGTGTCATCCGCAAACTTACTAATCCTACCCCCCACATAGTCATCTATGTCGTTTATATAAATGACGAATAATAGGGGACCCAGCACAGATCCCTGTGGTACGCCACTGGACACTAAAGCATCCTTCTGTCATCACCCTCTGTCTCCTACAACTAAGCTAATTTTGAATCCACCTTATCAAATTACCCTGTATCCCATGTGTATTTGCCTTCTTTATAAGTCTCCCATGTGGGACCTTGTCAAACGCTTTGCTGAAATCCATATAAATGGGTATAAATAGAGAGAGGTTGGTGCCAGACAAAGAGAATCAGGAGCCAGGGACGGAGAGCGATAGAGAGAGAGAGGAGGGAGCCAGAGAGAGAAAGAAGCGGAAGTCAGAGAGAGAGAGAAAAAGAGAGGCAGAAGCCAGAGAGAGAGAGGCAGGAGACAGAGAGTGAGAAACAGAGAGTCTTAGATTACAGAAGTAGGGAGGTCATGTTGGAGTTGTATAGAACCTCGATGAGGCCACAGCTGGAGTACTGTGTGCAGTTCTGGTCGCCACGTTATAGGAAGGATGTGATTGCACTGGAGGGGGTGCAGAGGAGATTCACCAGGATGTTGTCTGGGATGAAACATTTAAGTTATGAAGAGAGGTTGGATAGACTTTGGTTGTTTTCATTGGAGCAGAGAAGACTGAGGGGTGACCTGATTGAGGTGTACTCTCGTATGAGGGGCAAGGACAGGGTGGATAGGGAGCAGCTGTTCCCCTTAGTTGAAGGGTCAGTCACAAGGGGGCATAAGTTCAAGATGAGGGGCAGGAGGTTTAGGGGGGATGTGAGGAAAAACATTTTACCCAGAGGGCGGTGATGGTCTGGAATGCACTGCCTGGGAGGGTGGTGGAGGCGGGTTGCCTCACATCCTTTAAAAAGTACCTGGATGAGCACTTGGCACGTCATAACATTCAAGGCTATTGCTCAAGTGCTGGTAAATGGGGTTAGGTAGGTAGGGCATGTGTTTCTCACGTGTCGCTGCAGACTCGATGGGCCGAAGGGCCTCTTCTGCACTGTGTGATTCTGTGATTCTATGGTTCAAGGAGAATGAGAGAGAGAGAGACAGGAGCCAGAGAGAGAAAGAGGTAGGACCCAGAGAGAGAGAGAGAGAGAGAGTCGGGAGCCAGGAGCCAGGAGCCAGAGTGTGGGAGTCGGGAGCCAGAGAGAGAGAGAGAGGAGGGTGCAGGAGCCAGAGAGAAAGGGCGTCGGGAGCCAGAGTGAGAGAGTCGGGAGCCAGAGAGCGAGAGAGTCGGGAGAGAGAGAAAGAGAGAGCTAAGAACCAGAGAGAAGGAGTCGAGAGTCGGAGAGAGAGAGAGAGAGAGTCAGGAGAAAGAGGCAAGAGCCAGAGAGATAGAGTCAGGAGTGAGTGAAAGAGAGAGATAGTGTCTGGAGCTAAAGAGAGAGAGTGTCAAGAGCCAGAGAGAGAGAGGTTGGAGCCAGAGAGAGAGTCGGGAGAGTGAGAGAGAGAAGCGGGAGCCGGAGAGGGCAGAAAGAGGGGTGCGAGCCAGAGAGAGAGAGTGAGTGAAAGAGAGAGGTGGGAGCCAGAGAGAGAGAGAGAGTGTTGGGATCCAGAGAGAAAGGGTCAGGAGCTGGAGTGAGAGAGAGAGGCGGGAGCCAGAGAGAGAGAGCGAGTCGTGAACCAGAGAACATCAAGTGCAAGAGGGAGAGAGCTGTGAGCCAGAGAGAGACAGACAGTCAGGAGTCAGAGAGAGAGGTAAAGAGAGAGAGGCGGGAACCCGAGGGAAAGAGTCAGGAGCTGAAGTGAGAGAGAGGCTGGAGTCAGAGAGCGAAAGAGAGTGGGGTGGGAGCCAGAGGCAGAGACAGAGAGAGCGGGTGCCAGAGAGAGAGAGAGCATTGAGAGCCAGAGAGAGAGTCGGGAGCCAGAGAGGGTGAGAGGCGGGAGAGAGACAGGGAGTCCAGAGCAAGATAGAGACTCGGGAGCTGAAGAAAAGGTTGAGAGTCAGAGAGAGAGAAAGTCACGATTTGGAGTGGAATAGAGTTGAAAGTCATAGAGAGAACCATAGAGAGAGAGATGTGGTGTATATCAACTTCCAAAAAGGAGCAGCACCCCCTGGAAGAGGGGGCGGCTGGGTGTCCCGCACATGCCGCTGCATAGCCCCCAGTGAGCCGTTGCTGGCCGGCGCATAGCTAGACCCAGGGTCTATAGACGCCACTTTTCATTCCTACAGATGACCAAGATGAAGTGTCACTGAAGATTGCCCATGTCTAGGGAACTAGTCGATCACATGTGCCAGTTAGTGCAGGATTTGACAACATGGTGACATGGCGGGCATCCACTACTAGTGCCAGTGAGTGACCACAATGCTCAATTTCTACGCCAGCAACTCCTTTCAGGGCTCCACAGGTGACTTCTTCGAGATATAACAAGCCTCCACCCACAAATGCATCCGTGAGGTCACAGATGTCATTTCCGCGAGGGCACACAACTTTGTGCATTTCTCCCGGGACCAGGACAGGCAGGATGCAAGAGCGATTAGATTTTCCCAGATGTTGGGTTTCCCACAGGTGTGGATGCCATTGCCTGCACTCAGAGCTCCACCACAACACATGGTCAACTGTGTCAACCGCAAGGGATTCCATTTGCTGAACGTGCAGCTGGTCTGAGGAGGAGATGGAGGATCTGGAGGTCTCCTCCGATGAGGAGGACACCGACGGGGATGCGGATGAGGAGGTCCTTGAAGGCGATGATGACAGGGATGAGGCCCTCATATTGGCCAAACAAGGCAGGCACACTTGGGAGGCCCTCATAGCTGCTAAATTTGTGGAGGATGATGACGAAAAACAGTGAGGAGACACTTTAGACCCTCACATCGCAGTTGTGAACGTTTGACTCCAGTCTGGCTTATGGCAATGCACTGACCCTCTGTGGTAATGCTCCTGTCATGGAGACACAGTGCAGGCCCCAATAGTCACTCAATTGCAGAAGGATGATGACGAGATGCAGTGAGGACACTCCACAGATCTTCACATAGCCTCTGAGAATGTCTGACTCCTGTCTGGCTGAGGGCAGCTCGCTTGCGCTCTGTGATAAGGGTCATATTATGGAGTGCTGTTAAGAAGGGAGTTCCAGGATTTAGACCCAGCGACAGTGAAGGAACAGCGATATATTTCCAAGTCAGGATGATGAGTGACTTGGAGGGGAACTTCCAGGTGGTGGTGTTCCCATCTGTCTGCTGCCCTTGTCCTTCTAGATGGTAGTGATCGTGGGTTTGGAAGGTGCTGTCTAAGGAACATTGATGAATTCCCGCAGTGCATCTTGTAGATGGTACACACTGCTGCTACTGTGTGTTGGTGATGGAGGAAGTAAACGTAGTAACATAGAAACTAGGAGTAGGCCATTCGGCCCTTCGAGCCTGCTCCGGCGTTCATTATGATCATGGCTGATCATCCAACTCAATAGCCTGCTCCTGCTTTCTCCCCATACCCTTTGATCCCTTTCGCCCCAAGAGCTATATCTAATTCCTTCTTGAAAACATACAATGTTTTGGTCTCAATTACTTTCTGTGGTAACAAATTCCACAGGCTCACCACTCTCTGGGTGAAGAAATTTCTCCTCATCTCAGTCCTAAATGGTCTACCCCATATCCTCAGACTGTGACCCCTGGTTCTGGACTCCCCCACCATCGGGAACATCCTTCCTGCATCTTCCCTGTCTAGCCCTGTTAGAATGTTATAGGTTTCTATGAGATCCCCCCTCATTCTTCTGAACTTCAGCGAATATAATCCTAATCGACTCAATCTCTCATCATATGTCAGCCCCGCCATCCCAGGAATCAGTCTGGTAAACCTTCGCTGCACTCCCTCTATAGCAAGAACATCCTTCCTTAGATAAGGAGACCAAAACTGCACACAATATTCCAGGTGTGGTCTCACCAAGGCCCTGTACAATTGCAGCAAGACATCCCTGTTCCTGTACTCGAATCCTCTGGCTATGAAGGCCAACATACCATTTGCCTTCTTTACCGCCTGCTGCACCTGCATGCTTACCTTCAGTGACTGGTGTAAGAGGACACCCAGGTCTCGTTGCACATTCCCCTCTCTCAATTTAAAGCCATTCAGATAATAATCTGCTTTCCTGTTTTTGCTACCAAAATGGATAACCTCACATTTATTCAAATTATACTGCATCTGCCATGCATTTGCCCACTCACTCAGCTTGTCCAAATCACACTGAAGCATCTCTGCATCTTCCTCACAGCTCATCCTCCCACCCAGCTTTATGTCATCTGCAAATTTGGAGATAATTCATTTAATTCCCTCATCTAAATCATTAATATATATTGTGAATAACTGGGGTCCCAGCACCGATCCCTGCGGTACCCCACTAGTCACTGCCTGCCATTCAGAAAAAGACCCATTTATTCCTACTCTTTGTTTCCTGTCTGCCAACCAGTTTTCTATCCATCTCAATACACTACCCCCAATCCCATGCACTTTAATTTTACACACCAATCTCTTATGTGGGACTTTGTCGAAAGCCTTCTGAAAGTCCAATTAAACCACATCCACTGGTTCCCCCTCATCAACTCTACTAGTCACATTCTCGAAAAATTCCAGTAGATTTGTCAAGCATGATTTCCCTTTCATAAATCCATGCTGACCCTGTCCGATTCTGCCACTGTTTTCCACGTGCTCAGCTATTAAATCTTTTATAAACGTTTGTGGATGTGGTGCCAATCAAGTGCGCTGCTTTGTCCTGGACGATGTCAAGCTTCTTGAGTGTTAGGGAGCTGCACTCATTTAGGCAGGTGGATAGAGATGGAGAGAGTGTAGCAGGACACCTGCCAGGCCAGATGATAAGTATGCCTGGCCTGTGTGGGTGGTGAGTGGTCCCATGGATGGGATGAGGACAATGAAGGTGTGCTTGCGAGAGTGAATGTGATGCCCCTTGAACTGGCAGTGAGTGAGTGCCCTGTAGGTGTGTGATGGGTTTGTGAGTGTGTGAGTTGGGAGTGATGAGAAGGGTGACTTACCCTGGTGGAACGGAGGCGATCATTCATCCTCTTGCTGCACTGGGTTCCTGTCCTCTTTTGCAGAGCATTGGCGCTGCCACCACCTCCAAAGCCAGATTAGTGAGGTTGCTGCCCATCCTGTGGCCAGAGTGGGGATAGAGGACTTCAATGCGACACTCCACTGCATCCAAAAGGTGCTCGAGGGATGCATCATTGGACCTGGGGGCTGCAGTCTTTTTTGCCTTTCAGGGCCATGTCTTCTTTGCAGCAGTCATGGGTTAGAAACACTGAAAGGTGTGCGTGTGGCTGGACTTTAAATATGGCAGCCGGCGTGCTGAATGGCGTGGCATTGGCTGAATGAGAGCCCGCCCACCATGGAAACGGCGTGCTTCCTGGGAATGTATAATTAATGCAGCGGGCTTGGGATGATACGGCAGGAAAAGCTGTCATTGCGGCCGACGGGTAAAATATCGTTTTACCCGCCTGCTACCACACTTAGTGCAAATCTGGGATGATTCCGCGCACAGAGTACAAAAGCAAGGAAATTATGATGACCTTTATAAAACACTGTTTTGTTCTCAATTGAAGTATTGTGCCAAATCCTGGGCACCACGCTTTAGGAAGATGTGAATGCATAGGAGAGGGTGCAGAAAAGATTTCTGAAAATGGTTCCTGGGGTGAGGAACTTCAGTTATGTGGATGGATTGTTGAAGCTCGGGTTGATTCTGTTAGAGATGAGAAAGTTGAGAGGAGATTTGACAGAGGTGTTCAAAATTATGAGGGGTTTGAACAGAGTAGATAGCGAGAAACTTTTCATTTGAGGAAGAGTTGAGAACCAGGAGACACTGATTTAAGATGGTTGGCAGTAGAACCAATTTTTAAAAAAATTCATCCATGGGATGTGGGCTTCGCTGGCTGGGCCAGCATTTATTGCCCATCCCTCGTTACCCTTGAGAAGGTGGTGGTGAGCTGCCTTCTTGATCCACTGCAGTCCATGTGGTGTAGGTACACCTACAGTGCTGTTAGGAAGGGAGTTCCAGGATTTTGACCCAGCGACAGTGAAGGAATGGCAATATATTTCCAAGTCAGGATGGTGAGTGACTTGGAGGGGAACTTCCAGGTGGTGGTATTCCCATCTATCTGCTGCCCTTGTCCTTCTAGATGGTAGTGGTCATGGGTTTGGAATGTGCTGTTTCAGGAGCCTTAGTGAATTCTTGCAGTGCGTCTTGTTGATGGTACACTCTGCTGGTACTGTGCGTCGGTGGTGGAGGGAGTGAATGCTTGTGGATGTGGTGCCAATCAAGCGGGCTGCTTTGTCCTGGATGGTGTCCAGCTTCTTGAGTGTTGTGGAAGCTGCACTCATCCAGACAAGTGGGGAGTATTCCATCACACTCCTGACTTGTGCCTTGTAGATGGTGGACAGGCTTTGGGGAGTCAGGAGGTGAGTTACTCATCGCAGGATTCCTAGCCCCTGACCTGCTCTTGTAGCCACAGTATTTATATGGCTAGTCCAGTTCAGTTTCTGGTCAATGGTAACCCCCAGGATGTTGGTAGTGGGGGATTCAGTGATGGTAATGCCATTGAACATCAAGGGGCGATGTCAGAGATGGTCGTTGCCTGATACTTATGTGGCGTGAATGTGACTTGCCACTTGTCAGCCCAAGTCTGGATATTGTCCAGGGGAAAACTTCTCTCCCCGTTGTGGGGGAAGTGCGGGAGCGGGCGTGCCTCCGATCAGCGCCACTGATTGGGGGCGCGCTGCCATTTTTTGTGGGCAGGCCAATTAAGGCCCGCCTAGTGTGATGTCTGCCAGGAAGCGCTGTCCGCTCCCTGTGCGGGGAGAGGGGTTTCCCTCAGCCGGGAGTGCACTCTTTTGTGCATGTGCGCAAAAGACAGCACAGAACTCCCTGAGGCTACGTGCTGCCTCGGGGAGATCAGCTCGGAATTAAAATTTTTAATAGAAATAATAAAAAAATTTCTCTGGCATGCCCCTTCACGTGCCACTGTTACATGAGTTGGGACATGTCCATAACTTTTATTGATCCTGCTCGTGGATGAGGTTTCATCCTTTTTCCGAAGCCCGCCAGGGCTCCCGGCCTGCCCGCCAACCTTAAGGTTGATCGGGCAGGTTCATTAATTACCTTAATTCCTTTTTCAGTGGCCTCAATAGGCCGTTGACAGGTCAGCAGGTGGACAGCTGACTCGGCTGCGCCCCCATTGGCCTGAAAATGGAAATGACGCGGGGTGGGGTCGAGAGTTCCACCCGATGTCATCCCGTGCCATTTTACACATCGGAGAGTGGGCCCCGCCCCCACTCACTGACCGGAAGATCCTGCCCCAGGTCTTGCTGCATTTGGACATGGACTGCTTCAGTATCTGAGGAGTCGCGAATGGTGCTGAACATTGTGCAATCATCAGCGAACATCCTCACTTCTGACCTTATAATGGAAGGAAGATCACTGATGAAGCAGCTGAAGATGGTTGGGCCAAGGACACTACCCTGAGGAACTCCTGCAGTGATGTCCTGGAGTTGAGATGACTGACCTCCAACTACCACAACCATCTTCCTTTGTGCTAGGTTTGACTCCAACCAGTGGAGAGTTTTCCCCGTGATTCCCACTGACTCCAGTTTTGTCGGGCCCCTTGATGCCACACTCTGTCAAATGTGGCCTTGATGTCAAGGGCAGTCACTCCCACCTCACCTCGGGAGTTCAGCTCTTTTGTCCATGTTTGAACCAAGGCTGTAATGAGGTCAGGAGCTGAGTGGCCCTGGTGGAACCCAAACTGGGCATCAGTGAGCAGGTTATTTCTAAGCAAGTGCCGCTTGATAGCACTGTTGATGACCCCTTCCATCACTTTACTGATGATGGAGAGTAGACTGATGGGGCAGTAATTGACCGGGTTGGATTTGTCCTGCTTTTTGTGTACAGGACATACCTGGGCAATTTTCCACATAGCCGGGCAGATGCCAGTGTTATAGGTGTGCTGGAACAACTTGGCCAGGGGTCCGGCAAGTTCTGGAGCACAAGTCTTCAGTACTATTGCCAGAATATTGTCAGGGCCCATAGCCTTTGCAGTATTCAGTGCCTTTAGCCGTTTCTTGATTTCACTTGGAGGGAATCGATTGCCTGAAGACTGGCATCTGTGACTGCTGATGGCCCAAAGCGCCTCAAGGATGCCCAGTCTTGAATTGCAAGATCGGTTTGAAACCTATCCCACTTAGCATTGTGGTCGTGCCACACAACACCATGGAGAGTGTCCTCAATGTGAAGACGGGACTTCGTCTCCACAAGGACTGCACGATGGTCACTCCTACCGACACTGTCATGGACAGATACACCTGCAGCAGACAGGTTGATGAGGATGAGGTCAAGTATATTTTCCCCCATTGTTGGTTCCCTCACCATCTGCCACAGACCCAGTCAAGCAATGTAATTTAGGACACGGCCAGTCATGTTACTACCGAGCCACTCTTAGTGATGGACATTGAAGTCCCCCACCCAGGGTACATTCTGCGCCCTTGCCACCCTCAGTGCTTCCTCCAAGTGGTGTTCAACATGGAGGAGCACTGATTCATCAGCTGAGGGAGGGCGGTACGTGGTAATCAGCAGGAGGTTTCCTTGCCCATGTTTGACCTGATGCAATGAAACTTCATGGGCAGAATTTTGCATGAGCGGGCAGCCGATCGCCGCCACTGAAGTGAGCCGTGCTGCCATTTTGAGTGGGCGGGCCAATTAAGGCCTGCCCAGCGGGCTGCCTGATGGGAAGCGCTATGTGCTTCCTGTGCGGGGGGTGGGGGGGGGGAGAGCGATTCCCCAACTGTCAGAGTGCGCTCTTTCACGCATGCGCGCAAAAGAGAGCACATCTCCCTGAGACTAAGTGCTGTCTCAGGGAGAGCGCTGAAAGTTTCATAAACCTCAAAAATAGAATAATAAAAAAATGATTAACATGTTAATAAATATGACAAAAACTTTATTAAAGATTTTTTCACTTCAAACAGACGTGAAACCTCATCCCGCCAGTGGATGAGGTTTGATGTATTATCAGAAGCCCGCCGGGGCTCCTGGCCTGCCCGCCAGCCTTAAGGTTGGACGGGCAGGTCCTTTAAGTGGCTTAATTATCCTGTCAATGGCCTCAATTGGCCATTGACCGGTCGGCGGGCATCCAGCTAATTTTGCTGCGCCCCTGCCTTCCTGGAAATTTAAATGGGGCGGGATGACGTCGGGGGTTCCCCCCGTGTCATTTTCGCATTGGCAAGCGGCCCCGCCCCAACTTGCCAACAGAAAAATTCTGGCCCATGGGCCCAGAGTCAATGTTGAGGACTCCCAGGGCAACTCCCTTACCGCTATACCACCACATCTGCTGGGTCTGCCCTGCCGGTGGGACAGGAAATACCCAGGGATGGTGATGGTGGTATCTGGTTCATTATCTGTCAGGTATGATCCTGTGAGAATGACTATGTCAGGCATTTGATTGACTGGTCTGTGAGACAGCTCTCCCAATTTTGGAGGACTTTGCAGGGGTGACAGGGCTGGGCTTGCCATGGTCATTTGCGGTGCCTCGGTCAATGCTGGGTGGTCTGTCAGGTTCCATTCCTTTTAGGCTTTTTCCACGGATCAAGTGACTTGCTATTTAGAGTCAACCACAATACTATAGAGTCACATGTTGGTCAAACCAGGTAAGGAAGGCAGATTTCATGAACCAGATGGGTTTTTAACAACAATCAACAATGGTTTGATCTTTAGACTTTTAATTCCAGATTTTTATTGGATTCAAATTTCACCATCTGCCATGGTGGGATTTAAACCCAGGTTCCCAGAGCATTACCTAGATCTCTGGATTACTAGCCCAGTGGCAATACCACTGCGCCATCACCTCCCCTCCTGCTCCTAATTCATATGACACCACGCCACTTAAGGGCATATTAGGCCAAGTGAAAGAAGAGTAGCTTTTAAAATAGGAAAGTAACACCATAAAGTGTAAAAGAGACGTGGAAATAATACACAAGATAAGATCACATGGAATTTGGGGTAATATATTAGCTTGGATAGATGATTGGCTAACCAACAGAAAGCAAAGAGCCGGGATAAATGGTTTTTTTTTCTGGATGGCAAGTTGTGACTAGTGGAGTGCCGCAGGGTTCAGTCCTTGGGCCCCAACTATTTACAATTTATATTTATGACTTGGATTCAGGGATAGAAGGTTCTATAGCTAAATTTGCAGATGACACCAAAATAGGTGGAAAAGTAAGATGCAAGGAAGAAATAAGAAATTTACAAATGGATATGGATAGGTTAGGTGAATGGGCCAAAATTTGGCAGATGGAGTTTAACATGGATAAGCGTGAGGTTATCCATTTTGGTTGGAAGAATAAAAAGGCGACTTATTATTTAAATGGAGAGAAACTTCAGAATGCTTCAGTGCAGAGGGATCTGGGTGTCCTCGTGCATGAATCGCTGAAAGCTAGTATGCATGTACAGCAGGTAATAAGGAAGGTAAATGGAATTTTGGCATTTATTGCGAAAGGATTAGAGTATAAAAATAGGGAAGTGTTGTTACAACTGTACAAGGCATTGGTGAGACCGCACCTGGAGTACTGTGCACAGTTTTGGTCCCCTTGAGGAAGGATGTAGTTGCACTGGAGACGGTTCAGAGGAGGTTCACTAGATTGATTCCAGAGATGTGGGGCTTGTCTTATGAGGAGAGATTGAGCAGTTTAGGCCTATACTCGCTAGAGTTTAGAAGGATGAGAGGAGATCTAATTGAGATATATAAGATGCTAAAGGGGATAGACAAAGTAGACATAGAGCGGAAGTTTCCCCTTCTGGGGCATTCTAGAATGAGAGGCCATAGTTTTAGGCTAAGGGGTGGTAGATTTAAATCAGAAATGAGGAGAAATTACTTTTCTCAAAGGGTCGTAAATCTGTGGAATTCACTACCTCAGAGCGCAGTGGATGCCGGGACGCTGAATAAATTTGAGGAGGAGATAGACAGATTTTTAATGAGTAACAGGTTGAAAGGTTATGGGGAGAGGGCAGGAAATTGGAATTGAGGCCAAAATGAGATCAGCCATGATCGTAATGAATGGCGGGGCAGGCTCGAGGGGCTGAATTGCCTACTCCTGCTCCTAGTTCTTATGTTCTTATGAAAGGCTTAGGGAAGGAATTCCAGAGTTTCAGGCTTTCGCCACTAAAGGCATGGCTGGCAAAGGGGGTGTGCATGATGCCAGAACTGGAGGAGCATAGATATTTCAGAGGGTTGTGGCAGTGAAGGCGATTAAGAGATAGAAAGGGACAAAATGAAAGCAGCGTAATAATTTTAAAATTAAATTGTGGTAGACTTAGGAGCAATGTATGTTTATAGGCTAGTACAGATTTTTAAAAAAGAGCTACTATCATTTTATTAATTGTCAGAGCGAATTGAATTATCAGTGGATTGTGCAGTGAGGAGAATCCTGGCCCCTGGTTTTGTCCAGTAAGTTTTCTGGTAGATAATCTTGAACTGGAAAACTAATGTTAATTTTTGCACCCAGTAAAAAAAGGCCATTAATAATTGGAGTCAAGTTGCAGCTTTTAGACTCCAAAGTTTGCACCTTGGGGCATCAGTTTCCACATATAGGCTGCCAATGTATTGAGCTTCAAAGCGCACGTACATGACGTCGGCAATACCAATTATTTTTACCTCTGTAACACCATCTGATTCTGTCCTTGCCTCAGCTGATCTGTTGCTGAAACTCTCATCCATGACTTTATTAACTCTAGACTAGATCATCCCAATGCACTCCTGGTTGGTTTCCCACGTTCCACCTTGGATCATTCTAGTACATTAAAGTGAAAAATCAGAAACGTAAGACTGTAAGAAATATATAATATATTAATATGTGTGATTTAATATACAAATAATTAATATATAGATAATACGTATTAATATAATTCTTATGTCATATAAGAAATGTAAGCGGGAATAGGCCATTCCATCATTCAATAGGATCATGGCTGATCTGATTGTGACTTTAAATCTGCTTTCCTGTCTGTCCCCTGTAACCTTTGACTTCCTTATCAATCAAAAATCTATCTAACTCAGCCTTGAATATATTCAATGACCCAGCCTCCAAGTTCTTTGGGGTAGAGATTTCCACAGACCAATGACCCTCTGAAAGAAGAAATTCCCCCTCATCTCAGCCTTAAATGGGAGACCCTTCTTCTGAAACTGTGCCCCCTCATTCTAGATTATGGAAAACATCCTCTCAATATCTAACCGAATATGCCCCCTCAGGAATGTATATTTTTCAATAACCTCTCATTCCTCTAAACTCCAAGGAATATTGGCTCAACCTGCTCAATCATCCCTCATATAAACACAAGTCATTATTATTAATGTGTATGGTATGTTACAATGAGAGTGAAACGTCAGAGAAGTATGTAGTGTAAACACTGCTCAACTGTTACCCTGCACTATTTCACAGTAGAGTGAACTCGTGCTTCTGTCACAGTGATAAATGGTTTTTTCCCCTCAGGTCTGCTTCAATGGTGCATGCCGCAGTGTGTCTGGGTTTGGTGTCAACAAATGCAACAAGTACTGCAATGGCCATGGGGTAAGATCAACAAAATCTGCAACTTTACATTTCGGTCACAAACATATTTAGATTTACATTTCAGCACAACTGAAAACAGTCTTCAATCAATTCCACATCCTGTTCAGAACTGGTATATGTTTTCAGAGGAAGAATCGCACCAAGGAGATTAGGCTGTGTTCATGCTCACCAAGATTGAAAGCAGATGTATTTCTGGAAAAGCAAGAAGAAATCAAATTTTAAACTTTTAAGTCAAAACTAATTCCAAGCAACTGAGGTAAATATACTGTGCTGTCCACAGAGAGTCAGAGTTGTTGAGAGGTCAAAAGAAGCTTCCAATATTGAAAATATGGATTTATACAAAAGCAGTGGAAAGATCCAGGCAATTTCTGATGATGAATCACATCCAAAACGTAAGCCTGGATTTCTCTTTCAACTGGCAATTTATCTGCAATGTGTCATGCACTATGCGGTTGCCTCGACATTTCAGTTCAGGATTAAGGGAAAGCTGCACAGTCAGAGGTTCCGTCTTTCGAATGAAACATTAAACCAATCCCTTGCTGCCTCTCATGGGGGACATAATAGATCCCATGGTGCTATTTGAAGAAGAGCTAAGTTTTCAAGGTGCCCTGCCCACCATTTCTCCTGCAGCCAATAAATTATGATAATATTTATTTTAGTGCTGTTTGTGGGACCTTCATGTGTAAAGATAAGAAATAGAAGCAGATGTAAGTCAGATGGCCATTCAAGATTGTTCTGGCATTTAATAATAAAATGGTTAAATCTTAATTTCTCTATCCCACCCAACCACTTTCACCTTTGATTCCCTTAGCGTACAAATATCTATCAATCTAAGCCTTGAATATGGTCAACATCTGAGCAGCCATAGCCTTTTTGATGGTGAACTCCAAAGATTCACAACCCTCTGAATGAAGAAATTTCTCCTCATTCAATCTCAGTCAGAAACATAAGACCATAAGAAATATATATTTAATATATTTGATTTAATATACAAATAATTAATATATAGATAATATGTATCCATATAGTTTAACTTAATATAAAAAAGGTAAGCAGAAGTAGGCCTTCCTAACTCTGATCTCAGGAAGATATAGACAGGATGGTCAAATGGGCAGATAAGTGGCAGATGGAATTTAACCCTGAAAAGTGTGAGGTGATAAACTTTGGAAGGAGTAATTATACAAGGAAGTATTCAATGCACGGCATGACACGAGGAAGTTCTGAGGAACAAAGGGACCTTGGCGTGTGTGTCCATAGATCTCTGAAGGCGGGGGGGCATGTTAGTGGGGTGGTGAAAAAGGCATATGGGACACTTGCCTTTATCAATCGAGGCATAGATTACAAAAGTAGGGAGGTCATGTTGGAGTTGCATAGAACCTTGATGAGGCCACAGCTAGAGTACTGCGTGCAGTTCTGGTCGCCACATTATAGGAAGGATGTGATTGCACTGGAGGGGGTGCAGAGGAGATTCACCAGGATGTTGCCTGGGATGAAACATTTAAGTTATGAAGAGAGGTTGGATAGAGTTGGGTTGTTTTTATTGGAGCAGAGAAGACTGAGGGGTGACCTGATCGAGGTGTACAAGATTATGAGGGGCATGGACAGGGTGGATAGGGAGTAGCTGTTCCCTTTAGTTGAAGGGTCAGTCATGAGGGGACATAAGTTCAAGGTGAGGGGCAGGAGGTTTAGGGGGGATGTGAGGAAAAACTTTTTTACCCAGAGGGTGGTGATGGTCTGGAATGCACTGCCTGGGAGGGTGGTGGAGGCGGGTTGCCTCATATCCTTTAAAAAGTACCTGGATGAGCACTTGGCATGTCATAACATTCAAGGCTATGGGCCAAGTGCTGGTAAATGGGATTGGGTAGTGATTCTCACGTGTTGGTGCAGACTCGATGGGCCAAAGGGCCTCTTCTGCACTGTGATTCTGTGACTCTGAGCCGAAGCTCTTCAAGCCGCTGACACTTAATGCAGACGTTTTTGTCCTTGATCGCGGTGGTGTCCAGGGTAATCCACATTCTGCAGTTGCAACACATCACCTGCCCTGCCATCTTTATTATGTGTTACTTTATTTCTTTTCTTAATTAATTTATAATTAATAAGCCCTACTACTCATAATGAACTTTAATTTTGCTAGCAAATCTTACTAATACTAATAAAACCTTACAATTGGTATTAAATTATCCAAGTTTTGAAAGGACAAAACACTCACCAACCAATCACTTACCTGCTGCCCTCCTCCTACACTGTACTGAATCCCCCATCACTTACCAAATTCCCAAGCTTACACTCTGAGACCGGCTGCTGCCTTCATTCTTGCTTACATTGTGCACTTAACAAGACTGTTTAACTGTTTAACTCTTAACAAGACTGTTTAACTCTGTTTATACCAGCTGAAATTCTGCAGAGATGAGTCAGCACTGCTGGTTAGAGAATCTCCTTCAAACTAGCTACCTAATTAGCTAACTGCAGCTGCCTGTCCTGCAGGCTATCCCTGACTAAAACTGAAATAAACTTAACTTTAACACTAAATTGTAGTTAAATTTTGAATGTAGCCTGGATTAGGTTTTAGAAAGAGATTAATCTTAAAATTTAACCCTTTAAATTCCCTCAATCACCAAATTCCCAAATTCACGCTCTGTGACCAGTTGCATTCAGTGATGAGCTGCTGTCTTTGTGCTTGCTTACATGATTACCTGTATTATTTTAGGTGTGTAATAATAATGACGATTGTCACTGCGATCCTGGCTGGGCTCCTCCTAACTGCACCTTCATCAAACAAGACAGCAGTGTGGACAGTGTAACACTGCTTCCTCAGCAGCCAGGTAAGAGTCTTCTCTTGTGGTGCTGATTGTGGTGAGTTGGAAGGTACAGTCTCTGTTGATGTTCATCTAATAAAAGGAACAGTAGTGTCATGGATGTGAAGCTGGCTAAGGGGACAGAGTAGCTATATTTTGGACTGGAAGGTTTATAGTAGGGTTCCCCAGGTGTTGGTATTAGGACTGTAAAAGTTTCTATAGGTATGTGAAGAGAAAAAGATTGGTGAAGACAAATGTAGGTACCTTACCGTCAGAAACAGGGGAATTTATAATGGGGAACAAAGAAATGGCTGACCAACTAAATACATACTTTAGAACCATAGAAAAGTTACAGCACAGAAGGAGGCCATTCAGCTCATCTTGTCCATGCCAGCCCGAGGACACCCAGGTGCCCTTTCTAATCCCACCTTCCTGCACCCAGCCCATAGCCCTGCAGCTTACAGCACTTAAGGTCCAGACCTAGGTACTTTTTAAGAGTTTAGAGTTTCTGCCTCCACCACCAACTTGGGCAGCAAATTCCAGACACCCACTACCCTATGTGTAAAAAAGTCCTTCCTCATGTCCCCCCTACATCTTCTGCCACTTATCTTGAATCTATGTACCCTGGTTCTAGAATTCTCCACCAAGGGAAACAATTTTATCCTGTCCACTCTATCTATTCCCCTCATAATTTTGTACACCTCAATCAAGTCACCTCTCAGCCTTCTTTGTTCTAAGGAAAATAACCCCAACCTATCCAATCTCTCCTCGTAGCTACACTTTTCTAACCCTGGCAACATTCTTGCAAACCTCCTCTGCACTCTCTACAGAACTATTACGTCCTTCCTGTAATGTGGTGACCAGAACTTCACACAATACTCCAGTTGTGGCCTCACCAATGTTTTATACAATTCCAACATTATATCCTTACTTTTATATTCTATACCTCTGCCAATGAAGGAGAGCATTCCATATGCCTTCTTTATAACCTTGTCTACTTGAACTGCTGCCTTCAGGGACCTGTGTACTTGTACACCAAAAAATCTCTCACTTCAACTACCCCTCTTAGTATATTCCCATTTATTGTGTAATCCCTGTAACTGTTTGACCTTCCTAAATGTATGACCTCACACTTCTCTATGTTAAAATCCATCTGCCACTTTACCGCCCACTCCACCAACCCATCTATATCGTTTTGGAGATTATGACTATACGCTACACTATCCACTACTCGGCCAATCTTTGTGTCATCTGCAAATTTCCCAATCGTGCCCCCCACGTTCACATCCAAATCGTTAAAAATAATACAAACAGCACCGAGCCCTGTGGAACACCACTTGAGACAACTTTCCATTCGCAAGGGCATCCATCCACCATTACCCTTTGTTTCTTGTTACAAAGCCAACCTTTTATCCAGTTTGCCACATTACCCTGAATCCCATGGGCTTTTACTCTCCTGATCAATCTGCCATGTGGGACCTTGTCAAATGCCTTGCTAAAATCCATGTACACAACATCCACTGCACTACCTTCATCAACCCTTCTTGTCGCTTCCTCAAAGAATTCAATCAAATTTGTGAGGCAAGACCTTCCTTTAACAAATCCATGCTGACCAGGGACATGAGGAAGGAATTTGCTGCCTGACTAGTCCATGTCTTTCCACATGACAGTTAATCCTATCTCTCAGGATTGATTCTACTAATTTGCTCACCACCGATGTAAGACTAACTGGCCTATAATTGTTTGGCATTTCCTTTGATCCCTTTGTAAACAATGGAACTACATTTGCATTTCTCCAGTCCTCCGGTACCTCCCCTGTATCTAGTGAAGATTGGAAAATCATCCTCAGAGCATCTGCTATCTCTTCCCTGAATTCCCTCAGCAGCC
Organism: Cetorhinus maximus; assembly: GCF_964194155.1. Classification (NCBI taxonomy): domain Eukaryota; kingdom Metazoa; phylum Chordata; class Chondrichthyes; order Lamniformes; family Cetorhinidae; genus Cetorhinus; species Cetorhinus maximus. The sequence continues at coordinate 249,971,119 of NC_135879.1, forward strand.
TCGGAAACAATCCATCTGGCCCTGGTGACTTATCAACTTTAAAGGATTTCAACCCTTCGAGTACTTCCTCTCTCTTTATGACTATCCCATCCAATTACTCGCAGTGTTCCTCCTGGACTACTATATCTACATCCTCCCTTTCCTTTGTAAACACGGAGACAAAATATTCATTCAAAACCCTCCCCAAAGCCTCTGCATCTACAAACAAGTTTCCATCTTCATCTCTGATAGGTCCCACTTTGTCCTTAACTAACCTTTTAGCATTAATGTATTGGTAAAGCATCTTTGGGTTATCTTTAACTTTACTTGCTAATCTTTTTTCATGCCCTCTCTTTGATTTCCTTATTTCCTTTTTTACTTCGTCCCTGCACTTCCTATATTCGCCTAGGCTGTCTGCAGTGCTTAGTTCTTTGTGCCTATCGTACACTTTCTCTTTCTGGTTGATCTTCCCCTGTATTGCTCTAGACAACCAGGGGTGTCAAGATTTGGCAGTGCTACTCTCATTTTTGTAGGGGACATGGCTTCTTTGTACAATTAGGATCTCGCTTTTTAGCGCTTCCCACTGGTTTTCCACTGTTTTATCCTCCAGCAGTGCTGTCCAGTCCACCTCAGCCAAGTCCCTTCCCATTTCTGCAAAATTTGCCTTCCCCCAGTTCAAGACTTTTACTCCTTTGGTTCTGCCTTCACAAAGGAGGACACAAATAACATATCAGAGATGTTGGGGAACACAGGGTTCAGTGAGTAGGAGGAACTGAAAGAAATCAGTATTAGTAGGGAAATGGTGTTGGGGAAATTGATGGAATTGAAGGCCGATAAATCCCCAGGGCCTGATAATCTACATCCCAGAGTATTAAGGAAGTGGCCCTAGAAATAGTGGATGCATTGGTGGTCATCTTCTGAGATTGTATAGACTCTGGAATAGTTCCTACAGATTGGAGGGTATCTAATGTAATCCCGCTATTTAAAAATGGAGGCAGAGAAAAAACAGGGAACTATAGACCAGTCAGCCTGACGTCTGTAGTGAAGAAAATTCTAGAGTCCATTATAAAAGATTTAATAGCTGAGCACGTGGAAAACAGTGGCAGAATCGGACAGAGTCAGAATGGATTTATGAACTGGAAATCATGCTTGACAAATCTACTGGGATTTTTCAAGGATGTAACTAGTAGAGTTGATGAGGGCGAGCCAGTGGATGTGGTTTATTTGGACTTTCAGAAGACTTTCGACAAAGTCCCACATAAGAGATTGGCGTGTAAAATTAAAGTGCATGGGATTGGGGGTAGTGTATTGAGATGGATAGAAAACTGGTTGGCAGACAGGAAACAAAGAGTAGGAATAAACGGGTCTTTTTCTGTCTTTTTCTGAATGGTAGGCAGTGACTAATGGGGTACCGCAGGGATCGGTGCTGGGACCCCAGTTATTCACAATTTATATTAATGATTTAGATGAGGGAATTAAATGTATTATCTTCAATTTGCAGAGTTGGGTAGGAGGGTGAGCTGTGAGGAGGATGCAGAGATGCTTCAGTGTGATTTGGACAAGCTGAGTGAGTGGGCAAATGCATGGCAGATGCAATATAATGTGGATAAATGTGAGGTTATCCATTTTGGTAGCAAAAACAGGAAGGCAGATTATTATCTGAATGGCTATAAATTGAGAGATGGGAATGTGCAATGAGACCTGGGTGTCCTCGTACACCAGTCGCTGAAGGTAAGCATGCAGGTGCAGCAGGCGGTAAAGAAGGCAAATGGTATGTTGGCCTTCATAGCCAGAGGATTTGAGTACAGGAACAGGGATATCTTGCTGCAATTGTACAGGGCCTTGGTGAGAACACACCTGGAATATTGTGTGCAGTTTTGGTCTCCTTACCTGAGGAAGGATGTACTTGCTATAGAGGGAGCGCAGCGAAGGTTTACCCGACTGATTCCTGGGATGGCGGGACTGACATATGAGTAGAGATTGAGTCGATTAGGATTATATTCACTGGAATTCAGAAGAATGAGGGGGGATCTCATAGAAACCTGTAACATTCTAACAGGACTAGACAGGGCAGATGCAGAAAGGATGTTCCCGATGGTGGGGCAGTCCAGAACCAGGGGTCACAGTCTGAGGATATGGGGTAGACCATTTAGGACTGAGATGAGGAGAAATTTCTTCACCCAGAGAGTGGTGAGCTACCACAGAAAGTAGTTGAGACCAAAACATTGTATGTTTTTAAGAAGGAGTTAGGTATAGCTCTTGGGCGAAAGGGATGAAAGGGTACAGGGAGAAAGCGGGAGCAGGCTATTGAGTTGGATGATCAGCCATGATCATAATGAATGGTGGAACAGGCTCGAAGGGCCGAATGGCCTAATCCTGCTCCTAGTTCCTATGTTTCTATGATTCCTGCTTACTGGATCTCCATTAATGATGTAGACTTGTGTGAACAGGGTACAATGTCAAAATTTGCAGATGACACAAAATTTGGAAGTATGTGAACTATAAGGAGGATAGTGAGAGACTTTAAGAGCACATACACACAGGCACCTTGGTGCAAGTGTGGCTCGAATTCTGTTGTGCCCTGAAACTCTGAACTTGCAGAATGGTGCCTTAGATGTTGGAATGAAGCTTCAGAAGCTCCATTGATGGCAGATTGGAACCAAGTCAGCATTCTTAGTAAGGGGAAATCCTATCTAGATGTCACCTAAAGGAGTGGCAGGGAACGGTGGTAATGCCAAAAAAAGCAGCCTATGATATACATATCAATTTGACTGTACTATTGATAAACACAATCAGTAAGAGGAACGCATTTAGTGAGCGGAGGCTTTGGCCTGAGTGAGACAAAGTCCAAGGGAGTATACTTGGGAATTTGGTTCAAGTGGGAATTCAATTGGTAAATCCTCGTCGAGTTCAATTTTGTAATAAGAGTCAGGTTCTGACCTAGAAATAACAACCCAGAATTAACAGCCTTTAAGTAAGTTAAGTAGCCTAGGTAAACAGTCTTCATGGCAGTTAACTGTCAATCACCTGAGAGCCCTTTGCCTGAATTAGGCCTAAATTAAATGTTGATACCTGTAGCAGGAAGCTAGGCTAGAGAGTGATTCATCACAGACCTAAATAAGAAAGGGACTTTATAAGCGCACGATCAGTAAGAGGCACGCGATCATTGATTGGAGACTTTGGCCTGAGTGAGACAGAGACCAGGTGGGCATATTTGGGAATTTGGTTCAAGTGGGAATTCAGTGCATAGGGGGAAAGAGGTGCTATAGGTAAGGTTTACTACAAGAAGTGTAACTTAGAATAGAGTGCTGAGAGTTGGGTAATTAAGGAAGCTAGGAAAGGAAGGAAAAGTGGTTCTCTTTTTCTTTCTGCTTTCTAAATTTCTCAGCCTTCAGGAAGTGGTTGTACTCTGCTACAGGTGAAAAGGCTAGTTATTTGGTGAGTATCTGCTAAATGACTAAGATTCATTCTATTCCCAATGTTCAAAATAGCCTAGAAACTGGTGGCAAGGTTAATAAAATATATAAAAACAAAAATAGAACATAAAATTGGACAAAATAATCAAATAGTTAAATAGAATACATTAAGGATGTCAGGACAGGACATGCTGCAGAATGTGGGAACTCCTGGATTCTATTTTGATCCAGGACAAATGCATCTGCAGTAAGTGTTTGATCCAGGGCAAATGCATCTGCACTAAGTGTTTGATCCAGGGCAAATGCATCTGCAGTAAGTGTTTGAGGTTTGGGGAGCTTCAGCTCAAAGTTTATAAGCTGAAAACAGAACTACAGACACTGCGACATATAGGGGGGGACCATGGGGAAAGCTACCTGGATTCTTTGTACCAGGAGGCAGTTACACTTCCTAGGACAGGGTCTCCTGATTTGGTCAGTGGTCGGGGACAGGAGAATGTCACTGGCCAGTGAGGCAGGTAAAGGGACTCAGAGGGCAGGAGCACAGGAATGTAAGCCTCTGCAATTGTGCAACAGGTTTGAGGCTTTTTCAGCTTGTTTGGATGAGAGTTGGGGCTGCAGGGCGGATGAGCTAATTGGCCATGGCACCATGGTACAGGAAGCCATTCAAATGAGGGGAGCAAAGTGGAATTTAGTGGTAGTAGGGGATAGTATCGTCAGAGGGATTGACAGTGTTCTCTGCAGCAAAGAGCGTGAGTCCATACAGCTGTGTTGCCTGCCCGGTGTGAGGGTACGGGACAGCTGCTCGGGGCTGGAGAGGAACTTGCAATGGGAGGGGGAAGACCAAGTTGTTGTGGTCCATTTAGGTACCAACGACATAGGCAGGACAAAGAAAAAGGTTCTGCATAGTCAGTATGAGGACCTAGGCACCAAATTAAGAAGCAGAGCCTCAAAGATCACAATCTCTGGATTATTACCTGAGCCACATTCAAATTGACATAAAACAAATCAGATTAGGGAGATGAATGTGTGGCTCAACGACTGGTGTGGGGGAAGTGGGTTCCAGTTTGTGGGGCACTGGCAAGATGTAACGAGTGGCACAGGGATCAGTGCTGGGACCTCAATTTATTTACAATTTACGCAAAGAGCAACTAGGGGTGGGCAATACATTCTGGTCTAGTCAGTGAAGTCCACATCGCGTGAAGGAATAAAAAAAAATGGCTTGGATGAGGGGATGGGTTACTAAATTTGCTGGTGACAGAAAGATAGGTATGAAAGTAAGTTGTGAACAGGGCATAAGGAGGCTACAAAACGATATAGGTTAAGTGAGTGGGCAAAGATCTGGCAGATGGAGTTTAATGTGGGAAAATGTGAAATTGTCCATCTTGGCAGGAAGAATAAAAGAGAAACATATCTAAATGGTGAGGTGTAGTGGGATCTGGGTGTCCTAGTGCATGAATCACAAAAGGCTAGTATGCAGGTACAGCAGGTAATTAGGAAAGCTAATTGAATGTTATTATTTATTATGAGGGGAATTGAATATAAAAGTAGGGAGGTTATGCTTTATTTGTACAGGGCATTGGTGAGACCACATTTGGAGCACTGTGTACAGTATTGGTCATCTTATTTAAGGAAGGATGTAAATGCGTTGGAAGCAGTTTAGAGAAGGTTTACCAGACTAATACCTGGAATGGGTGGGTTGTCTTATGAGGAAAGGTTGGACAGGTTAGGATTGTATCCGCTGGAGTTTAGAAGAGTAAGAGGCGACTTGATTGAAACATATAAGATCATGAGGGGTCTTGACAGGGTGGATTTGGAGAGGATGTTTCCTCTTGTGGGAGAATCTAGAACTAGGGGTCACGGTTTAAAAATAAGGGGCCATCCATTTAAAACAGAGATGAGGCAAAATGTTTTCACTCAGAGGGTCATGAGCCTTTGGAACTCCCTTCCTGAAAAGGTGGCGGAAGCAGAGCCTTTGAACATTTTTAAGGGAGAGGTGGATAGATTCTTGGTAAGCAAAGTGGTGATAGGTTATTGGCAGTTGGTGGAATGCAGATTTCAGGTTACCGTCAGATCAACCATGATCTTATTAAATGGCAGAGCAGGCTCGAGGGGCTGAATGGCCTACTCCTGCTCCTTGTTCATATATTTCAGATGTTTTCCCAGTAGTTAATCACTTCTTTCAGATAAAGTAAATTATGGAGAATCTGTGATACACAGTCTGCATTGGTTCTGGTTGGAGTGGAGTTGTGAACCTAAGACCTTGTTTTACTCCTTGCTTTCTTATCTCCTTGCATTTTACAGCAGAAAAGATCGATGTTAAAAGTCAAAAACCAACACCTGGAATTACTGAAAACAAATACATCCATCCCAAAACAAGGACAACCGGTGCAGGAGACAGTAAGAAAACTCTGACAACTCTCAATCATTTACAGAAACCTCTAGCCTGTTTTGGCACAAAAAAGAATCAGTCTCCTCAGGATTTAAATACATCCAGAGTCCAACAGCATGATCCTGAAAACCTGTGATCCACCAATCCACCAGAGTTAGAGAACATAGGAACTCTGAAATGCTTCCAATGCATTTACATCCTTCTTTAAATAAGGTGACCAATACCCCACACAGCACTCCAAATGTGGTCTCACCATTGCCCTGTACAACTGAAGCATAACCTCCCTACTTTTATATTCAATTCCCCTCACAATAAATGATAATGTTCTATTAGCTTTCAAATTACTTGCTGTACCTGCATACTAGCCTTCTGTGATTCATGCACTCGGACACCCAGATCCCACTGCACCTCAGAGCACTGCAATCTTCCACCATTTAGATAATATGCATCTCTTTTATTCTTCCTGCAAAAATAGACAATTTCACATTTTCCCACATTGAACTCCATCTGCCAGATCTTTGCCCACTCACTTAACCTATACTTTTCTATTTGTCGCCCCCTTATGTCCTCTTCATAATTTACTTTCCCACCTTTCTTTGTGTCACCAGCAAATTTGGCAACCAACCCTTCATCCAGTCATTTATGTAAACATTTGAGGTCCCAGCACTGATCCCTGTGGCACACCACATCTTGCCAACCTGAAAAAGACCCATTTATGCCTCCTGTCTGCCTCCTGTTCGCCGGCCAATCTTCTATCCATGCCAATATATTACCCCCGATCATGATTTTTTATTTTCCGCATTAACCTTTGATGTGACATTTTATCAAATGCCTTCTGGAAGTACAGTACATCCAACAGTTCCCTTTCTCCACAGCACATGTTACATGTCAGAGGTTGGGGCGGGGTGAGGTTTTGGGAGGCTGGGAATGAAGGTATCCGGGGGCGGTTGGGAGGGGGGAGCGACTACTGGGGAGGAGGGGGTAACAGGGGACAAGATGGCAACTAGGGAGGTAGGTGTAAGGGGGGTAGAAGGTGTAAGGGAAGGAGTTTGGAGGGTGGAAGGAGTTCAGGGGGAGGAATGAGTAAGGGTGGAGGAAGTAGTAAGAGTGTCTGAAAGAGTCAGGAAGTTGTAGTTCATATGGATTTCAGCAAAGCCTTTGACCAGGTCCCACATGGGAGACTTATAAAGAAGGCAAATGCACATGGGATACAAGGTAATTTGATAAGGTGGATTCAAAATTGACTTAGTTGTAGGAGACAGAGGGTGATGACAGAAGGTTGCTTTAGTGACTGAAAGCCAGTGTCCAGTGGCATACCACAAGGATCTGTGCTCGGTCCCCTATTATTTGTCATTTATATAAACAACATAGATGGCTATTGTGGGGGGGGGTAGGATGAGTAAGTTTGCAGATGACACAAAGATTGGCCGGGTGGTTAACAGTGAGGTTGAGTGTCTTGGGCTACGGGAAGGTATAGACGGGATGGTCAAATGGGCAGATAAGTGGCAGATGGAATTTAACCCTGAGAAGTGTGAGCTGATACACTTTGGAAGGAGTAATTTGACAAGGAAGTATTCAATGAACAGCATGACACTAGGGAAGTTCTGAGGAACAAAGGGACCTTGGCGTGTGTGTCCATAGATCTCTGAAGGCAGGGGGGCATGTTAGTGGGGTGGTGAAAAAGGCATATGGGACACTTGCCTTTATCAATCAAGGCATAGATTACAAAAGTAGGGAGGTCATGTTGGAGTTGAATAGAACCTTGGTGAGGCCACAGCTGGAGTACTGTGTGCAGTTCTGGTCACCACATTATAGGAAGGATGTGATTGCACTGGAGGGGGTGCAGAGGAGATTCACCAGGATGTTGCCTGGGATGAAACATTTAAGTTACAAAGAGAGGTTGGATAGACTTGGGTTGTTTTCGTTGGAGCAGAGAAGACTGAGGGGCGACCTGATCGAGGTGTACAAGATTATGAGGGGCATGGACAGGGTGGATAGGGAGCAGCTGTTCCCCTTAATTGAAGGGTCAGTCACGAGGGGACACAAGCTCAAGGTGAAGGGCAGGAGGTTCAGTGGGGGATATGAGGAAAACCTTTTTACCCAGAGGGTGGTCACAGTCTGGAATGCACTGCCTGGGAGGGTGGTGGAGGCGGGTTGCCTCACATCCTTTAAAAAGTACCTGGATGAGCACTTGTCACGTCATAACATTCAAGGCTATGGGCCAAGTGCTGGTAAATGGAATTAGATAGGTAGGTCAGGTGTTTCTCATGTGTTGGTGCAGACTCGATGGTCCAAAGGGCCTCTTCTGCACTGTGTGATTCTGTGAAGGGGGAAGCAGTAAGGCTGGCAGAAGACGTAAGGTTGGAGGAAGAAGTAAGGCTGGAAGAAGGGGTCGGGAAGGGGGAAGGACTAAAGTGGAGGATGTCCGGGTGGGTGGTGGGAAGGATTAAGTGCGCGCAGTCCAGGATGGCAGGGGGGAAGGTGTTCCAAGGGGCGAAGGAGTTCCAGCGGGTAAGGGTTTTCAAGTGTGGAAGGATTCCGAAGTGGGGGGATGTCCAGGTGAATGGCTCTGATGAGTCCATGACTGCCTCCTGGCAGGTGAATTGAGGGTGGACGTGAGACGAGGGAATGGTGAGAATGACCAAGGACAGTGCGAGGCGATAGGGTGGGAGGGTGAGGGTTTGACAGTATTGGTAGAAGTCCCAGCCAAGGTGGCTGGCGGAGACTTGGAGGCAAATACGAACCTTGGAGGTGGGAAGGAGGAAATCGAGGAGGTTAATATGGATGGAGGTGGTATTTTCGGGAAGGAATGGAATGTGCACATTCACCTGGACATCCCAAAAGAAAAGGGTTGTGGCTGGTAGGTCACGGAGGGGAGGTAGAATGTGATGCTAGGGTGGTCAACAGTAATGGGGGAAAGGAAATGGGTGACTCGGGGAGGGGAAAGGATGGGGGAGGAAAAGAAAAACTGTATTACCACCATGCTGACTAAATCGAAAGTGAAACGAGAGCTGTGGTGGGACAGAACAGGTGCTGCATAGGAGGTGATCAGTGGGTGGGTAGAGATGCAACTCAGATGGTCAACTGAAAGCAAACCCCAGCAGGGACATTAAGATGAGTCTGAGACGGGAAGGATCCACGTGCACGGAAGAGCGCCAAAAGGTCCTGACGCACACACGCACACCCCTCCCTCTAGAATCCGCATGCAGTTGAACTGCTAGTTGGGGCTAAGGGGGTGGGCTGATGCAGTGGGAGGACTTGCGAAGTCTGTCAATGAAGCTGATAGACACCATTGCATATTATTCAGTGAAAGTGCATATAGTTCCAGATTGTAAAGTGATGAAATGTGTTCACCCATGCAACCAAGTGTGATCAAAATTTCTTTACTTTTGAAAGCCTTAGACTTCTAGCAACAGTGGTGGAGACAGCCTGTGCAATGGTTAGCCTTGTTGCTTCTGATGAGGGTCCTTTGGCATGGGCCCTGTGGAGAGCCGAGGCCTTGGGGCCCTGGCTTGCTCTGGCTGTCCTCCTGCAGTGACAGAAGATGAAGTTGAGGGGGTCACAGGCAAAGGGGACTTGGAGGGAGAAGACAGCCTCTGAGATTCCTGAGTGGATGACCGAGGGGTGTCCAGCTGCCATTCTCCTCCCTTCGGGTGCCCAGAGGCCCGGCCTGACTCCTTGAGGGGAAGGAGCACCAGGGGGACGTCAAAGTCCCCCGTTTCCCTCTTGCGTTGCCACTGCAGGAACTCACCTATGGCTCCCACGATGGAGTGCAGGTCTGCACACATCTCCACATTCTGCTGGGCCAGAGTCTTAATGGCATCTGCCATCTTCCCCATGGAGACCTCCATACGTACATATCAGAGAGCAGGCAAATACACTCCTCCAACTCACGTGCCAGTCTGTTGAGAGTTTCCAACAGCTCTGCGTGATGTTCCCCCGCCTCCTGCTGACTCTGCAGGATGAGTTGGAAGGCCAAATTCAGAGGTTCATCATCTGACTCGGACCTCACAGATGCAGTCCTCCAAGTGCCGGGGAGCTCGGCTGAACCTGCCTCCACCTGCTGCGGAAACATGTCCGTGCAGTGACCAACAGATTGCGAATCGTTAGCTACAAAGTAATAACCTAATTGCTCAATGTATTGACTCCAGTCCTCAACGGATGAGTCGTATGGGTCAATTCTATCAAAGAGAGGCATTGCTGGTGAGTATAATTCTTTTCTTCTTTCCTTTAAAAAAAAATCTATTTACTCTCAGTTGCGAGGCGAGGTGTTCTGTTGGGCACTATTTATCCTTGTCACCAATTGTAATAAACTTGTAATGCAGGATAGGTTTCTTGTAAGAAACAATAAGCTTTATTTTCAGACTCCAAATGAGGCTACATGCTTGTTCCAAGGCCAAGGTTAAAAAGATTCCCTGCACTTAGGGCTGATTTGTCTGTACTGTCACATGATCCCCATAACAGTAAGAAATGGTTTAACGTACAATTACTGCACTTTTAAGCCACTTCCTTTGATCTAATTCATTTTTTTACTCCTTTTGTTAGCTATGGGAGTTAAGGCCACAATCAAATAGTTTTGAATGGCAGAGCAAGTCATTCTATTCTCCATTCACTCCTATTTCTTAAAATCTCATTAGTAAGCAACTCCTTAAAGTCAATCTGAAAGGTGAAAACAAACTTGTATCTGTATCATTGGTTCCAACATGGACCATGATTTCTGGCTGCTCTCCCTCCCTCCTCAATTTTCCCACCATTTCAGATTATCCTTCAATTTGGAGGGAGGCAGCATATCATTCAACATTTAAAGGCTTAACTTTGAAATTTGGGGGTCAATACCCTATCTATTAAATATCTTACTACTACCGCTCCTATTCATGTAATCTGCCTGCTTCTTATCCTTCATGGTAGTTCACTGCTCCATAGTGCTACAGCGTTGTTGAAGATGACTCTCTTCTGAATCACTGTTACTGGTCCAATGCTATAACACCAATTCTAACTTAAGGCAGAAACAGATGGCAATCATTGTTGAAGCCCAAGATATATTAACTTCAGTGCTGCTGGTCAGCTGCTGATACAACTATCTGGCAGCAACATACGTTTGAGGAGTGGTGAAGGAGGAGGAATTGCAAGCACCTCATGTCTGTCCTCCTGGCACGACGGAGACATTTTTAAGATGTTAGTGGGCCTTGATGGTTTTCTGCCAGCTTTAAATGGCACAGAGGCTTTTGTGGATACCCATTGGCTGAGCAGATCACCGTACCATCAATGTACCATGCACATCATACATTTGGTAATGAGACTCCTACCAGAGATCGTGGGAGCCTCATCTGCCACTAAAAATGGGCCATCAGCAGAATCAGAGCAGGAAAGGAAGCATTATTTAAAAAGGAGGGAGTGAGAAAACAGCGAATTACAGACTGGTAAGCCTAACATCAGTGGTAGGGAAAATACTAAATTATTATAAAGGATGTGATAACAGGACACTTAGAAAATATCAACAGGATTAAACAAAGTCAACATGGGCTTATGAAAGGGAAATCATGTTTGACAAATCTACTGAGTTTTTTGAGAATGTAACTAGCAGAATAGATAAGGGAGAACCAGTGGATGTGGTGTAGTTGGATTTTCAGAAAGCTTTTGATAAAGTCCCACGTAAGAGGTTGGTGTGCAAGATTAAAGCACATGAGATTGGGGGTAATATATTGGCATGGATTGAGAATTGGTTAGAAGACAGGAAACAGAGAGCAGAAATAAATGGGTCTCTTTCAGAGTGGCAGGCGGTGACTAGTGCGGTACCGCAGGGATCAGTGCTTGGGCCCCAACTATTCACAATTTGGATGAGGGAACCAAATCTAATATTTCCAAGTTTGCTGATGACACGAAACTTGATGGGAATGTGAGCGATAAGGAAGGTGTTAAGAGGCTTCAAGACAATTTAGACAGATTGAGTGAGTGGGCAAATAGATGGCAGATGCAGTATAATGTGGATAAGTGTGAAGTTATCCACTTCAGTAGGAGAAACAGAATGGCAGAGTATTATTTAAATGGTGATAGATTGGGAAATGTTGATGTACAAAGGGACCTTGGTGTCCTTGTTCACCAATCACTGAAAGCAAGCATGCAGTTGCAGCAAGCAGTTAAGAAGGCAAATGACGCCTTCATTGTGACAATTTGACTACAGGAGCAAGGGTGTCTTACTGCAGCTGTACAGGGTCTTGCTGAGACCACACCTGGAGCATTGTATGCAGCTTTGGTTTCCTTACCTAAGAAAGGGGCTGGGATTTTCCATGCCCGCAGGCGTCAGTCAGTAGCATGAGTGGACAATATGGCGCGATCGGTTTCACGATGGTGTGAAACCAGTTTGCAATCGTCTGCTCAGCCTGCCAATGATGGGCCATGTTTCCTGCCATCAGACATCAGGAACCTGATTGTAATACATCAGCATATCATTATAAGGCCAGCCCGCTAGACTCATCACCCCACCAACTGGATGGTCTGCCCACGTTGGTGGGAAAACAGCAACAGCACATAAGAGGCCTGCATCTGGCAGGCTTCAAGGTTTATTTGCTTATCTTGTTTCAGTCAGCACTCACAGTCATCAGCACCAGGCTTTACAGACAGTACCATATCACTTTTAGGGGGGCTCACGGGTAGGTTTCGACCTACTGGATCAACCATACGTGGATGGGTTTTCAATGGCTACAGGGCAAGGTCTTGCTTGGAGAAGTGGGGTGGGGAAGTGGCCTCAGGCAAGGGAAAGGGCTGCAGGCCGAGAGTTGTACTGGGGAAGGAGTGTATCCAGGGTGTGTGTGTGTGGGGCCACATGTTAATCTGTGCAAGTGGTCTCAAGATGGTGAGGGCTGAGGAGGCAGTCTCCAGAGGAGATGAGGCCAGATGGACATGTGAGGGTATGTGTGTGAGAATGGGTGGTGATGTCCCTTGAGCTGCCAGTGAGTGAGATTGGGGTGAATGTGCGATGGACTTGAGTGTGTGAGTTTAAAGTGATGAGATGGTTGCCTTACCCTGACTGCACGGATGAGATCATTCATCCTCTATCTGCATTGGATGGCCAACCTCTTCTGTCCAGCATTGGCACTGACCACCACTGCCTCCGCCTGCCATGCTGGATTGGTAAAGCCGTTGCCCGTCCTGTGGCCAGAGTTGGGGTAGATCACAGCGGCCCTCCACAGCGTCCAAATGCCATTCCAGTGACGCGTCATTAAACCTGGGGTCTGCAGTCTTTTTGCCTTTCGTGGACATCTTCCCTGCAGTAGCCATGGACTGGAAGCACAGATGTGTGACCGCAGCTGGACTTTAATTATGGCGCCTGGCGTGATGAAGCAACGAGATGATGAATGGCGGGCGAATGAGAGCCAGTCCACCATCGAAATGGCATGTTTCCTGGAAATGTATAAATAATGTGGCGGGTTTGGGGCTACACAGTGTGAAAACATAGAATTGCGGCTAGTGGGTAAAACAACCAGCTACTGCACTTAGTGCAAATCTGGGATGATTCTACTCAGGATATACTTGCCATCGAGGGAGTACAGCAAAGGTTCACCGGGCTGATTCGTGGGATGACAGAATTGTCGTATGAGGAGAGATGGGCCGACTAGGCTATGGGCCAAGTGCTGGTAAATGGGGTTAGGTAGGTAGGCCAGCTGTTTCTCACGTGTCAGTGCAGACACGATGGGCCAAAGGGCCTCTTCTGCACTGTGCGATTCTGTTATTCTTCTGAACTCCAGTGAATATAATCCACTCAATGGACTCAATCTCTCCTCATATGTCAGTCCCGCCATCCCAGGAATCAGTTTGGTAAACCTTTGCTGCACTCCCTCTATAGCAAGTACATCCTTCCTCAGATAAGGAGACCAAAACTGCACACGATATTCCAGGTGTGGTCTCACCAAGGCCCTGTATAATTGCAGCAAGACATCCCTGTTCCTGTACTCAAATCCTCTGGCTATGAAGGCCAACATACCATTTGCCTTCTTTACCGCCTGCTGGACCTGCATGCTTACCTTCAGTGACTGGTGTACAAGGACACCCAGGTCTCGTTGCACATTCCCCTCTCTCAATTTATAGCCATTCAGATAATAATCTGCTTTCCTGCTTTTGCTACCAAAGTGGATAACCTCACATCAGCTGTCCTGACTTCCTTAATGTGTTTTAATTAACTATTTAATTATTTTATTCAGTTATATATTTTACTTTTGTTTTTATATATTTTATTAATCTGATCACCAATTGCTAGACTATTAGAATAGAATAAACCTTAGTCAGTTACCAGGGACTCACCAAATAACTAGCTGCTTCTTCTGTAGCAAAGTACAACCACTTGCTGAAGGCTGAGAAAGTTAGAAAGCAGAAAACAAAACAGCACCTCTTTCCGTTTCTTCCCTAACTCCCTTAATTACTCAACTCCCAGCACTCTATTCTAAGTCACACCTCTTGCAGCAAACCTTACCGACTGCACCTCTTTCCCCATACCCCAAATTCCCACTTGAACCGAATTCCCAAATATACTCACTCGGTCTCTGTTTCAGTCAGGCTAAAGTCTCCATTCAGTGATATGGCTAAAGATGTGTACTACTGCTGGAATAGATCAGGCAGTAAGGACATTGGCCTGGATTTTCCAGCCACACGATGGCAGGACCCTCCATAGGAATGCGGCAAGCCAGCTAAAAGTCACACACACACACACACACACACATCACTGATTTATGTGGCTATGGCACTGATTAATCACAGGGCTTGTGCTTTGTGCTTTTTCTAGCAGCTGTTAGAAGTGGTTCCATTTCAAAGAAGAAGATTGCTAAAACAACAACTGCAAATCCAGGCAGAGGTAAGGAGATACGTGTGGTGATAATGAGGGACTTGAATTATGCTAATATAGACTGAAAAAATAACACCTTCAAGGGCAGGAATTTCTGAAATATGTACAAGAGACCTTTCTTGATCGGTAAGAGTGGAAACAGGGCTGGGTATATTCTTGGGAGTAAAGTGGGGCAAGTGGAGCATATTTCAGTGGAAGTGCATTTGGGAAACATTGACCATAATGTCATTAGATTTAGTAATTGAATAAGACAGGAAAATTAAATTATGAGCCACTTTCAATGATTTGGAAAGGCATCTAATCCAAGTGGATTGAAACAAAGATTATCTATTAAAACAATAAATGAGCATTAGTAGGTGTAATGACGTGGAAGATGATGTGTGCTAGGCAGACCAAATCCACAAGGGAAACATGGTCGCGCTATCACAACAGTTTTCCAATTTTATTTATTACAAGATGTGTGCACTGAATTCAGCAGTAATAAGTCCACTAAGATCTTTAGAGATTTCAAAAATTAAATTAAAATATTTATTAACAAAATAAAATATTTCGAGCACATACATAAGACTACAATTACTTAACACTATAACAAATCCTAAAATTCCTAATTAACCTGACTCCCAGCTGCACACCCACTTTAAGGCGACAGTCCAAAATAGATTTTAGATTTTAAAAAAAAGCAAGTTATCACACTACCCATTTGACAGTGGAATTCCAAATGGCTTTCTCCAACTTCAGTTGGACACAACACAGACTTATGCACAAATGGCTGGTGGCTTCTTCAAGGTTGTTTCACACACTACTGTTAGATCTTACAAGGCCTTCCCCCAACATAGCATCTCATTCTCCTTTATATGTGTTTCCCTCTTTTTAATATCACAGATTCTTAATGTCACAGAAGGAGGCCATTCAGCCCATCATGTCTGCATCGGCTCTCCAAATGAGCATTATGATTTAGTGCCATTGCCCTGCCTTTTCCCTGTAATCTTGCACATTGTTTCTATTCAAATAATTATCTAATATCCATTTGAATGCCTCGATTGAGCCTGCCTCCACCACACTTCTAGGCAGTGCATTCCAGAACCGAACCACTCATTGTGTGAAAAAGTTTTTTTTCTCACATCACCCTTGCTTCTTTTGTAAATCACTTTAAATCTGTGCCCTCTTGTTCTTGATCCTTTTACGAGTGGGAACAGCTTCTCCCTATCTACTCTGTCCAGCCCAGTCTCTGCTTCCTATTTTTCCGCCAATTTTGTACCCACTTTGCTACTGTCCCTTTCATTCCATGAGCAATAACTTTTCTCACAAGTCAGTTGTGTGGCTCTGTGTCAAAAGCCTTTTCAAAGTCCATGTACACCACATCAACAGCATTACCCTCATCGACCTTTTCTGTTACCTCTTCAAAAAATTCCAGCAAGTTAGTTAAACATGATTTCCCCTTTAGAAATCCATGCTGACCCTTCCTTATCAATCCATGTTTTTCCAAAATATGTAAAATACATTGTTCCATATGTCTGGAACTGTACCTTTCCCATAATGTAAAAACTTTCATATTGTCAATATTGTCAGTAACTTTTGAGCAAAAATAAACTCTCTCCTTAGCCTCGCTTACCTGGCTAGTTGGAAACAGAAATCCAACCCTTTGAAAACCAAACAATCCCTTCACTTACCTAAAAATGCAAATTCCCTTCACACATTACATGCTAGGACAGCATCTGTTTACTCATTAGCAGTTCAAGTATATTTCTATACCTAGCTTCTTTTGATGGCTTCAAGTTTCAAATCTACCTGACTCCAAATGTAATTAAATCACACAGACAGAACCATCTACATTCACACCCATAAACCTATTTTAGAACAAACCAGAAAAATATTATGAAGATTATTATACTTTTGAAATACCTCCATCCTTGTGGAAAAATAAACCATCATAATTTTAAAAGATGGCTTATTTCCTCAACCCATCTTATATTACTTACTATACTTATCTATATACCCAAATGATTACATTACCAGGTGCATGCATTAATATAACAATATATATACAAATCCTTTGTATCAACAGAGGTCATTTTGGTCTAGTGTCCAGGTTTTAAATGTTCAAGTTCCCTTTGAACTTTAAACTCTCAACAATGCATCTGCAATTAGATTTTCTTGTCCAGCCACATGTATAATCTGTAAGTTAAATGGCTGTAGTAATAAACTCCATCTGAACAGTGTTGCAATTGGGTCTCGAAATTTTAAAGGATTGTGGTCTCTATAAACAATTATTTCTGATGAATTGTTTGCAACATAAACCTTGAAATGCCGCAATGCTAACACCAGATCCAGGGCAGGATTTTCAGCACCCGTCCGCCGCTGGGATTGTCCAGTCCTGCCGCAAGTCAATGGGCTTCTGGCTGGGACACAGCCTCACCCGTGGTGGATCCTGCCCGCGATGGGTCCGAAAAACCCTGGCCCCAGAGCCTCCTTTTCGGTTATTGAATATCTTCTCTGTTGTACATTCAACTTTCATGAAAAATACCCTATCGGTTTCTCAATTCCAGTTTCATCTTCTTGCAACAGTACAACACCAATGCCTACATCACTTGCGTCAATGGCCAACTTAAATTGCTTGGCATAACTGGGCACTGCCAAAACTGTTGTCATAGTCAATATAGTTTTTAAACTGTCAAATGCCTTCTGACAGTCCAGTGTCCATTGAAACTTTTTGTTCTTTTTTAATAGTTTGGTCAATGGAGCAACCGCACTGCTAAAATTTGGCACAAATTTCCAGTAAAACTAGCTCCTGCCCAGAAATCTCAAAACCTGTCATGTGGTTGTAAGCACAGGGGAATCCACAATGGCTTTAACTTTCACATCTCTTGGAGCTATCTTACCATGTTCAATGGTATGGCTTAGATATGTAACTTGTGCTTTTGCAAATTCACTTTTAGCCAAGTTCATCACCAAATTAGCTTCTTGCAGTCAATTAAACAGTTCTTCCAGATGTTGTAAATGCTTCTTCCATGTTTGACTGAAAACTATCAAGTCATCAATATAAACAGCACAATTGCTCAGTCCTGCAATTACTTGTTAGTCTTTGAAATATTGCTGGTGCAGTTTTCATACCACATGGCATAACTTTTTAAACTGATATAACCCATCTGGCAACACAAAAGCTGATATTTCCTTTGCTGTCTCTGATAACAATACCTGCCAATATCAACTCAGCAAGTAAATCTTGGTGATAAACTTTGATTGTCCCACTTTCTCAATGTAATATATGTCGAACTGTGGAATAGGATATGAATCCACTTTTGTCACTGCATTCACCTTTCAATAGTCCACACACAGTCTTTGTGTTCCTTCCAGTTTCGGTATCGGCACAATAGGCGAACTCCAGTGACTGCAGCTAGCGTCAATAATATCATTTTGTAGCATGAATTCAATTTCTTTCTGCAGTTGTGATAACTTTGCTGTATCTATAAGGATGTTGCCTTATCGCAGATGAAACTTCTACCAACACATTATGTATAGCTAAATTTGTCCTCCCCAACTTATTTCTAGAAATAGCTTTGTGTGACTGCAACAGCTTCCCCAAATCACTTTGACACTAGTCTGGAATGTAAGTCAATATTACATTTAAATTTTCACATACCCCCTCATTATCCAATTTGATTAGAGGAAAATCAATTTCAGAATCCTGCATTTCTAGCCCTTTCTCATTATTCTCCACCACGAACACCTCCTTTTGTTCCTCTTCCCTGTCAAAGTACTTTTTAAGTATATTTACATGATACACCCTCTGCTTCTTTCTTCTATTTGGAGTATTTATTAAATAATTTACTTCACTCAATTTCTTTTCAATCCTGAAAGGCACACTAAACCTTGCCTTTAACGAGTCACCCAATACTGGTAACAGAACTAGCACTCTCTCCCCAGCAAAAAAACTATGAGCTGTAGCTTTCTTGTCTGCTTTCACTTTCACCATTTGCTTTAAATATTTCCTAGCCAACTCACATGCTCTGTCCAATCTCTCTCTCTAAAATTTTGACACATAATCGAGTAGAGTTGTTTATGAATTTTGACCCACCAATTTCTCATGAATAAATTTCAGTAGTACCCTTACCACATGACCATAAACTAGTTCAAAAGGACTAAAACCACTCAGTGCATTAGGAGTATCCCTGATATCAAATAACAAGAATGGAATTCCTCTACCCCAATCCTGTTTTTAGAGTTTGATGCCATCTTTCCAAAGCCCCTTGAGACTTAGGATGGTAAGCTGTTGACTTAAACTGTGTTATCCCCAAACTGTTCATCGCTTCCTTAAACATCTGCGACATGAGATTTGAACCCTGATCTGACTGTATTTCTTTAAGTAAACCATATGTTGTAAAAAATTTAGTTAACTCTCCCACAATTTCCTTTGTTATAATATTTCTCAAAGGCATTGCTTCAGGAAACCTGGTAGACATATCTATTATTGTCAGTAGGTTCTGACTTCTATTTTTAGTCTCAGGGAGGGGTGCTACACAATCAATCATGATCCTACTAAAAGGTTTTTCAAATTCTGGAATTGGAGTTAAAGCTGTTGGCTTAATCACTGCTTGTGGTTTCCCTATCACCTGATATGTGTGACATGTTCTACACAATTTCACTAGATCCCTATGCAATTCAGGCCAATAAAAATGTTTGTATTTCTGCCTGTCTTTCTAATTCCTAAATGTCTCCCCATTGGAATTTCATGAGCAATTCTCAGAATCTTATTTCTATATCTAAATGGTATTACAATCTGATGCACCTCTCTCCAGCTTTCATTTACTGAAGCATGATAAGGCCTCCATTTTCTCATTAAAACATTACCCTTAAGGTAATAACATTCTGGAATACATTTTGCCTCTGTTTCTGAGTAATCTGTTTGATATAACTGTCTTATTTGTGAATCCTTTTTCTGTAACTCCACTCACTGCTTGGAGTTAAACACTTCGGCTGCATTGTATTCCAGTCTTTCTTCCTGAACAATGTTAACAAACACAGTGCCTGCTAATTGGACTTCCACACCTTCACTGAGCCTTTGAACTTCCAGTTTTTTTTGTTTCAACCTATGAGCCTATGATCTTGTTATCACACAATCTGGAAACAATCCAGGATGCTCTCTCTGCAAAAATTCTGTTTAAAACACTTCTAAAGGCTGCTCATAGGCATCACCCACACCTGGGACCCAGCTATATCATTATCCAAAATAACTTGAACTCCTGCAGTGGACAATTTTTCCACTACTCCAACAATCACCTCACCTGTTTTCCACTTACTGTTTAAATTTGCCTTCCACAATGGAATAGGTTTAGCATCTCTATAAATCACACTTATCACCACCTGTTCCTGCAATACTCGCTCTGAACAATAAATGTCACTATCCCTCAACATTTAAGCGTTGACTAGCCCCTGCATGTCTTAAAATGTTAACACCTTTACCTACTCCACCCTGTACACATGGAAAGACTGTCCCTTCATACACAAAATATTTAAACATTGCTGCAACCTGCTCCTCGGACCTCTCTTGGAAAAATTATGAACTCATTCCCACTTCTTTAGCTATCACTGATTCTCCCTGTTTTACCTGTGCACAAGCCACTGCTTTTTTTCCTGTGCCTGAACCTCAGAACCCACAGTACTTTTATTTCCAGTACTTTTCTGCACACCTATAATTCCAACAGATTTTCCCTGCAATTTCCAACACACTGATTTTGTGTGTCCAATTTTATTACAATGAAAACACATCAATTTCCAAGTATTACCTCTATACTCAGCACCTTCCTTTTTATTCTGAGAAAAAAAACTTCCTGGGAATTTCAACCTACTCCTTCTCTTCCCTGACAACCCACCTTCCTTTCACCTTCCCACTTTCTATCCTTTTCTGATTTAAAAGGGTGATGAAAGAAAAGTTTAGCTCTCTGAACTAACTCATAATCATCAACTATCTGTGCTGCTTGTCTTACCATTTCAAACATCTGTTCCGCAACATGTGTTCTCACTACCGAAGGAATTGAATCTTTAAATTCTTCCAAAAGAATTACTTCTCTAAGAGCTGCATATGTTGTCTCTATCTTTAATGCCCATATCCACCGGTTAAAAATTAATATACATTTGCCCAGGCTGTTTCCTCATATTCCTAAAATTCTGCCTGTATGCCTGAGGAACCAACTCACATGTACTGAAAAGAGCCTTTCTTTTTACCACATCATAGTTCACCGACATTTCTTCTGACAGTGAAGCATAAACCTCATGTACTCTATCTTAAAAGTATTCAATGACCACCCCCCAACCCCCACACACCTCCACTGCCTTCTGAGGCAGAGAGTTCCAAAATCACACAACCCTCTGAGAGAAAAGATTTCTCCTCATCTCTGACCTAAAAGGGTGACTCCTAATTTTAAAACAGTGCTCCCTAGTTGAACTTACCCACAAGAGGAAACATCCTTTCGATGTCGACCTTGCCAAGGCCATTGAGGATCTTGCATACTTCAATCAAATCACCCTTCACGCTTCTAAACTCCAGTGGAAACAAGCCCAGTCTGTTCAAACTTTCCTGATAAGACAACCCACTCATTCCAGGTATCAATCTAGTAAACTTCCCCTGAACCACCTCCAATGCATTTACATTCTTCCTTAAATAAAGGGACTAAAATTGCACACAGTATTTGAGGTGCGGTCTCACCAATGCCCTGTATAAAACATCCTTACTTTTATGTTCAATCCCTCTCATAATAAACGATAACATTCCATTAACCTTCTTAATTACTGTTGTACCTGCATACTAACTTTTTGTGACTCATGTACTAGAACACCAAATCCCTCTGCACCTCAGAATTAAGCAGCCATTCTCCATTTAAGTAATGCTCTGCTTTTTTGTTCTTCTGGCCAAAGTGAAGAACCTTTTATTTTCCCACATTAAACTCCATTTGCCAGATCTCTGCCCACTCACTCAACCTATCTATATCCATCTGCAAACTCCCCATGTCCTCTTCACAACATACTTTCCTACCTATCTGTGTGTCATCTGCAAATTTAGCTACCATGTCTTTGCTCCCCTCATCTAAGTTATTATATAAATCATAAAATGTTGAGGCCCCAGCACAGACCCCTGTGGGACTCCACTCATCACATCCTGCTAATCTGAAAAAGAGCTATTTATGCATACTCTCTGCTTTCTGCCATCCAGCCAGTCTTCTATCCATGCTAATATGTTACCTCCTACACCATGCGCTTTTATTTTCCATAATAACCTTAGATGTGGCACCTTATCAAATGCCTTCTCTAAATTCAAGTACAGTACGTCTACAGGCTCCCCTTTATCCACTGTGCATGTCACTCCTTCAAAAAACTCCAATAAAT
The DNA here is from genome assembly GCF_964194155.1 of Cetorhinus maximus. Lineage (NCBI taxonomy): Eukaryota > Metazoa > Chordata > Chondrichthyes > Lamniformes > Cetorhinidae > Cetorhinus > Cetorhinus maximus. The sequence goes on from NC_135879.1 coordinate 249,993,119, forward strand.
TTGTTAAACAATCTTCCCGATTGCCTTGAGCTTTTCTAAGTGCCCAGCTATAAACTCCTTAATGATCGATTCTAATAACTTCCCCGTGACAGACGTCAAGCTAACTGGCCTAAAGTTTCCTGTTTTCTGCCTCTCTCACTTCTAGAATAGAGGGGTTATATTTGCTACTTTCCAGGCTCATGGAACCTTTCAGAATCTAGCGAATTTTGGAAAACTAACACTGACGCATCAACTACCTCATTAGCCACCTCTTTTAAGACCCTTGGATTTGGTCCATCAGGACCTGGAGACTTGTCAGACTGTAGCTCCATCAATTTGCTCAGTACTAGTTCCCTCATGATTTCAGTTTCACCAAGTTCCTCTCTCCCTTTCACCACCTGGTTTGCAGCTATAACTGGAATTTTTCTGTATCCTCTATAGTGAATACGAAGCAAAATATTTGTTATTTTCTTCCGCCATTCCCCTCTTATCTACTATTAACTCCCCACTTCACTCTCTAGAGAACCAACACTCACTTTACTTACTCTTTTTCTTTTTAAATACCTGTAGAAACGTTTGCTATCTGTTTTTACATTTCTGGCTAGCCCCCTCTCATACTCTAATTTCTTTCTCCTGATTAACCTTTTAGTCATTTTCTGCCATGCTTTATATTCTGACCAATCATCTATCCTGCCACTCGTCTTTGCACAGTTATATGCTTTTTCCTTGGGTTTGATGCTTTCCCTAACTTCTTTAGTTAACCACGGATGGTGGGTCCTCCCTTTAGAATTTTTATCAAATAAACCAGTTACTGTTCAGACATACCTATGCCTCAGCAATCACCTTTTAACCAGTCACAACAAACATACAACAGCTGTAGTGGCTGCTGTGAAATCCCAACTAATCAACGTTAAAGAAGTTTGCAAATCTGACCAGAAATAAAGTGTCAAAATTGAAAAACTTGAAAGAAAGTTGAAGAACTCCAAAAGCTTCTTCTTAGAATTGGAGGCAGGGAGATACAGAAAATTAAGTACTCAACTCTGTAAGGTCTGAACCACAGCACCTGGTGGTCTGTGGGAAAAAAAATCCCAATTCAGTGGTAGACTTGGAGAACTTAGTGACGATTGAGGAATGGTGAGCAACCTCAAAGAAGTGTAAAATCTTCACCTTAACGGTGCACTAAGCAGGCAGTGCTGGGAAAATTCCATCCACCTGGGCGTGGGTTTTCATACATCTTGCAATTTGGGCCCAAGGTTGACGCCATTACATGTGGCACTGCACTGACAATCTGGATTAGGACTTCAGTGCTGATTTATTGAGTTCTCCACAGAGGTTGATAATCCAACTTTTTCCAGGAAGATATCCAGGAGTGGGTGAGTGAACTCATTCTCACCAAAGGCTTAGTGAACCAAGTAGACCAAAAAGTACTTGAATATGACAATGATCTTTCATCACTTCATGGTACTACTGAGAAGATAGACAATGACACGCAAGAGATGTAATGCACTGTTGCAATACCAGTTTCATCCAAAAGAGGTGACCTTTTAGAAAGTACATCTGTTTTTACCATCTGTCCCTACCAAGTGGTTGTCAAGGATGCCAGCGGTCAAACAAGTCCAGAACTAGAGACAGAACCAAACCATGTAATGCCCACTTCTTCCACATTGGAAGTCATTGATATTATTGCTATACCCAGCCTACTATATTTTGAGGGAAAGGAAGATACTGATCAAGTGACTTCCCCAGTTTCATATTGTACCAAAACAGTTATTTCCAGAGATAGCAGTCCAGAGCTGTCAGAGTTCATGAACGAGGGGCTCTGAGGATTCATTACTCCAGAAGTAAAGAAAGACAGTCAACACCATCCAAAGGAACCAGGGTAAATACAACGGGCAAGAATAGGGAATAAGCAAAAAGAAAAGAGAAGGATAAACCTACAAAATCCAATAGAGGGAGAGAGAAGTGATTGAGATATGTATAACAGCAAAGAGAGAAAAAAGAGGAGCAAGTCTATATCTAGTTAAGAGACAAGGCGATCCTATTAAGTACATGCTTCAGCAGGTACTATAGGAAGGAACAAGAGAAATCTTATTTTCGTTCCTCAAAGACAACCATCAATCTTACATTTGGAAAAACCAGATGTTGAATCACAAACTGACAAAGCACCGAATACTCTAACTCTCACCAAAGACCAACCGCCTCAAGGAAAAGAAGTTCAAAGAGGGACTACTGATCTTCCAAGTCTGACAAGAACACAATCCGGCAAAGTCGTGAAGCCTCCTGACAGATTGAATCTATGAAGTCAGAGACTTGGGGGAGATGGCGTAGTATGTAAATATATATGTAATATATATATGCACAAACATTTGTGGGGAGATGTGATATTAGGGTTGTAAGGGTTAAAGTGTGGGACTGTGGAAAGAGTACCACCCACATGATGCTGTAAGAGACACATGACAAAAAGTCAAGAGGGAGGATGCTTATGGTTTGGATTAAGTAACACCTAGCCCTGCATATCTGTACATAGTTATATCTATCCAATAAACCAATTATTGTTCAGAAATACTTAGGAGATGATAGTCTAGTGGTAACGTTCACTAGCCTAGGACTGCAAAACACCAGGTTTGTGTTCTGGGGATGTAGGTTCAAATCCCACCATGGCAGCTGGTGAAATTTAAATTCACTCAATAAATCTGGAATTATCTTGTGTAGTGACATTTGATGTGGCACCTTATCAAATGCCTTCTGAAAATCAAAGTACACCACATCTACAGCTTCCCCTTTGTCCATCTTGTTACTTCCCCGAAAAGCTCTAATAAATTAGTTAAACATGATTTCCATTTCATAAACCCATGTTAACTCTGGCTGATCAAATTATGATTTTCTAAGTATCCTGCTAAAACTCCTTCATAATGGATTCTAGCAATCTCACTATGACATGTTGGGATAACTAGCCTGTAGTTTCCTGCTTTCTGTTTCCCTCCTTTCTTAAATAAAGGTGTTACGTTATCTATTTTTCAATCTACTGGGACCCTTCTAGAATCTAAGGAATTTTGGAAGATTATCACCAATGCATCTACTATCTCTGGAGCTTTTAAGACCATAGGATGCAGGCCATCTGGTCCTAGGGACTTGTCAACCTTTAGGTCTAATAGTTTTCCCAGCACCTTTTCCCTAATGATGGTGATTATTTTAAGTTCCTCCCTCCTGTTCACCTCTTGATTTTCAAATATCTATGGGAAGATTTCCAAGTCTTCTGTAGTGAAGACAGACACAAAATTCCTGTTCAATGCATGCGCTATTTCCTAGTTCTCCATCATCAATTCCCTAGACTCACTCTCTAGAGGACCAACACTTGCTTTAGTTACTCTTTTCCTATTTAAACACTTGTAGAAACTCTTACTATCTGCTTTATATTACTATCCAGCTTTCTCTCATTTTTTTTTCTCCCTCTTTATTATATCTTTCATCATTCTTTGCTGGTTCTTAAAGTTTGACCAATCTTCTGACGTACCAATAATCTTTGAAGATTTAATATTATCCTTAACTTCCTTACTCAGCCATGGATGATGCATCCTTCTCGTAGTCTTTCTTTCTCACTGGAAACATTATTTGCTGAGAGTTATTAAATATCTCCTTAAAAGCCTGCCACTGCAATCCTACCGTCTTACCTTTTAACCTAGTGTCCCAATTCACTTTAGCTAGATCTGCTTTCATACCCTGATAATTACCTTTATTCAGATTTAAAACACTAGTCTTAGACACACTTCTCCCCTTCAACTGAATATGAAATTCTATCATTTTACGATTGCTGTCACTCAGAAGCTCCTTTATTATGAGGTTATTGATTAATCCTGTCTCATTGGACATTATCAGGGCCAGAATAGCCTGCTCCCTGGTTGGCTGTAGATTCTGCTGCTCTAAGAAATTGTCCCAAATATACTCTATAAACTCATGTTCCAGGCCAGCTTTGCCAATATGATTTGCCTAATGTATGTGCAGATTAAAGTCATCCATAATTATTGCGGTACCTTTCTTACACATCCCATTTATTTCTTCCTGTATACCAGGGTGCCTATAAACTACTCACACAGGTGTCCTCTTACCTTTATTATTTCTCATCCCTACCCAAACTGATTCTAAATCTTGCTCTTTCAAGCCAAGTCCATCTCGCACGACTGTACTAAAAATATATTTAATTAACAGAGTACCCCACCACCTTTTCTTAGCTTCTTATCTTTCAAAATTTCAAATATGCTTCAATATTTAGGTCTCAGCCTTGCTCACCCTGAAAGCATGTCTCTGTAATGGCTGTCTGGTCTTACATATATATTTCTATCTGTGCTAACAATTCATCCATTTTGTTACAAATGCTGTGCACATTCAGATACAGAGCCTTTAAACTCTGTTGTTTTACCATTTTTGCACTCTCCAGTCTTATCTACTGGTGCATAAGTTTGTACTCTCTGTCCCTTCTTGCCACATTCTGATTTTTTTTTTAACTCATTCATGGGATGTGGCCATCGCTGGCTAGGCTAGCATTTACTGCCCATCCCTAATTGTCCTTCAGAAGATGGTGGTGAGCTGCTTTCTTGAACCACTGCAGTCCATGTGGTGTAGGTACACCCACAGTACTGTTAGGGAGGGAGTTTCAGAACTTTGACCCAATATTATCCAAATCACTACTCTGCTTTATTACCTTGTTGTTTCCCTATGATTTACTACATCTCCTCTTACATGATCCATCCCCCCACTATTTAGTTTAAAACCCTCCTACCACCCTAGTTATACAACTTGCCAGAACATTGGCCCCAGCACAGTTCAGGTGGCCGTCCCAATGGTACAGCTCCCACTTTCCCCAGTGCTGGTGCCAGTGCTCCATGAATTGAATCCCATTTCTCCCACACCAGTCTTTAAGCCACACGTTCATCTCCCTAATCTTATTTACCCTATGCCAGTTTGCTCATGGCTCAGGTAATATAGGAACATAGGCCTGTATCCACTGGAGTTTGGAAGAATGAGTGGTGATCTCGTTGAAACATATATTTTTCTTTATTAATTCACAGGATGTGAGCTTTGCTGGCTGAGCCAGCATTTATGGCCCATCCCTAGTTGCCCTTGAGAAGGTATCTGCACCACATGGACTGCAGCGGTTCAAGAAGGCCAGCTCACCACCGCCTTCTCAAGGCCAACTAGGCAATAAATGATGGCCCAGCCAGCAAAGCCCACATCCTGTGAATTAATTTAAAAAAAGAACATAGGAAATAGAAGCAGGAGTAGGTCATTCGACCCATCGAGCTTGTTCTACCATTCAAGAAGATCATGGCCCATCTGATTGTGGCCTCAACTCCACATTGCACCTACCCCTGATAACCTTTGATTCCCTTGTTAGTCAAGAATTTGTCTACCTCTGCCTTAAAACTATTCATTGACCCTGCCTCCACTGCTCTCTAGGAAGAGCATTCCAAAGATTCATGACCCCCCTAAGAGAAAAAATGTCCCCTCATCTCAAGCTTAAATGGGAGAACCCTATAGTTCTAATCTCTCCCACAAGAACAGAAGTCCTTTCAGAATCCACCCTGTCAAATCCCCTCAGGATCTTAAATGTTTCAATAAGATCACCTCTCATTCTTCTAAACTCCAATGGATACAGGCCCAGCCTGTCCCACCTTTCCTCATAAGATAAGGTGCCCCTCGCCAAATCGTCCCCCCATCCCAGGTATCAGTCGAGTGAACTACTACTCCCTGAACTACTTGACACCTTTCCAGAATCTAGGGAATTTTGGAAAATTAAACCCAATGCATCTACTATCTCAGTAGCCACCTCTTTTAAGATCCTGGGATGAAGTCCATCAGGGACTGAGGAATTGTTAGTTCTAATAATTTTCTCAGTAGGTCCTAAGTGATTGTAACTGTTTTAAGTTCCTCCCTCCCCTTCACCTCCTGATTCAGTTATTTCTGGGATGTTATTGTATCCTTTATAGTGAAGACAGGTGCAAAATATCTGTCCAATCCTTCCACCATTTCCTTATTTTCCATTATTAATTCCCCATTCTCACTCTCTAGAGGACCAATTATCACTTTACTTTTTTTTTTCCTTTTTAAGTACCTGTAGAAATTCTTACTGTCTGTTTTTATATTCCTAGATAGCTTTCTTTTGTACTCTAATTTCTCTCTCCTTATTAAGCTTTTAGTCATTCTTTGCTATTCTTTATATTCTGTCCAACCTTCTGACTGACCACACATCTTTGCAGAATTATATGCCTTTTTTTTGCAATTTGATATTATCTTTAACTGTTTTAGTTAACCACAGAACCACACAGATGGCGTGTCCTTCCCTTAGAGTGTTCCTTTCTCACTGGAATATCTCCTTAAATGCCTGCCACTCCATCTCTAATAACCTATCCCTTAACCTAATAGTCCAGAGATTATCACCTTTGAGATTCTGCTTTTTAATTTGGCCCCTAGCTGCTCATAATCCCTAAGCAGAACCACTTCCCAAGTCCTATCTATGTCATTGGCACCAAAGTGAACCACAACCAATGGATCCTGCCTATCTCACTGCAAATTCCTCTGCAACCCTAAACAGATGCCCCAAACTCTGGCACTGGGCAGGCAACACAGCCATCTGGTTCCACTCTCTCGGCTGCGGAGAACTGTGTCTGTCCCCTGACTATACCATCCCCAACTACCACTACTTCCCTATTAAGCACTCCCACTTGAATAGCTTCCTGTACTCTGGTGCTATGGTCAGTTTGCTCCTCCACCCTGCAGCCACTGCCTTCATCCATACAGGCTTCAAGAACCTCCATCTTGTTGGACAATTGCAAGGGCTGAGGCTCCTCAAATTCTATCTTCTCGATTGCCTTACCTGCCTCATTCGCAGTTACACTTTCCTGTCCGCAACCACTTACCAAATCACCTAATGGGTGTGACTGCCTCCTGATGCAAAGTGTCAGGTAAATTCCCCTCCCAGAAGCATCGCAGTGCCTGTATCTCTGTCTCCACCTCAGTGAATCTGAGCCAAAGCTCCTCAAGTCGAAGACACCTACGACAGACATGTTTGCCCTGGATCACACCGGCATCCAGGAGCTACCACATTCTGCAGTTGCAACAAGTCACCTGCTCTGCCACCTGTATTATGTGTTAACTCACTTATTTTTTAAATCAATTCATAAATAATATGTTGTTCTGATTGCAGCTGATGTTAACACTGGACAAGTCAGATCCCAAAGCATTCCAGGGGGAGGTAGGAATTCGGAGAAGGAAGGAGCCCAGGGGGACAAAGGAGTTCGGGGAGAGGAAGAAGTCTAGGGGGAAGAAGCAACTCAAAGGGGGAAGCAGTCCAGAGCACAAGTCCTCTAGCACAAGAGAAGATACGAACATACGAGTAAGGAGCAGGAGTAGGCCATTCAGACCTTTGAGCCTGCTCCGGCATTTAATTAGACCTTGGCTGAACTGACAGTAGCCTGAAATCTGCATCCCACCTGCCCCCAGTAACCTATCATCACCTTGCTTACCAAAAATCTATCCATTTCTGCCTTAAAAATATATTTTTAAAAAATGGTTGTGATTGTTGGAGGTCAGTCATCTCAGCTTCAGGTCATCACTGCAGGAGTTCCTCAGGGTAGTGGCCTAGACCCAACCATCTTCAGCTGCTTCATCAATGACCTTCCTTCCATCATAAGGTCAGAAGTGGGGATGTTCGCTGATGATTGCAAAATGTTCAGCACCATTTGCGACTCCTCAGATACTGAAGCAGTCCATGTCCAAATGCAGCAAGACCTGAACAATATCCAGGCTTGGGCTGACAAGTGGCAAGTAACATTTGCACCACACAAGTGCAAGGCAATGACCATCTCCAACAAGAGACAATCTAACCAACGCCCCTTTACATTCAATGACATAACTATCGCTGAATCCCCCATTACCAACATCCTGGGGGTTACCATTGACCAGAAACTGAACTGGACCACATATATAAATGTCCACCATCTATAAGGCACAAGTCAGGAATGTGATGGAGTACTCCCCATTTGCCTGGATGAGTGCAGCTCCAATAATGCTCAAAAAGCTTGACACCATCCAAGACAAAGCAGCCCCCTTGATTGGCACCCCATCCACAAACATTCACTCCCTCCACCATTGATGCACAGTAGCAGCAGTGTGTGTACCATATACAAGATGCACGGCAGAAACTCACCAAGGCTCCTAAGGCAGCACCTTCCAAACCCACGACCACTACCATCTACAAGGACAAGAGCAGCAGATAGATGGGAACACCACCACCTCAAAGTTCCCCTCCAAGTCACTTACCATCCTGACTTGGAAATATATTGCCGCTCCTTCACTGTCGCTGGGCCAAAATCCTGGAACTTCCTTCCTACCTATGAAAGGATATACTTGCCATAGAGGGAATGCAGCGAAGGTTCAGTAGGCTGACACCGGGGATGGCAGGACTGTCGTATGAGGAGAGATTGGTTCAACTGGGCCTGTATTCACCAGAGTATAGAAGAATGAGAGGGGATCTAATTGAAACGTATAAAATTCTAACAGGGCTAGATAGAGTAGATGCAGGGACGATGTTTCCCCTGGTCGGGGAGTCTAGAACCAGGGGCCACAATCTCATGATACAGGCTAGGCCACTTAGAACTGAGATGAGGAAAGATTTCTTCACTCAGAGGCTGGTCAACCTGCGGAATTCCCTACCGCAGAATGGTGTGGGGGCACTGAGTATATTCAAGAAAGAAATTGATAGGAAGAGAAGCGTGAGAGGAGTCAGGAGTTCAAAAGTAGCATGAGAGGAGCCAGGCGTTGAAGAGAAGCGCAAGAGGAGCCGGGAGTTGAAGAGAAGCGCAAGAGGAGCCGGGTATTGAAAAGCAGCTGAGAGAGCAGGGTTGACTGAGGGAGTTCAGTGAGGAGGGAATGAGATGATCCTTTGAGAATGGTCGGGTATTTACTACTTTTATCGCTTATAGTTTTTAAGGTCTTATTTTGTGGTTCATCGTTTGTAAGGTCTATATTCTGTAACAACGAGGAGCAAGGAAGGAATAATTGATATTATTTGATATTAAGTATCTTCCAAAAGGTTTAATTTAAAGGGGTAAGTCATGGCAGGAGAGCTCAAAGCTGTGGTGTGCTCCTCCAGCTCTATATGGGAAGACGGGAACATTTCCAATGCCCGGGGCCAGCATGTGTGTGGGAAGTGTCTCCAGCTGCAGCTCCTGGAAGCCGGTTTTTGGAGCTGGAGTGGCGGCTGGGGACATTGTGGAGCATCCGCGAGGCAGAGAGTATCGTGCATAGCACATGTAGAGAGGAGGTCACACCGCAGGCTAATAGTCCACAGGCAGGAAGGGAATGGGTGACTACCAGGAAGAGCAAGAGGACTAGGCAGACAGTGCAGGAGTCTCCTATGGCTATTCCCCTGCAAAACAGATATACCGCTTTGGATACTGTTGGGGGGAATGGCCTCTCGGGGGATAGCTGCAACAGCCAAATTCATTGCATCATGGTTGGCTCTGCTGCACAGGGGAGGAGTAAAAAATGTGGGAATGCAGTAGTTATAGGGATTCAATTGTAAGGGGAATAGATAGGTGTTTCTGTGGCCGCAAATGAGACTCCAGGATGGTATGTTGCCTCCCTGGTGCTAGGGTCAAGGATGTCTCAGAGCGGCTAGAGGACATTCTGAAGGGGGAGGGTGAACAGCCAGTGGCCGTGGTGCACATTGGTACAAACGACATAGATAAAATAGGGGATGAGGTTCTAAAAGCAGAATATAGGGAGTTAGGAAGTAAGTTGAAAAGTAGCACCTCAAAGGTAGTGATCTCAGGATTACTACCAGTGCCACGTGCGAGCCAGAGTAGAAATAGCAGGTTATGTCGGATGAATACGTGGCTGAAGAGATGGTGTGAAGGGGAGGGATTCAGATTCCTGGGGCATTGGGATTGGTTCTGGGGGAGGTCGGACCAGTACAACCTGGACGGGTTACACCTGGGCAGGACTGGGACTGATGTCCGAGGGGGAATATTTGCTAGAGTGTCTGGAGAGGGTTTAAATTAAAATGGCAGGGAGATGAGAACCTATGCAAGGAGTCAGAGGAGTGAGAGTCAAGGAGAACAAAAGACAGAAAGGGGAATAAGAAAAGTGATAGGCAGAGAAATCAAGGGCAAGAATGAAACAGGGCCTCAGTGAAAAATAATGGGAACGGGACAAGTAATGTTAAAAAGACAAGCCTTAAGGCTTTGTGCCTTAACGCGAGGAGCATTCGCAACAAAGTGGATGAATTAACCGTGCAAATAGATGTAAACAGTTATGATATAGTCGGGATTAAGGAGACATGGCTGCAGGGTGACCAGGGATGGGAACTGAACACCCAGGGCTATTCAGTATTTAGGAAGGACAGACAAAAAGGAAAAGGCGGTGGAGTTGCATTGCTGGTTAAAGAGGAAATTAACGCAATAGTGAGGAAAGATATTAGGTCTGACGATGTGGAATCTGTATGGGTAGAACTGAGAAACACTAAGGGGCAAAAAACTTTAGTGGGGGTTGTATATAGGCCCCCAAACTGTAGTGGTGATGTTGGGAATGGCATTAAACAGGAAATTAGAGACGCATGCAATAAAGGAACATCTGTAATTATGGGTGACTTTAATCTGCCTATAGATTGGGAAAATCAAATTAGTAATAATACCATAGAGGAGAAATTCCTGGAGTGTATATGGGATGATTTTCTGGACCAATACGTTCAGGAACCTACTGGAGAACAGGCCATCCTAGACTGGATATTGTGTAATGAGAAAGGAATAATTGGCAATCGAGTTGTGTGAGGCCCCTTGGGGATGAGCGAACATAATATGATAGAATTCTTCATCAAGATGGAGAGACTGAGACTAGGGTCCTGAATCTTAACAAAGGAAACTACGATGGTACGAGGTGCAAGTTGACTATGATGGATTGGGAAATGTTACTTAAAGGGATGACGGTGGATAGACAATGGCAAACATTCAAAGAGCGCATGGGTGAACTGCAACAATTGTTTATTCCTGTCTGGCACAGAAGTAAAATAGGAAAGGTGGCCAAACCATGGCTTACAAGGGAAATTAGAGATAGCATTAGATCCAAGGAAGAGGCATACAAATTGACCAGAGAAAACAACAGACCTGAGGATTGGGAACAGTTAAGAATTCAGCAAAGGAGGACCATGGGATTGACTATGAAGGGGAAAATAGAATATGAGAGTAAGCTTGCAGGGAATATAAAAACTGACTGCAAAAGTTTCTATAGGTATGTGAAGAGAAAAAGATTGGTGAAGGCAAATGTAGGTCCCTTACAGTCAGAAACAGGGGAATTTATAATGGGGAACAAAGAAATGGCTGACCAACTAAATACATACTTTGGTTCTGTCTTCACAAAGGAGGACACAAATAACATACCAGAAATGTTGGGGAACACAGGGTTCAGTGAGAGGGAGGAACTGGAAGAAATCAGTATCAGTAGGGAAAGGGTGTTGGAGAAATTGATGGGATTGAAGGCCGATAAATCCCCAGGGCCAGATAATCTACACCCCAGAGTACTTAAGGAAGTGGTCCTAGAAATAGTGGATGCATTGGTGGTCATCTTCCGAGATTCTATAGGCTGTGGAACAATTCCTACAGATTGGAGGGTAGCTAATGTAACTCCACTATTTAAAAAGGGAGGTAGAGAGACAACAGGGAATTATAGACCAGTCAGCCTGACGTCGGTAGTGGGGAAAGTTCTAGAGTCCATTATAAAAGATTTAATAGCTGAACACTCGGAAAACAGTGGCAGAATCAGACAGAGTCAGCATGGATTTATGAAAGGGAAATCATGCTTGACAAATCTACTGGAAATTGTCGAGGATGTAACTAGCAGAGTTGATCAGGGGGAGCAAGTGGATATGGTTTATTTGGACTTTCAGAAGGCTTTCGACAAGTCCCACATAAGAGATTAGCGTGTAAAATTAAAACACATGGGATTGGGGGTAGTGTATTGAGATGGATAGAAAACTGGTTGGCAGACAGGAAACAAAGAGTAGGAATAAACGGGTCTTTTTCCGAATGGCAGGCAGTAACTAGTGGGGTACCGCAGGGATCGGTACTGGGATCCCAGCTATTCAGAATATATATTAATGATTTAGATGAGGGAGCTAAATGTAATACCTCAAAATTTGCAGATGACACAAAGCTGGGTGGGAGTGTGAGCTGTGAGGAGGATGTAGAGATGCTTCAGTGTGATTTGGACAAGCTGAGTGAGTGGGCAAATGCATGGCAGATGCAGTATAATGTGGATAAATGTGAGGTTATCCACTTTGGTAGCAAAAACAGGAAGGCAGATTATTATCTGAATGGCTATAAATTGAGAGAGGGGAATGTGCAACGAGACCTGGATGTCTTTGTACACCAGTTGCTGAAGGGAAGCATGCAGGTGCAGCAGGCGGTAAAGAAGGCAAGTGGTATGTTGGCCTTCATAGCCAGGGGATTCGAGTACAGGAACAGGGATGTCTTGCTGCAATTGTACAAGGCCTTGGTGAGACCATACCTGGAATATTGTGCGCAGTTTTGGTCTCCTTACCTGAGGAAGGATGTTCTTGCTATAGAGGGAGTGCAGCGAAGGTTTACCCGACTGATTCCTGGGAAGGCGGGACTGACATATGAGGAGAGATTGAGTCGATTAGGATTATATTCACTGGAGTTCAGAAGAATGAGGGGGAATCTCATAGAAACCTATAAAATTCTAACAGGACTAGACAGGGTAGATGCAGGAAGGATGTTCCGATGGTGGGGGAGTCCAGAACCAGGGCTCACAGTCTGAGGATATGGGGTAGGCCATTTAGGACTGAGCTGAGGAGAAATTTCTTCACCCAGAGAGCGGTGAGCCTGTGGAATTCGTTACCACAGGAAGTAGTTGAGACCAAAACATTGTATGTTTTGAAGAAGGAGTTAGATATAGCTCTTGGGGCGAAAGGGATCAAAGGGTATGGGGAGAAAGCAGGAGCAGGCTATTCAGCTGGATGATCAGCCATGATCATAATGAATGGTGGAGCAGGCTCGAAGGGCCGAATGGCCTAATCCTGCTCCTAGTTTCTATGGGCAGAATCTTCTGGCTGGTGTGCGTGCTGACATCACGCGAGCATCCCAACGTCAGTGCGCGGAATCGCAATATTTCGGTCGGTGGACTCGCTATGCAGCGGGATGCGTACCCGCCAGTAATTAAAGGCCTCTTTAAGGCCCTTAACTTGCCAATCGCGACGATTTTGAGGGGCCCATGCGAACTTCAGCTTGGCGCACGGGCCCAACGGGCAGGCGGCTAGGTGATTTTTTTTTTTATAAATCTCACCCAGTGGCGGGATGAGGTTTAATAGCGGTTTTAAAAACGTTTAACAAGGTTTTTGTTTATTTTATTAACATGTCCCATCTCGTGTGACATTTTCCCATGAGGAGATGTTAATGAATTTTTTATTGTTCCACTTTTTATATTTGCCAGCCTTTCAGCGATCACCCTGAGGCAGCACTTAGCCTCAGGGAGCTGTGTGCTCTGACAGTTGGGGAATCCGCCCCCCCCCACACACAGAAGCACATAGCGCTTCTCGTCGGGCGGCCCGCCTTAATTGGCCCGCCCACACAAAATGACGGCAGGGCCCGTTTCGGCAGCAGCGATCGACTCCCCGCCTGCCGGTGGGGCCCGACCGCCCAACAAGGGCAAAATTCTGCCCAATGTTTCTATGTTTCTATGACAATGTGGGGAGTAGGATTAGTAAATTTGCGGATGACACAAAGATTGGCTGGGTGGTTAACAGTGAGGTGGAGTGTCTTGGGCTACAGGAAGATATAGGCGGGATAGTCAAATGGGCAGGTAAGTGGCAGATGGAATTTAACCCTGAAAAGTGTGAGCTGATACACTTTGGAAGGAGTAATTTGACAAGGAAGTATTCAATGAACGGCATGACACTAGGAAGTTCTGAGGAACAAATGGACCTTGGCGTGTGTGTCCAGAGATCTCTGAAGGCAGAGGGGCATGTTAGTGGGGTGGTGAAAAAGGCATATGGGACACTTGCCTTTATCAATCGAGGCATAGATTACAAAAGTAGGGAGGTCATGTTGGAGTTTTATAGAACCTTGGTGAGGCCACAGCTGGAGTACTGTGTGCAGTTCTGGTCGCCACATTATAGGAAGGATGTGATTGCACTGGAGGGGGTGCAGAGGAGATTCACCAGGATGCTGCCTGGGATGAAACATTTAAGTTATGAAGAGAGGTTGGGTCGACTTGGGTTGTTTTCATTGGAGCAGAGAAGACTGAGGGGCGACCTGATCGAGGTGTACAAGATTATGAGGGGCATGGACAGGGTGGATAGGGAGCAGCTGTTCCCCATAGTTGAAGGGTCAGTCACAAGGGGGCATGAGTTTAAGGTGAGGGGCAGGAGGTTTAGGGGGATGTGAGGAAAAACCTTTTTACCCCGAGGGCGGTGACGGTCTGGAATGCACTGCCTGGGAGGGTGGTGGAGGCGGGTTGTCTCACATCCTTTAAAAAGTACCTGGATGAGCACTTGTCATGTCATAACATCCAAGGCTATGGGCCAAGTGCTGGTAAATGGGATTAGGTAGGTAGGTCAAGTGTTTCTCACGTGTCGGTGCAGACTCGATGGGCCGAAGGGCCTCTTCTGCACTGTGATTCTGTGAAAAAAGGTTATTCTGAGTGCATATGAGTTAGTCTCTGAGGCATACCGGTAGAAATTTAAGAATATAAGGAAACAGCCTGGGAAGACCTATTGAGTTTCAGAGGGTAAAGCAAAGTAATTTGGACAGTTGGATAAAGGCATTAAAAGTGGGGACAACATATGAAGCTCTTAGGGAAATAATTATCTCAGAAGAATTTAAAGATTCACTTCCTCCTGTAGTTGGAACCCATGTTGTAGATCAGAGGGTTAAAACAGCTCGACAGGCAGTGGATAAAAGCAAAATACTGCAGATGCTGGAAATCTGAAACAAAAACAGAAAATGTTGGAAAAACTCAGCAGGTCCATCAGCAGCTGTGGAGAGAGAAACAGGGTTAACATTTCGAGTCCGTATGGCCCTTCTTCAGAGCTCTGAAGAACGGTCATACAGACTCGAAACATAGGGCAGAATTTTGCCCTTGATGGGCGGGCAGGCCCCACCGACTGGACCACAATTCAGCAAAGAGTTTTTATTCACAGGAACAACTTTGGAACTGTGACACTCCATGCCACACATCTTCACCTTCCTTTTCTTCAGTTTGCACGGAAGTTCGAGAATCTCAATACTCTTTTTATGATGAAGTTCTAACAGTTCATTAGTCTTGGTTTTTAATTCTGCATTCAACCAATTATTCTGTTTTACCAACAATTCCTTTTCCTGATCAAGGCATTTACCTTGATATTTCATAGCAACTTCTATTGCTTGAAGTTCATCAAGTTTTAACCGAAGATTGATCTTTGTTAAGTTTGCTTCAAGTTTATCCTTTAGACGTTTCAAGTCCTCAGTCAAGTATTCTACTTCCTGTGATTGGTTCTCAATTTTTCTCACCAATTCTATTCTTTCATTAGTAAACTCCTCTTTCATATGTGAAAATTGGTTTTCTACATTAAACAGGTTTTCCTTCAATTTCTTGTTATCGGCAACAAGTATTTCATTTTTGGACACAGTAGTTTTCTGAAGTTGGTTAATATCAGCATGATCAACCGCCTGCTGCAATACAGCCATTGCCACATTACTGTCTCCACTAGCCAAATCATTACCCAGAATAAAATCCACCCTTCAATAGGTGATCTAGGAATAATTCCCACCATAACCATTCCATTTACAAAATGACTTTGTAAGTTAACTTTACACAAAGTAACAGGTTGATAAATTCCATTAATTCCTCTTATTAATAATTTTTCTTTCATAAAACTACCTGGAACACAAATTGTATCATCGGCCACCATCAATGATAGATCTAACCCTGTATCTCTCAAAATTTTAATCGGTTTGTGTATTTTGTTGGAGGAATAAGGGAACATTTCTCCCTTCGAAGCAAAATATCCAGACGCTCTGTAAGTCTGACTTCCTTCACTAGTAATCAGAAAAGAATTCTCTGGGCTATCTAAGCCATATTCCTCTTTCTTGTATGTTCTGAGGGAATATGTTTCACCTGTACTGCTGCTACAGTTTTAACAGCCATTCCCTGGGCCAAGTAAAATTACTGATGTATCAACCTCAGTAATGGACATTGGAAAACAACTACAAAAACAAAAATACCTGGAAAAACTCAGCAGGTCTGGCAGCATCGGCGGAGAAGAGCAAAGTTGACGTTTCGAGTCCTCATGACCCTTCAACAGAACGGCTCTGTTGAAGGGTCATGAGGACTCGAAACGTCAACTTTGCTCTTCTCCGCCGATGCTGCCAGATCTGCTGAGTTTTTCCAGGTACTTCTGTTTTTGTTTTGGATTTCCAGCATCCGCAGTTTTTTGTTTTTATATTGGAAAACAACTAATGTGCCTGCAGAATTGGAAATCAAGAATTGCCAACAACAAGGAATGAGAGCACGAAACAACTCTTTCAGGTCAATGACCAGAAACACTGATTTACAACTGCTTGCCTGTGCTAATATATTAAATACAGCAGCTGGAATCCAGGCAAGTGAACAGTTTGCAAAAGACCATTCAAAACCTGTAAAGGAGTGGAATGATATAGTTTGTGGGTTATGCAAAAGGAATGAAGGGTTCGAATGAACTATGAAACTCCACAGGGAGAATATAATTGGCATTGCTCAAAAAGTAGTGGAAAAGACTTGTTTGAAATGGGATCTGGAAAAATAACAACATCATAGAAAGTTCAAAGATCAAACCAAGCAGGAATAAGAAAGGCGTTTGTGTGATTATAAAAAAGTGTCTCAACAACGTCCTTGAAATGACAAAAGAGATTTTGACCAGAGAAGAAATGAGATGTTAACTCACAAAAATATCATTTTGGCTTTGTTAAATCGAAATGAGGAGTTACCATTTTTGAGTTTGGAAAATGAGCTACAGGATGGAATTATGTGTACAGGACGATTGGGCTGTAGACTTAAATCAAACGTTATTTGCTGAGCTAAAGACTGGGAATAAGAGAAAAAAGAAACATAAGGATTGAATCATGATAATGCTACAAAGTACAAATACTGCTAATCTAGTTACATTTATTGATTTTGTTTAAGTAACTTTTGGAATTGTACAATAACATGTAATAGTGAAACATAAACAAAATTACCTGGAAAAACTCAGCAGGTCTGGCAGCATCGGCGGAGAAGAGTACAGTTGACGTTTCGAGTCCTCATGACCCTTCATAATGGAAATTTATTTGTATAGTTTATAATAAGCTGTTTTTGAGGCTTATGATGTTAAGTATGAGTGAGGCGGATGTAAGGCTACTATAAAGAAAGCTACAATGTTGTAGAGCTTTCTTTCCTCCAAAGGGATAGTGTTAGGAAATGGAGATATTTTAAGTAAGTTATATTAGTATTTGTGGGTGCCAGTAATGAGTTTTAGCTTTAAAGTTTAAGTTTGATTTGTATTTCTGTATCTGTGCATTAAGAAAAGGTCAAATTGAGTTTTACTTTCGCTTAAAAGGTGTCTGTATTTCTAATGAGTTTTTTTATGATATCAAACTAAGTAAAGCAAATAGAAGAGTAGAGAAAATGGGATGTTGCCTAGCAACAGGGGTCCAGAGAGCCAGGTCCCTCCCACACAAGAAATGAGAAACAGTTTGCTTTGGAAGCTGCTAGAGTTCAGTTGGTTTTAAAAGTAGCTGACAGGAGAGACTGGGGCAAAGGGGACAGATAGTTCGTCGTAGGCTAAAGAAAAGACACCAAAATCCAGAGGAGTGGAACAGGAGAACGTCCCACATAGACATTCTAGTCAAAGGAAGGAGAGGAACCTGGAAAAGGCCCTGTTAAGTGAAGTTAAGAGTGAGGGGCAGAGAGAAAGCCTCCAAGTTTCAAATTTAAAGAGACAAAAGCTACAGAAAGCAAATTTTAAGCGAGAATACTTTGCAAGAGGCCAGAAGGTCCAAAGAGACAACTGAAGGTCTATAACTCTTTGCTATAGGCATGTGAAGCAGTGGTGTACTGTTGACAGCTGAGTTGGTGAGAGAGAGTGTGTGGAAGATAGCTTGAATGCACGTGGTGACCCAGGCAAGAGGAATATCGGAAGGATAGTTTGAATCCCTGGAGGTGAACCCTTGCGAAAGGGTCTGAGAGAAAGCGTCGGTTTGGGAGAAGATTTCAAAGCGAGTTCTTGGAAAGTAGAGATTGGAAACCCTCACATGAAAGACAGAGTTCAGTGAGACCGGTTGGCTTACAGTGTGACAAGCGTCCGGGGCTGGGGGGTGGTGTTGATGAGAGATCCATAGCATCTGGTTGAGGTGGCATCTCTCACTTGGTTTCAGGGTGTGTCTGACCACAGGTCGCCAATTGGTACATGGACTGTGTACTTATTGTGAACATTAGAGTATAAGATACCTTTTGTAACTTGTGTTATACTTACAAATCTGTAAATATCTGTAATGGTATAGTTGTCGGCATAGGAGTATTGTAATATAATTCATCGTTTCTTGTTTATTAAATGTTTTATTCTTTTGTTAAAAGTTCAGTATTTGCCCTCCACATATCTAAACAAACAAATAAAAGTTAGGATCTATCAAGCTGGGTTCCACCCTGGGACCAGGCTTGTCCAGGGGTAATCTCAGCTAGGATCATAACACTACCTATCTTTGTTTCATCTGCAAATTTACTACCACCACTCCCCTCATCTAAGTCATTGATATAAATTGCAAAAAGCTGAGACCAGGACAGACCCTTGTGGGACTCTACTCATCAAATTCTGCCAATCAGAAAAAAGACCCATTTACACATGCTCTCTGTTTTCTGCCAGGTGAAAATCTTCTATCCATGCTAATATGTTACCTCCTACACCATGAGCTTTTATTTTCTGCAATAACCTTTGATGTTGCAACTTTTCAAATGCATTTTGGAAATCCAAGTACAGTACATCCACAGGCTCCCCTTTATTCACAGCGCATGTTACTCCTTCAAAGAACTCTAATAAATTGGTTAGATATGATTTCCCTATCACAAAACCATGCTGACTCTTCCCCATTACCTTGGGTTTCTCTAAGTGCCCAGCTACAACATCCTTAGCGATCGATTCTAACACTCCCCAATGACAGACGTCTAGCTCACTGGCTTATAGTTTCATGTTTTCTGTCTCCCTCCCTTCTTGAATGGAGGGGTTATATTTTCTACTTTCCAGTCCGATGGAACCTTTCCAGAATCTTGCAAATTTTGAATAATTAACAGCAATGCATCTGCTACCTCATTAGCCACCTCTTTTAAGAACCTAGGATGAAGATGTTATAATTTCATCAAGTTCCCTCTCCCTTCCACCTCCTGATTTACAGCTGTTACTGGTATGTTTTTGTATCTTCTATAGTGAAGACAGAAGCAAAATATTTGTTCATACCATCCATCATTTCCTTATTATCTATGTGTCACTCTCCAGAGGACCAATACTCACTTTACTTACTCTTTACCTTTTTAAATACCTGTAGAAACTCTTGCTATCCATTTTTACATTTCTAGCTAGCTTCCTCTCATACTCTAATTTATTTTTCCTGATTAATCTTTTAGTCATTCTCTGCCGTTCTTTATATTCTGACCAATCATCTGACCTGCCATTCATCCTTGCACAGTTATGCGCTTTTTTCTTAAGTTTGATGCTTTCCTTAACTTCTTTAGTTAACCATGGATGGTGAGTCCTCCCTTTAGATTTTTCTTTATTGTAGGAATAAAATTATTCTGAGTATCGCCTTAAATGCCTGCCACTGTTTCTCTATTGATCTATCCCCTAGCCTAGCATCCCAGTTCACTTCAGCTAGCTCAGTTTTCATACCCATATAGTTGCCCTTATTTAAGTTTAAAATACTAGTCTTAGACCCACACTTTTCTCTTTCAAACTGGATGTAAAATGCAATCATATTTTGGTTGCAGCTACCTAGGGGTGATCTCAATCTGAGATCATTTATTAATTCTTTCACATTACACAATACCAAGTCTAATATAATTTGCTCTTGGGTTGGCTCCAGAATGTGCTGCTCTAAGAAACTATCTTGAAAGCATTCTATCAACTGCTCATCCAGGCTACTACTGCCAATCTGATATTTCCAGTTTATATGTAGAATAAAATCAACTATGATTACACAAACACCCAATATTTCTTCTTGTATACTTTGTCCTACATTGTGGTTATTGTAAGGAGGCCTGTAGACCACGCCCACTGGTGACTTCTTTCCCCCACTATTCTTCATCTCCACCCAAACCGATTCTACGTCTTGATCTCCTGAACCAAGGTCATCTCTAACTGTTGCACCAATGCCTGTCTCTTTTATCGACCCTCTGATGAGTCACAAGCTAATTTAGCTTCTTGCTACAGTAATTAACACCACTTGAACCAACTGCTTTCCGGTGATTAACAGATAACTGCCACTCCATACAGTTCTCTGTTTGAGAAGCTAACTTACCTAGGAGTCGGAGAGGCGGTAGGACCTGCAAGGAAGAAGCCCAGAGTGGAGAGTATAAATCGGGACTGAGGCTTGAGGCCTATACCACTTACCTGGGATTCGGAGAGGCGGCAGGACCAGTCAGCTGCTTGGAACCAGGCTGCACTGTGTTTGAAAGGATAGTGAGAAAAAACAAATAGTGACATCACAGGAAAACTGTAATTTGACTGGTTGGTAAGAAATTGCTATTAGGAACTGTATATAAATTGCTGTAAATTAGAAAAGTGCATTATTTTTTTCAAAAGTAGCTATACTTAGATTTAAGTGATAAACACCAGGAATAAGGGAAAGTCATGGCCAGTATAATTAAATAATATAAATAAACCAAAGTAAAATACAGGGCAGCTCGGTTGAGTGGAATGTGTGTCCTGTAATATGTGGGAAGTCATGGATGCTACCGGTGTCCTAGATGACCACATGTGCAGGAAGTGCTGCCAGCTGCAGAAACCTGAGCTCCAGGTTTCAAAGCTCGAGTGGTGGCTGAAGCCACTGTGGCACACCCATGAGGCTGAGAGCTATATGGATAGCATGTTCAGAGAAGTTGCCGCATCGCAGCTTAGGAATCTGGAGACAGAAAGAGAATGGATGACCGCCAGGCAGTCGAAGAGAACTAGGCAGGTAGTGCAGGACTCCCCTGGGGTCCTGCTCACAAATCGGCTTTCCATTTTGGAAGCTGTTGAAGGTGCTGGTTCCTCAAAGGAGTACAGTCAGAGCCAAGCTTGTGGCACCACAAGTGGCTCGGCTGTACAGGAGGGGAGGAAGAAGAAAGGAAGAGCAGTAGCAATAGAGAATTCATTAGTTAGGAGAACAGACAGGTGTTTCTGCTTCTGTAGATGTGAATCCAGGATGGTATGTTGCCTCCCGGGTGCCAGGGTCAGGGATGTCACCGAGTGGCTACAGGACATTCTTCTGGGGAGGATGATCAGCCAAAGGTCGTGGTCCACATTGTTACCGATGACTTAGATCAGAAGAGGGATGTGGTCCTGTGATCAAAATTTAGGGAGCTATGTTGGAAATTAGCAAGAAGGGCCTCAAATGTTATAGTCTCTGGATTACTCCCAATGGCGTGTGCAAGTGAATTCAGAAATAGGAGGATAAGGCAGATGAATGCATGGCTAGAAAGATGATGCAGGAGGACACTGGAACTGTCCTTGGGGAATATGGCACCTGTACAAGCCAGACACAGTGGCACCTGAACAGAACCAGGACTAAGTTCCTTGCGAGGAGTTTTGCTAGTGCTGTTGGGAAGGCTTTAAACTAACTCAGCAAGGGTGTGGCAAACAGGAAAGAATATTAGAGAGGAATACCAGGGTGCACAAAATAATGGGAGAGACAGATAGCACTCATTTGGAGAATATTAAGTTAATAGGTGGAATTCGAGTAAAGGGAGATATCAGGGTTACTATGCATGTATGTGAATGAATGGAGTATAGAAAATAAGATTGCCATGTGGAAATATGACGTTGTGGCAATAACAGAGAACTGGCTCAAAGAAGAGTGGGACTGGGTACTAAACATTCTTGGGTACAAAGTGTTCAGAAAAGATAGGAAAGGATGAAAAGGAGGTGGGGTGGCAGTATTGGTTAATGAGAGCGTTGCAATGCTGGAGAAAAAGGATGTCCCAGAGGGTTCAAAATCAATTTGGCTTCAGCTAAGGAACAAAAAGGGTGCAATTACATTGCTTGGTGTAGTCTATAGATCGCCAACTAGTGGGAAGGATGTAGAGAAGTGAATCTGCAAGGAAATGCAGAGAGATGCAGACATTATAGAGTAGTTATAATTGGTGACTTTAACTTTCTTTTTCATTCATGGGATGTAGGCATTGCTGGGTAGGCCAGCATTTATTCTCCATCCCTCATTGCCCTTGTTCAGACTTTGTAGCAGTTGTGATACAACTGATTGTTTTGCTAGGCCATTTCAGGAGTTAACCACATTGCTGTGGGTCTGGAGTCACATGTAGGCCAGACCAGGTAAGGACAGCAGATTTCCTTCCCTAAAGGACATTAGTGAACCAGATGGGTTTTTACAACAATTGACAATGGTTCATGGTCATCATTAGACTTCTAATTCCAGAATTTTTTATTGAATTCAGTTTCAACCATCTGCCATGGTGGGATTCAAACCCAGGTCCCTAGGTCTCTGGTCCAGCGACAATGCCACTACACCATCGCACCCCTCCCCCCCGCCCCCAGTTAATTACCCAAATGTAAACTGGAACACTGATCGTGTAAAGGGCAGAGAAGGGCAAGAGTTCCTAGATTGTGTTCAGGAGAATTTTCTACAGCAGTGTGTGTCCAATCCAACAAGAAAAGATGCACTGTTGGACCTGGTTCTTGGAAATGAGGTGTCAAGTGTCAATGGGGGAATATTTAGGAGACAGTGATCAATGTATTCTAAGGTTTAGGATGATGGTAGAAAAGGACAATGTGCAATCCAGAGTAAGAATAATTAACTGGAAGGGAGCTGACTTCAATGGGGCAAGAACGGAGCTGGGCCAGATAGACTGAAACCAAAGAATGGCTGGAAAAACTAAACAATGGGCTACCTTCAAAGAAGAAACGGTTCAAGCATAATCAAGGTATATTCCCTCAAAAGGAAAGGTAGGGCAAACAAATCCAGAGCTCCCTGGATGAAAAAGGAGATAGAAATTAAGTTAAAGAAGAAAAAGTGCGCTCATGACAGGTGTCAGGTAGAAAATACAATTGAGAACCAAGAGGAATACAGAAGGTTCAGAGGGGAGGTGAAAAAGCAAGTAAGAGAAGCAAAGAGGGGTTATGAGAAAAGACTGGCAGTCAGCATAAAGGGAAATCCCAAAGTCTTCTATCAGCACACAAATAGTGAGAGGGTGGTAAAAGGAGGAGTAGGGCTGATTTAGGACCAAAAAGGGGATTTACACATGGAGGCAGGGGCGTGGCTGAGGTATTAAATGAATACTTTGTATCTGTTTTTATCAAGAAAGCAGATGCTACCGAGGCCATGGTAACAGATGAGGAAACTCTGTCACTAGAAGGGTTCAAAATTGATAAGGAGGAAGTGTTGAATAGACTGTCGGTACTTAAAGTTGACAAGGCACTGGGACTGGATGAGATGCATCCAACGATATTGAAGGAAGTAAGAGAAGAAATTGCAGCGGCACTAGCCATAATCTTTTAGTCTTCCATAGGCTCAAGGAAGGTGCCAGAGGACTGGAGAATTGCAAACATTATGCCCTTATGCAAAAAGGGTTGTAAGGATAAGCCCAACAATTACAGACCAGTCAGTTTAACTTCAGTGGTGGGCAAGATTCTTGAAACAATTAAGATAAAAGCAAAAAAACTGCGGATGCTGGAAATCCAAAATAAAAATAAAAATACCTGGAAAAACTCAGCAGGTCTGACAGCATCTGTGGAGAGGAACACAGTCAATGTTTCGAGTCCATATGACTCTTCAACAGAACTAAGTAAAAATAGAAAAGAGGTGAAATATAAACTGGCTTAAGTGGGGTGAGACAGCTAGAGCTGGATAGAGGGCGATTGATAGGTGGAAATTGCCAAAAGATGTCATAGACAAAAGGACAAAGAGGTGTTGAAGGTGGTGATATTATCTATGGAATGTGCTAATAGGTGACATTAAGGGTGGAAAGCAGGACAAGCAAAGTACAGATAGCCCTAGTGGGGATGGGGTGGGGGTGGGGGGTGGTGGTGGGGGGGAAGGGATTGAAATAGGCTAAAAGGTAGAGACAAAACAGTGGATGGAAATACGTTTAAAAATAATGGAAAGGTGGGAAAAGAAAAATCTATATAAATTATTGGAAAAAAAGGGGGGATCGGAAAGGGGGTGGGGATGGAGGAAAGAGTTCATGATCTAAAATTGTTGAACTCAATATTCAGTCCGGAAGGCTGTAGAGTGCCTAGTCGGAAGATGAGGTGCTGTTCCTCCAATCTGCGTTGAGCTTCACTAGAACAATGCAGCAGGCCAAAGACGGACATGTGGGCAAGAGAGCAGGGTGGATTGTTGAAATGGCAAGCGACAGGGAGGTTTGGGTCATGCTTGCGGACAGACCGAAGGTGGGAACGCTTCGGTATGTCCGCAAGCAAGGGTTCCCACCTTCGGTCTGTCCGCAGGAATGACCCAGACCTCCCTGTCGCTTGCCATTTCAACACTCCACCCTGCTCTCTTGCCCACATGTCTGTCCTTGGCTTGCTGCATTGTTCCAGTGAAGCTCAACGCAAACTGGAGGAACAGCACCTCATCTTCCGACTAGGCACTTTACAGCCTTCAGGACTGAATATTGAGTTCAACAATTTTAGACCATGAACTCTCTCCTCCATCCCCTCCCCCTTTCTGATCCCCACTTTTTTCCAAAATTTATATAGATTTTTCTTTTCTCACCTATTTCCATTATTTTTAAATGTATTTCCATCCATTGTTTTATCTCTATCTTTTAGCCTATTTTGATCCCTTCCCCCCACCCCACCCCCACTAGGTCTACCTGTACCTTGCTTGTCCTGCTTTCTACCCTTAATTAGCACATTCCTTAGATAATATCACCACCTTCAACACCTCTTTGTCCTTTTGTCTATGACATCTTTTGGCAATCTCCACCTATCACTGGCCCTCTGTCCAGCTCTACCTGTCCCACCCTCCCTTAAACCAGCTTATATTTCACCTCTTTTCTATTTTTACTTAGTTCTGTTGAAGAGTCATACGGACTCGAATCGTTAACTGTGCTCCTCTCCGCAGATGCTGTCAGACCTGCTGAATTTTCCAGGTATTTTTATTTTTATTTTTCTTGTAATAATTATTCAGGATAGAATTAGTAGTCACATGGAAAAATATGGGTTGATAAGAAAGACCCAGCATGGATTTCTAATGGGTAAATTGTATTTAACTAACTTGCTGGAGTTTTTTGAATAAGTAACAGAAAAGGTCGATGAGGGTAATGCTGTTGATATGATGTACATGGACTTTCAAGAGGCATTCAACACTGTGCGACAAAACAGACTTAAGACCATAAGACATAGGAGCAGAAATTAGGCCATTCGGCCCATCGAGTCTGCTCCGCCATTCAATCATGGCTGATAAGTTTCTCAACCCCATTCTCTCGCCTTCTCCCCGTAACCTTTGATCCCCTTACCAATCAAGAACTTGTGAGAAAAGTTATAGCTCATGGAATAAAAGGGACAGTAGCAACGTGGATACAAAATTGGCTGAGTAATAGGAATTGGAGGGTAATAATCAATGGATATTTTTCGAGCTGAAGGAAGGTTTGTAGCGGAGTTCCCCTGGGTTTGGTATTAGGACCTTTGCTTTTCCGGATATATATTAATGATCTAGATCTTGGTGTGCAGGGGACAATTTCTAAGTTTGTGAATGATACAAAACTTGGAAGTATTGTAAGCAGAGAGGAGAACGGTGTAGAACTTCAAGAGGACATAGCCAAGTTGGTGGAGTGGGCAGATAGGTGGCTGATGAAGTTCAATGCAGAGAAGTGTGAGGTGCTGCATTTTTATAGGAAGAATATGGAGAGACAGTACAAAATAAGGAGTGAAATTTTGAAGGGGGTGCAGGAGCAGAAAGACCTACGTGTATATCTGCATAGATCTTTGAAGGTGGCAGGACAGGCAGAGACAGCAGTTAATAAAGCACATAGTATCTTGGGCTTCATTAATAGGGGCATAGAGTACAAGAGCAGGGAGATTATGCTGAGCTTATATAAGACATTAGTTCACCTCAGCACCACACTATAGGAAGGATGGGAACGCACTGGAGAGAATGAAGAAGAGTTTTACAAGAATGATTCCAGGGATAAGAAACTTCAGTTATGAAGAAAGATTGGAGAGGTTGGGACTGTTCCCCTTGTAGAGTAGAAGGCTAAGAGGAGATTTGATAGAGGTGTTCAAAATCATGAGGGGGCTGGATAAAGTAGTTAGGGAGAAACTGTTCCTGCTCTTAAAAGGAACAAGAGCGAATGGGCACAGATTTTTAAAGTGATTTGGAAAAGAAGCAAATGTGATATGAGAAAAAACCTTTTTACACAGCGAGTTGTTTGAGTCTGGAATACACTGCCTGGAAGTGTGATGGAGGCAGGTTTAATTGAGACATTCAAGAGGGCATTCGATGATTAT
This sequence comes from Cetorhinus maximus, assembly GCF_964194155.1. Classification (NCBI taxonomy): domain Eukaryota; kingdom Metazoa; phylum Chordata; class Chondrichthyes; order Lamniformes; family Cetorhinidae; genus Cetorhinus; species Cetorhinus maximus. Next base: position 250,019,814 of record NC_135879.1, read on the forward strand.
TTGAATAGAAACAATGTGCAGGGGTATGAGGAAAAGGAAGGAGAATGGCAGTGGGTCATAATGCTCATTTGGAGAGCCGGTGCAGACATGATGGACCGAAATGCCTCCTTCTGCACCATGACATTCTAACCTAACTTACTTGAAGGTTAGTACTATGTCAGACCTTGATTCTTAATCTATAGTTAAACCCTGAAAAGGACTCACAAGAACTTACCATGTGAACCTCATTCGTTACTTACTCAATCTCCATCTGACTTCAACGTAATCATCAGTCTCCTCGTGTACCCCTTACTGATCGTCACCTCCTTTTATAAATCCACCTCAGAGCGGAAGAACCTGAGAAGTTATGAGGTACTTTTTTAAAGTGACAACAATTCCTTGACTTGGGTAATATCTACTGGGTTTTTATGGTTAAAAATTTATAATGTGTTGTTGCCAGAAAGGTACTTTAATATGTACTTTTGGCCAAGCATGTTTTTTGGGGGTTGCTCTGCATGACTGTTTTAACTGTGTAACTTTTATCTTGCATGTTTAAGCTTTTTTTCACCTTAATAAATCTTTTAATTTTTAAAGATCTAAAGGTGTTACTGGGGTTCTATGGTTTTGAGGTCAGTAGCACTTTCTCCACATTTTCACAATAAAAGAAGGTTTATGAGCAGCGAGACAGACTTCACTCTGGAGTCTGGCTTGCTCAGCAATAACATCAGCTGTGGTCGTAACACTGGAAGAAATGGTTCTGACATTGCGGTGAACGATAGCACCATAGAATCTTAGAAAGCTTACAGCAGAAAGAAGCCAGTTGACCCACCATGTTGTGCCAGCCGAAAAACAGTCACCCAGCCTAATCCCAATTCCAGAATTTCCTTGGCAGTGTGGGATAGTCTGATGTGTGTTCACATTGCCATGTGGGATGGCCTGATATATGTTCATACAGTGGTATGAGAAGTCTGATGTGTCTCCACACTGCGGTGTGGGATAGTCTGATGTGTCTCCACACTGCGGTGTGGGATAGTCTGATGTGTCTACACTGCGGTGTGGGATAGTCTGATGTGTCTCCACACTGTGGTGTGGGATAGTCTGAACTTTTCTTTGTTTTCTCTTTTTATTTCTTCGCTTCAACCAGAAAGGTTGGTCATCTGATTTCTGAGAAATTGGCAGAAACTCTGTATCTTGTTGCGATGGGCGGGTGAGCAGCAGGTAAATGCTACAGACAGCAGTTTTCATATTCTCATGGTGCTTTCTATTGATTTTACAGAAGGACCTTTTGGAACCCGTCTTGTTTTTAAAGATGGTGTATTACCTAGCCAGAGAACTGCAGCGCCTCGCGCAGTGCAAGGTACGGATTCTTCTATCTAACTCTCTTTAGCCTCTTGCTGATGATGAATTTCTCTTTCTTTTCTTTGCATCCTATTGGATCTCAACACATATTGTGCCGTAACTTCCGAGTTCTCCAGAATTGGATTGGGGGGGTATCCCAAAGATGCTCTGGGGATCCTTCTCGGAGCATCACAGGTAAAGGTTTGCATGGCAATTGCCCAGAAGTGCAAACTTCCTCTGGGCAATTGCCCTGCGCAGGGAACCATGCGAAAATGCAACTTAAATCACAAACTTCAGATGGTTCTGATAGGGTTACACCAATGTTTACTCAGAGAAAGTTAGAAGAATTAAAACCTCTTCTAATTTCTGGGTAACTATTGCAGATACCCAGAGACCCAGACTGGCCCCCTCACCCCCCCTCCCACGGGACTCCCCCCGCACCCACCCCCTCCCACGGGACTCCCCCCACACCCCCAACCCCCCACAGGACTCCCGCCCACACCCTGACTAACCACCCCAACATACCCGACCCATCATGGAATGCCCCCCACCTGCACGGGACTCCAAACCCCCCACCCCTCCCGATCCAACCCGACCCACCCCTGCCACCCCCAACCACCCGATCTGACCCAACACCCCCAACCTGACCTGACCCTGCCCCATTCCTACCCCAACGACCCCCTGAACCCACCCCGTGCAGACCCGACTTAATCAGAATCCCCGCATAGCCGACCTGACCCAAACACCCTCCACCCACCTGAACTCCAACCTCCCCCCCACCCCCTCCCAAGATCCGACCATCACCGCCCCCCCCGCCCACCCCACAACCGACCTGACATGACACCCTCTATCCAACCTGGCACCCCCCAACCCCCACCCGAGGTCCAAACTCCACCCCCCTGATGTCCAACCACGCCCCACCCACACAACCCACTCCCAGACTAGGTACAACCCCTCTCCACCCCACACCCCCCAAGGTCTGAATCTTCCACATGCCCCCAACCTCCGACGACCCAGCCTCCAATTCCCCCCTGACTTCCGAAACCCCTCTGTCCTCCAATCCCCCCCGCCCTCCCAAAACCTATCCACTTAACTCAGACACTTACCTTCTCCCTGGCCTCTCAATTTCAATGGGACCTTTAAACCTACCTAATTTATGTCATAAAATGGGTGCATATCCTCCTTCACAAATTGCCTCACCCCTTGGCTCTGTAAACATTGCTTGAAGGCATCGCAACCTTCTAGAGTCATCCAGAGACAAAGCCATACTGTCTGTCAGGAATACCTGATTTACTTTTGTGAAATAGTGCTCATCCCAACGACATATTTAGAGGTCTACCAGTTTGCAAAAATGATTCATTACCAAGTCTTAACCAGTCAGCCAGTCACTCAAGGACATAAACCTGAGCAATCAGTTTGCATCGCTGAAGCATATTTTATCCCCATGTTCCATAATCTCTGTTCACTGTTAATCCCACAGTAGGTGGAGGGAGCTGGGGTTGTTGTGCTGCTTTTTCTTTGTGTTTTTGAAAAGAGTTTGACTTCTTCAGTCACAACTAGTGGATTGTTGTATAAAGCCAACTGATTCCCAATTGTGCTTCAAGAAAGGAAATCTACCTGAAATGTGACACCTAACTCACAGAAATGTGGCTCACTCTTAATTACCCTCAGAAATGGCCAAGCAGGCCAATCAGTTGTCACAAACCGCTATAACAAATATCTGCAGCAATTCAAGGAGGCAGTTCACCACCAACTTATCAGAAGTAATAAAGATGTGCTCTATAGGCTGGGCCTGCCAATGACACTCACATCCTGTGAATAGAATGCTGACAGTACAGAACGATGCCATTCAGCCCTTTATGTCCATACCAGCATCTCTGCAAGAAATACTCAGCAAGTCTCACGACCTGCCCTCACCCCACAGCCCTGCAATTTTTATCTCTTCAGATTAACATACAATTTCCTTTTGAAAGTCCGAATTGAACCTGCGTCCACCGCAGTCCAGACAGTTGATGGTGTTCCCATGCATCCCCTATCCTTGTCCTTCTAGGTGGTAGAGAGCAAAGGTTTGGAAGGTGCTGTCGATGGAGCCTTTGTGACTTTCTACTGTGCATCTTGCGGATGGGTTTTTTTTCATTCATTCACGGGATGTGGGCTTTGCCGGCTGGGCCAGCATTTATTTCCCATCCCTAGTTGCCCTTGAGAAGGTGATGGTGAGTTGCCTTCTTGAACCACTGCAGTCCATGTGGTGTAGGTACACCCACAGTGCTGTTAGGGAGGGAGTTCCAGGATTTTGACCTAGCGACAGTGAAGGAACGGCGATATATATCCAAGTCAGGATGGTGAGTGACTTGGAGGGGTAACTCCAGATGGTGGTGTTCCCATGTATCTGTTGCCCTTGTCTTTCTAGATGGTAGTGGCCGTGGGCTTGGAAGGTGCTGTCTAAGGAGCCTAGGTGAATTTTTGCAGTGCAACTTGTAGATGGTACACACTGCTGCTACTGTGCGTCGATGGTGGAGGGAGTGAATGTTTGTGATTGTGGTGCCAATCAAGCAGGGGCTGCTTTGTCCTGGACGGGGTCCAGCATCATGGGTGTTGTAGGAGCTGCACTCATCCAGGCAAGTGGGGAGTATTCCATCACACTCCTGACTCTTTGTAGATGGTGGACAGGCTTTGGGGGGGTCAGGAGGTGAGTTATTCGTCGCAGGATTCCTAGCCTCTGACCTGCTCTTGTAGCCACAGTATTTATATGGCTAGTCCAGTTCAGTTTCTGGTCAATGGTAACTCCCAGGATGTTGATAATGGGGGATTCAGTGACGGTAATGATATTGGACATCAAGGAGCGATGGTTGGATTCTCTCTTGTTGGAGTTGGTCATTGCCTGACACTTGTGTGACGCGAATATTACTTGCCACTTGTCAGCCCAAGCCTGGGTATTGTCCAAATCTTGCTGAATTTGGACATGGACTGCTTCAGTATCTGAGGAGTCGCGAATAGTGCTAAACATTGTGCTATTATCAGCGAACATCCCTACTTCTGACCTTATGATGGAAGGAAGGTCATTGATGAAGCAGTTGAAGATAGTTGGGACGAAGACACTACCCTGAGGAACTCCTGCTGTGATGTCCTGGAGTTGAGATGACTGGCCTCCAACAACCACAAACATTTTCCTTTGTACTAGGTATGACTCCAACCAGCAGAGAGATTTCCCCCTGATTCCCATTAACTCCAGCTTTGCTAGGGCTCCTTGATGCCACACTTGGTCAAATGATGCCTTGATGTCAAGGGCAGTCACTCTCACCTCATCTCGGGAGTTTAGCTCTTTTGTCCATGTTTGAGTCAAGGCTGTAACGAGGTCAGTAGCTGAGTGGCTCTGGCGGAACGCAAACTGGGCATTAGTGAGCAGGTTCACAGAATCACAGAATCACACAGTGCAGAACAGGCCCATCGAGTCTGCACCGACACGTGAGAAACACCTGACCTACCTACCTAATCCCATTTACCAGCACTTGGCCCATAGTCTTGAATGTTATGATGTGCCAAGTGCCCATCCAAGGACTTTTTAAAGGATGTGAGGCAACCTTCCTCCACCACCCTCCCAGGCATGCATTCCAGACCGTCACCACCCTCTGGGTAAAAAGGTTTTTCCTTACATCCCCCCTAAACCTCCTGCCTCTCACCTTGAACTTATGTCCCCTCGTGACTGACCCTTCAACTAAGGGTAACAGCTCCTCCCTATTCACCCTGTCCATGCCCCTCATAATCTTGTACACCTCGATCAGGTCGCCCCTCAGCCTTCTCTACTCCAATGAAAACAACCCAAGTCGACCCAACCTCTCTTCATAACATAAATGTTTGATCCCAGGCAACATCCTGGTGAATCTCCTCTGCACCCCCTCCAGTGCAATCACATCCTTCCTAAAATGTGGTGACCAGAACTGCACACAGTCCTCCATCTGTGGCCTCACCAAGGTTCTATACAACTCCAACATGACCTCCCTACTTTTGAAATCTATGCCTCAATTGATAAAGGCAAGTGTCCCATATGCCTTTTTCACCACCCCACTAACATGCCCCTCCGCCTTTAGAGATCTATGGACACACACACCAAGGTTCCTTTGTTCCTCAGAACTTCCTAGTGTCATGCCGTTCATTGAATACTTCCTTGTCTAATTGCTCCTCCCAAAGTGTATCACTTCACACTTTTCAGGGTTAAATTCCATCTGCCACTTATCTGCCCATTTAACCATCCTGTCTATATCTTCCTGTAGCCCAAGACACTCAACCTCATTGTTAACCACCTGGCCAATCTTTGTGTCATCCGCAAACTTACTAATCCTCCTCCCCGATATAGTCATCTATGTCGTTTATATAAATGACGAATAATAGGGGACTCAGCACAGATCCCTGTGGCACGCCACTGGACACTGGCTCACAGTCACTAAAGCATCCTTCTGTCATCACCCTCTGTCTCCTACAACTAAGCCAATTTTGAATCCACCTTATCAAGTTACCCTGTATCTCATGTGCCTTTGCCTTCTTTATAAGTCTCCCATGTGGGACCTTGTCAAAGGCTTTGGTGAAATTCAAATAAACTACATCAACTACACTACCCTCATCTACACACCTGGTCACCTCCTCAAAAAATTCAATCAAATGCGTTAGGCATGAACTCCCTCTGACAAAGCCATGCTGACTATCCCTGATCAAACCTTGCCTCTCCAAGTGGAGATAGATTCTCTCCTTCAGAATTTTCTCCAATATTTTCCCAAACAACTGACGTGAGACTCATTGGCCTGTAGTTCCCTGACTTATCTCTACAACCCTTCTTAAATAGCGGAACTACATTAGCTGTTCTCCAGTCCTCTGGCACCTCCCCCGTGGCCAGAGAGGAATTAAAAATTTGGGTCAGAGCCCCTGCGATTTCCTCCCTTGCCTCCCTCAGCAGTCTGGGACACAAATCATCTGGACCTGGATATTTGTCCACCTTTAAGCCTGCCAACACCTCCAATACCTTATCACTCCCTATATCAATTTGCTTAAGAACCTCGCAGTCTCTCTCCCCGAGTTCGATACCTTCATCCTCATTCTCTTGGGTGAAGACGGGTGTCAAGTATTCATTCAATACTCCAGAGATGCCCTCTGGCTCCACCCATAGATTGCCCCCTAAGTCCCTTATGGGCCCTACTCTTTCCCTAGTTATTCTCATCCCATTTATATACTTGTAGGATATATTGGGATTTTCCCTACTTTTACCAACCAGAGCTTTCTCATATCCCCTCTTTGCTCTCCTAATTGCTTTTTTAAGCTCCACCCTGCACTTTCTGTACTCCACTAATGCCTCTGCTGATTTGCTTCCCTTGTACCTGCTAATAGCCTCTCTTTTCCTTATCATCATAACCTGAATATCTCTGGTTATCCATGGTTCTCTGAGCTTCTTACTCCTTCCTATCACCCCGAAGGGAACATGTTGAGCTTGTACCCTCCCCATTTCCTTTTTGAATGTCCCTTACTGCTCCTCTGTAGATTTTCCCACAAGCAGCTGTTCCCAGTCTACCTTGGCCAGATCATGCCGTATTTTACTAAAATCCATTCTCCCCCAATAAAAAGCATTGTTTTGCAACTTGTCGATTTCTTTGTCCATAACAAGCTTAAATGTTGTGGTTGCTATCGCTAAAATGCTCCCCCACCACCACCTCAGCCACCTCTCTGGCTTCATTCCCTAAAATTAGGTCCAGCACTGCGCCGTCCCTTATTGGACGCTCTACGTATTGACCTAAAAAGTTCTCCTGTCCACATTTCAAGAAATCCACTCCACCCAAGACCTTAACACTATGTCTATCCCAATTAATGTTGGGAAAGTTGAAAGCACCTAATATAATTACTCTATTGTTATTACTTTTACACACCTCCACAAATTGTGCACAAACTTGCTCCTCAATTTCCCACTGACTATCTGGGGGTCTATCATAAACACCTAACAATGTGGCTGCCCCTTTTTTATTCCTAAGCTCTACCCACAAAGCTTCATTCGATGCCCCCTCCAAGATATCATCTCTCCTTATTGCAGTAACTGACTCCTTAACTAATAATGCAATGCCTCCTCCTCTTTTACCCCCTCCCCTGTCTCACCTGCAGATTCTATATTCTGGAATGTTGAGCTGCCAATCCTGCCCCTCCCTCAACCACGTCTCAGTGATGGCTACTATATCACAATTCCACGTGTCAATCCTCACTCTTAACTCATCCGTTTTACCTCTAATACTCCTGGCATTAAAGTAGAGGCCATCCAGCCTTGCCTTACTCCCTTGAAACATATTGCAGCTGTACTCCCTCTGACTTGATTGTTTTACTGTATTATGATGTGTTCCTATTCTGCTAACATTCTGTGTCGCCTCCCCCTGCTGAATTTGTTTAAACTCCTCCCAACAGCACTAGCAAACCCACCCGCAAGGATGTTAGTCCCGCTCTAGTTCAAATGTAGACTGTCCCACTTGTACAGTTCCCACCTTCCCCAGAAACGGTCCCAGTGATCCAGGAATCGAAAACCCTCCCTCCTGCACCAACTCTTAAGCCACGTATTCATCTGCGCTATTCTCCTATTTCTGAGCTTTCTAGCATGTGGCACTGGGAGTAATCCAGAGATTGCAACCCGAGAGGTCTTGCTTTTTAGTCTACTGCCTAACTCCCTGAATTCTTGATGCAAGACTGCACCCCTCTTTCTACCTATGTCACTGGTACCAACATGTACCATGACCTCTGCCTTATCACCCTCCCCCTTCAGGATGCCCTGCAGCCGTTCAGAAACATCCCAGACCCTGGCACCAGGGAGGGAACATACCATCCTGGAGTCACGTTGACGGCCACAGTAACGCCTATCTGTTCCCCTGACTATAGAATCCCCTATTACTATTGCTCTTCCTCTCTTCCTCCCCTCCTGTATAGACAGGCTGCTTGTGGTGCCAGAAGCTTGGCTCTGTCAGCACTCCCTGGAGGAACCAGCGCCCTCATCAACCTCCAAAATTGAATACCAATTTGCGAGCGGGACCCCAGGAGACTCCTGAACTACCTGCCTGTTTCTCTTGGACTGCCTGGTGGTCACCCATTCCCTTCCTTCCTCAAGTCCCTTCAGTTGCGATGTGACCACCTCTCTAAACGTGCTATACGCGATGCTCTCAGACTTGTGGATGCTCCACAGTGTCTCCAGCCACCGTTCCAGCTCTGAAACCCGAGCTTCCAGGAGCTGCAGCTGGACACACTTCCTGCACACATGCTGGTCCCGGGCACTGGAAAAGACTCTGGGTTCCCACACGGATCAAGAGGAGCACACCACAGCTTTGAGCTCTCCTGCCATGACTTATCCCTTTAAATTAAACCTTTTCAATCAATTACTCTGGAGCCCTTCTCCTCTGATCTTCGCTACTATAGAATTGACAAACTAGAAGCCACAAAGAGACCTTAAACTATAAGCGATTAAAGTAGTAAATACTTACCCGACCTGACCCACCACTTACCAGTCACTCCTTTCCCTTGTAGCCTCTACTGCTGCAGCAGGGCAAGACCACTCTCTAAAGATTGAAGAAGTTGGATAGCCAAGAAAAAATGCAAAGAGCACCTCTTCCCTAGGCACCGAATTCCCACTGTGCACCAAATTGCCAATACCCACACTCACTCTGGCTGTGTCTCACTCGGGATGAGCTCTCTCCCCTGTTCGTGTGCAAGCACACTGTAGTGTGATTCTAAATAGTCCCTGTCTTAAACAGAGCTGAGGTGAATCACACTAGTTACGCTGCAAATAGTAATCAACACCTATTCAGGCCCTAATCGGGCCTCAGGTGATTGACAGTTAACTGTCACACAGTCAGCTGAGTCAGCTACCTTACCAACCTTTTAACTAACAAATTTGTGTCCATAGATCTCTGAAGGTGGAGGGGCATGTTAGTGGGGTGGTGAAAAAGGCATATGGGACACTTGCCTTTATCAATCGAGGCATAGATTTCAAAAGTAGGGAGGTCATGTTGGAGTTGTATAGAACCTTGGTGAGGCCACAGCTGGAGTACTGTGTGCAGTTCTGGTCACCACATTATAGGAAGGATGTGATTGCACTGGAGGGGGTGCAGAGGAGATTCACCAGGATGTTGCCTGGGATGAAACATTTAAGTTATGAAGAGAGGTTTCAATAGACTTGGGTTGTTTTCACTGGAGCAGAGAAGACTGAGGCGACCTGAGAGATTATGAGGGGCATGCACAGGGTGGATAGGGAGGAGCTGTTCCCATTAGTTGAAGGGTCAGTCACAAGGGGGCATAAGTTCAAGGCGAGGAGCAGGAAGTTTAGGGCAATGTGAGGAAAAACCGTTTTACCCAGAGGGTTGTGACGGTCTGGAATGCACTGCCTGGGAGGGTGGTGGAGGCGGGTTGTCTCACATCCTTTAAAAAGTACCTGGATGAGCACTTGACACCTCATAACATTTAAGGCTATGGGCCAAGTGCTGGTAAATGGGATTGTGTAGGTCGGTCAGGTGTTTCACACGTGTCGGTGCAGACTCGATGGGCCAAAGGGCCTCTTTTGCACTGTGATTCTGTGATTCGGTGAAGAGAGAATCTAACCACCTCCCCTTGCCATTCAAAGGCATTGCCATCGCCGAATCCCCCACTACCAACATCCTCGAGGTTACTATTGACCAGGAACTGAACTGCAATAGCTATATAAATACTGTGGCTACAAGAGCAGGTCAGAGGCTGAGAATCCTGTGGAGAGTAACTCACCTCCTGACTCCCCAAAACCTGTCCACCATCTACAAGGCACATGTCAGGAGCATGATGGAACACTCTCCACTTGCCTGGATGAGTGCAGCTCCCACAACACTGAAGAGACTCGACACCAGCCAGGACAAAGCAGTCCGTACAGTGGCAGCACTCTGTATCGCCTACAAGATGCACTGCAGCAACTTACCAAGGCTCCTTCAACGGCACCTACCAAACCCATGACCGTTGTCACCTAGAAGGACAAGGGCAACAGAAGCATGGGAACACCACCACCTTCAAGTTCTCCTCCACCATCATGACTTAGAAACATATCGCCGTTCCTTCATGGTGGCACCCTCCCTAATAACACTGTGGGCGTACATACATCGCTTGGACTGCAGCAGTTCAAGAAAGTGGCTCACCACCACCTTCTCATGGGAATCAGGGATGGGCAATAAATGCTAGCCTAGCTAGCGATGCCCAGATCCTGTGAAAGAATAAAAAATAACCTCTATCAAATCTCTCAACTTTCCTCATGCCTAGAATCATTCTTACAAATCTTTTCTGCACAATGTCCAATGCCTTCACATCCTTGATAAATTGTGGTGCCCAGAATTGAACAGAATACTAAAGTTGAGGCTCAACTAGTGCTTTAAACGGGTTGGACATAACTTCCTTGCTATTGTACTCGGTGTTCCTATATATAAAGCTCAGGATACAGTATGCTTTCTTAAACACGCTCTCAACCTGTCCTGCCACCTTCAGTGATTTATGCACATATACATCCAGGTCCCTCTGCTCCTTTTAAGTTGCACCCTTTCATAATCTTCCTACCAAAATGCAAAATGTGAATACACATAAGACTATCCCACATCACAGTTTAAACGCACATCAGACTATCCCACAGTGCAGTGTGAATGCATATCAGACTATCCCAAACCGCAGTGTCAACACATCACACCATTCCATACCACAGTGTGAACACACATCAGACTATTCCGCACCGCAGTGAAATCCTGCACTATCCTGCTCAAAGTACACAATGCTTTCAAGTCTCTTGACATTTGAAATTGTGCCCTTGACACCAAGGTACAGGTCATTAATACATATCAAGAAGAACAGGGGTTCAAACACTGCTGGATAGTCCAGTCCGAAAAACAATCATTCACCACTACTCTGTTTCCTGTCACTCAGCCAATTTTGTATCCATGTTGCTGTTGTCACTTCTATTCCATGAGCTATAACTTTGGTCATGAGTCTGTTGTGCAGCACTGTATCAAACGCCTTTTGGAAATCTATGTACATCACACCAACAGAATTACCCTCTAAAACTCTCTCTGTTACCTCATCAAAAAAGTTAGTTAAACACAATTAGCCCTTAACAAATCTCTGCTGACTTTCCTTAATTAACCTGCATTGGCCCAAGTGACTGTTAATTTTGTCACGAATTATCGCTTCTATTAATTTTTCAAACACCGAGGTTAAACTGACTGTAGTTGCTGGGCTTATCTTTACACCCTTTTATGGGTAAGTCTGTAAAATTTGCAATTCTCCAATCCTCTGGTGCCACTCTTGAGCCTAAGGAAGACTGGAAAATGATGGCCAGTGCCTCCACAATTTCCACTCAGTATCCTAGGATGCATCTCATCTGTTCCTGGTGCATTATCAAATTTAATCACAAATAGCCTCCTCCTCATCACTTTGAATCATTCAAGAGTCTGAACATATTCCAATTTCACCATGATGTGGGGGGTAGTGGTGTAGTGGTATTGTCACTGGACTAGCATTCCAGGAGACCAAGGATAATGCCCTGGGGAACCAGGTTTGAATCCCAGCATGGCAGATTGTGAGATTTGAATTCAATAAAAATCTGGAATTAAAAGTCTGATGTTGATCATGAAACCATTGTCAATTGTCACAACAACCCATCTGATTCACTCATGCACTTTAGGAAGGAGAAATCTGCCGTCCTTAGCTGGTCTGGCCTACATGTGACTCCAGACCCACAGCAATGTGGTTGACTCTTAAAGTGTCCTCTGATGGACAATACATGCTGGTCTAGCCAGCAAAACCCACATTCCATGAACTAATAAAAGAAAAATCCTCTTCTTTGGTAAAGACAGATGCAAAGCATTCATTCAGTACCACAGCCATGCTGCCTATCTGCATGCGTAAATCAACGTTTTGTTCCCAAATCGGCCCCACTCCTCCTTTCACCTGCTCGTTAAGGTACCATGCCCTGCCACTTGTTTGCGACCATGGACTTGTATTGAATTGGACCATAATTATAAAAACAAAAAACTACTGCAGATGCTGGAGATCCAAAACAAAAACAGAATTACCTGGAAAAACTCAGCAGGTCTGGCAGCATCGGCGGAGAAGAAAAGAGTTGACGTTTGGAGTCCTCATGACCCTTCAGCAGAACTGAGTGAAGTTAGGAGAGGGGTGAAATATAAGCTGGTTTAAGGTTGGGGGGCGGGGGGAGAGAAGTTGTGGGGGGGTGGTGGTTGTAGGGACAAGAAAGCAGTGACAGGAGCAGATAATCAAAAGATGTTTTAGTAAACACCTTGTAATTATGCTTGGCCATACAGCAGCATTGCCACCAGGTGGTGGCAGAGTGGTATACAGTCGGGAGGGAGTTGCCTTGGGCATCCTCAACATCGACTCCGGACCCCATGAAGTCTCATGACGTCAGGTGAAACATGGGCAAGGAAACCTCCTGCTGATTACTACGTACCGCCCTCCCTCAGCTGATGAATCAGTGCTCCTCCATGTTCAACATCACTTGGAGGAAGCATTGAGGGTGGCAAGGGCGCAGAATGTATTCTGGGTGGGGGACTTCAATGTCCATCACCAAGAGTGGCTCCATAGCACCACTACTGACCGAGCTGGCTGAGTCCTAAATAACATACCTTTCAGACTGGGTCTGTGCCAGGTGGTGAGGGAAACAACAAGAGGGAAAAACACACTTGATCTCAACCTCACCAACCTGCCTCCCGCAGGTGTACCTGCACATGACAGTATTGGTAGGAGTGACCACCACACAATCATTGTGGAGATGAAGTCCCATCTTCACATTGAGGATACCCTCCATCGTGTTGTGTGGCACTACCACCGTGCTAAATGGGATAGATTTCAAACAGATCGAGCATCTCATGACTGGGCATCCATGAGGCGCTGTGGGCCATCAGCAGCAGCAGAATTGTACTCGAACACAATCTGTAACTTCATGACCTGGCATATCCCCCACTCTACCATTACCATCAAGCCAGGGGATCAACCCTGGTTCAATGAAGAGTGCAGGAGGGCATGCCAGGAGCAGCAGTAGGCATACCTAAAAATGAGGTGTCAACCTGGTGAAGCTATAACACAGGACCACTTGCGTGCCAAACAGCATAAGCAGTAAGTGATAGACAGAGCTAAGCGAAGCCACAGCCAATGGATCAGATCTATGCTCTGCAGTCCTGCCACATCCAGTCGTGAATGGTGGTGGACAATTAAACAACTCACTGGAGGAGGAGGCTCCACAAATATCCCCATCCTCAACGATGGAGGAGCCCAGCACATCAGTGCAAAAGATAAGGCTGAAACATTTGCTACAATCTTCAGCCAGAAGTGCCAAATGGTTGATCCATCTTGGCCTCCTCCAGATGTCCCCAGCATCACAGATGCCAGTCATCACTGAACACCCAGGGGTATTCAGTATTTAGGAAGGACAGACAAAAAGGAAAAGGCGGTGGAGTTGCATTACTGGTTAAAGAGGAAATTAACGCAATAGTGAGGAAAGATATTAGCTCCGACGATGTGGAATCTGTATGGGTAGAGCTGAGAAACACTAAGGGGCAAAAAATGTTAGTAGGGGTTGTATATAGATCCCCAAACTGTAGTGGTGATGTTGGGAATGGCATTAAACAGGGAATTAGAGACGCATGCAATAAAGGAACATCTGTAATTATGGGTGACTTTAATATGCATATAGATTGGGCAAATCAAATTAGTAACAATACCGTAGAGGAGGAATTCCTGGAGTGTATACGGGATGGTTTTCTGAGGAACCAATGAGAGAACAGGCCATCCTAGACTGGGTATTGTGTAATGAGAAAGGAATAATTGGCACAAAACAAAAACAAAAATACCTGGAAAAACTCAGCAGGTCTGGCAGCATCTGCGGAGAGGAGCACAGTTAACATTTCGACTCCGCATGACCCTTCAACAGAACTAAGTAAAAATAGAAGAGAGGTGAAATATAAGCTGGTTTAAGGGGGGGTGGGACAGGTAGAACTGGATAGAGGGCCAGTGATAGGTGGAGGCAAAGAGGAGATTGCCAAAGATGTCACAGACAAAAGGACAAAGGGGTGTTGACGATGGTTGACTAAGGAATGTGCTAATTAAAGGTAGAAAGCAGGACAAGCAAGGTACAGATAGACCTAGTAGGGGTAGGGTGGAGTGAAGAAATCAAAAAGGGCTAAAAGGTAGAGATAAAACAATGGATGGAAATACATTGAAAAATAATGGAAATAGGTGGGAAAAGAAAACTCTATAAATTGTTGGAAAAAAAAGGGGGGATCGGAAAGGGGGTGGGGATGGAGGAGACAGATCATGATCTAAAATTGTTAAACTCAATATTCAGTCCGGAAGGCTGTAAAGTGCCTAGTCGGAACATGAGGTGCTGTTCCTCCCATAACTCTTTCTCCGGTACATTGATGATTACTTCGGTGCTGCTTCATACTCTCGTCTGGACCTGGAAAAATTTATTAATTTTGCTTTCAATTTCCACCCCTCCATCATTTTCACATGGTCCATCTCTGACACTTCCCTTCCCTTCCTTGACCTCTCTGTTTCAATTTCTGGTGATAGACTGTACACCAATATCCATTACAAGCCTACCAACTCCCACAGCTACCTCGACTACAGCTCCTCACACCCCGCTTCCTATAAGGACTCCATCCCATTCTCTCAGTTCCTTCGCCTCCGTCGCATCTGTTCTGATGATGCTACTTTCAAAAACAGTTCCTCTGACATGTCTTCCTTCTTCCTTAACCGAGGTTTTCCACCCATGGTGGTTGATAGGGCCCTCAACTGTGTCTGGCCCATCTCCCGCGCATCCGCCCTCACACCTTCCTCTCCCTCCCAGAAACATGATTGGGTCTCCCTTGTCCTCACTTATCACCCCACCAGCCTCCGCATTCAAAGGATCATCCTCCGCCAACTCCAGCATGATGCCATCACCAAACACATCTTCCCTTCACCCCCCTGGCGGCATTCCGCAGGGATCGTTCCCTCTGGGACACCCTGGTCCACTCCTCCATCACCCCCTATACCTCAACCCCCTCCCACGGCACCTTCCCATGCAACCGCAGAAGGTGCAACACCTGCCCCTTTACTTCCCCTCTCCTCACCGTCCAAGGGCCCAGACACTCCTTTCAAGTGAAGCAGCATTTCACTTGCACTTCCCTCAATTTAGTCTACTGCATTCGCTGCTCCCAATGCGGTTTCCTCTACATTGGAGAGACCAAACATAGACTGGGTGACCGCTTTGCAGAACATCTTCGGTCTGTCCGCAAGCATGACCCAAACCTCCCTGTCGCTTGCCATTTCAACACACCACCCTGCTCTCATGCCCACATGTCTGTCCTTGGCCTGCTGCATTGTTCCAGTGAAGCTCAATGCAAACTGGAGGGACAGCACCTCATCTTCCGACTAGGCACTTTACAGCCTTCCGGACTGAATATTGAGTTCAATAATTTTAGATCATGAACTCTCTCCTCTATCCCCACCCCCTTTCCGATCGCTCCCTTTTTTTTCCAATAATTTATGTAGATTTTTCTTTTCCCACCTATTTCCATTATTTTTAAATGTATTTCCATCCATTGTTTTATCTCCACCTTTTAGCCTATTTCGATCCCTTCACCCCACCCCACCCCCACTAGGTCTATCTGTACCTTGCTTGTCCTGCTTTCTACCCTTAATTAGCGCATTCCTTAGATAATATCACCACCTTCAACACCTCTTTGTTCTTTTGTCTGTGACATCTTTTGGTTATCTCCACCTATCACTGACCCTCTATCCAGCTCTACTTGTCCCACCGCCCCCCCCCCCAACCTTAAACCAGCTTATATTTCACCTCTCTTCTATTTTTCCTTAGTTCTATTGGAGGGTCATTTGCAATCGAAATGTTAACTGTGTTCCTCTCCGCAGATGCTGCCAGACCTGCTGAGTTTTTCCAGGTATTTTTGTTTTTGTTTTGAATTTCCAGCATCCGCAGTTTTTTGCTTTTATCTTAAAGAATAATTGGCAATCTAGTTGTGCACGCCCCTATGGGGATATAATATGATAGAATTCTTCATCAAGCTGGAGAGTGACGCAGTTGATTCTGAGACTAGGGTCCTGAATCTTAATAAAGGAGACTACGATGGTATGAGGCATAAGTTGGCTATGATGGATTAGGAAACGTAACTTAAAGGCAAAGGATAGGCAATGGCAAACATTCAAAAAGCGCATGGGTAAACTGCAACAATTATTTATTTCTAGAACAAAAACAAAAATACCTGGAAAAACTCAGCAGGTCTGATAGCATCTGAGGAGAGGGATACAGTTAACGTTTCGAGTCCGTATGACCCTTCATCAGAACTAAGATGTAGAGAAATGAGATGAAATATAAGCTGGTAGAAGTGGGTGGGACAGGACAGCTTGATAGGAGGCCAGTGATAGGTGGAGGCCAAGAAGAGACTGCCAAAGATGTCATAGACAAAAGGACAAAGGGGTGTTGATGGTGGTGATATTATCTAAAGGATGTGCTAATGGGGACATTAAGGGAAGCAAGCTAGTGGCAGATAGCCCGAGTGCGGGTGGTGTGGGGGGAAGGGATCAAAGTGGGCTAAAAGGTGGAGATGAAACAATAGATTGAAATAAATTTTAAAATTTATTTATGTCTGGCGCAAAGGTGGCCAAACCATGGCTTACAAGGGAAATTAGAGATAGTATTGGATCCAAGGAAGAAGCATACAAATTGGCTAAAAAAACAACAGACCTGAGGATTGGGAGCAGTTTAGAATTCAGCAAAGGAGGACCAAGGGATTGATTAAGAAGGGGTAAATAGAGTACGAGAGTAAGCTTGCAGGGAACATAAAAACTGGCTGTAGAAGTTTCTATATGTATGTGAAGAGAAAAAAATTGGTGAAGACAAATGTAGGTCCCTTACAGTCAGAAACAGGGGAATTTATAATGGGGAACAAAGAAATGGCTGACCAACTTAATACATACTTCTGATGAACGGACATATGGACTTGAAACGTCAACTGTGTCCCTGTCCGCAGATGCTGTCAGACCTGCTGAGTTTTTCCAGGTATTTCTGTTTTTGTTTTTGTGTAGGAATAAACAGGTCTTTTTTTGAATGGCAGGCAATGACTAGTGGGGTGCCGCAGGGATTGGTACTAGGACCCAGCTATCACAGAATCACACAGTGCAGAAGAGGCCCTTCGGCCCATCAAGTCTGCACCGACACGCAAGAAACACCTGACGTACCTACTTGATCCCATTTACTGGCACTTGGCCCATAGCCTTGAATGTTATGATGTGCCAAGTGCTCACCCAGGTACTTTTTAAAGGATGTGAGGCAACCCGCCTCCACCACACTCCCAGGCAGTGCATTCCAGACCGTCATCACCCTCTGGGTAAAAAGGTTTTTCCTCATATCCCCCCTAAACCTCCTGCCCCTCACCTTAAACTTATGCCCCCTTGTGACTGACCCTTCAATCAGGGGGACCAGCTGCTCCCTATCCACCCTGTCCATGCCTCTCATAATCTTGTACACCTCGATCAGGTCGCCCCTCAGTCTTCTCTGCTCCAACGAAATCAACCCAAGTCTATCCAACCTCTCTTCATAACTTAAATGTTTCATCCCAGGAAACATCCTGGTGAATCTCCTCTGCACCCCCTCCAGTGCAATCACATCCTTCCTATAATGTGGCGACCAGAACTACACACAGTACTCCAGCTGTGGCCTCACCAAGGTTCTATACAACTCCAACATGACCTCCCTACTTTTGTAATCTATGCCTCGATTGATAAAGGCAAGTGTCCCATGTGCCTTTTTCACCACCCCACTACTATGTCCCTCCGCCTTCATAGATCTATGGACACACACGCCAAGGTCCCTTTGTTCCTCAGAACTTCCTAGTGTCATGCCGTTCATTAAATACTTCCTTGTCAATATATATTAATGATTTAGATGAGGGAACTAATTGTAATATCTCCAAATTTGCAGATGACACAAAGCTGGGTGGGAGGGTGAGCTGTGAGGAGGATGCAGAGATGCTTCAGTGTGATTTGGACAAGCTGAGTGAGTGGGCAAATGCATGGCAGATGCAATATAATGTGGATAAATGTGAGGTTATCCACTTTGGTAGCAAAAACAGGGAGGCAGATTATTATCTGAATGGCTATAAATTGAGAGAGGGGAATGTGCAACGAGACCTGGGTGTCCTCGTACACCAGTTGCTGAAAGTAAGCATGCAGGTGCAGCAGGCGGTAAAGAAGGCAAATGGTATGTTGGCCTTCATAGCCAGAGGATTCGAGTACAGGAACAGGGATGTCTTGCTGCAATTATTCAGGGCCTTGGTGAGACCGCACCTGGAATATTGTGCGCAGTTTTGGTCTCCTTATCTGAGGAAAGATGTTCTTGCTATAGAGGGAGTGCAGCAAAGGTTTACCCGACTGATTCCAGGGGTGGCGGGGCTGACTTATGAGGAGAGATTGAGTCGGTTAGGATTATAATTGCTGGGGTTCAGAAGAATGAGGGGGGATCTCATTGAAACATATAAAATTCTGGCAGGAGTGGACAGACTGGATGAGGGGACGATGTTTCCTCTGGCTGGGCTGTCTAGATCAAGGGGTCACAGTCTGAGGATACGGTATAGACCATTTAGGACTGAGATGAGGAGAAACCTCTTCACTCAGAGGGTGGTGAACCTATGGAATTCTCTACCACAGAAGGCTATGGATGCCAAGTCAGTGAATATATTTTAGAAAGAAATAGATAGATTTCTGGACTCTAAAGGTGTCAAGGGGTATTGGGAGAGCACGGGAGTATGGCGTTGAGATAGAGGATCAGCCAAGATCGTATTGAATGGCAGAGCAGGCCCGAAGGTTTGAATGCTCCTATTTTCTCTGTTTCTCCCCCACAGTACTCGCAAATATCCCTGTGAGGATATTCGTCCTGGTCCTGCTTGGGTGCAACCTTTCCAGCTTGTACAGGTCCCACCTTTCCCAGAATTGGTCCCAATGCCTCCGGAATCTGGTCCATCCTTCTTTTCCTGATCTTGGTAGCACCTGGCGCTGTGAATAATCTTGAGATTACTACCTTGGAGACCCTGCTTTTTAATTTATTTCCTAGCTCCCTCTTTTATGCTTTCAGCACCTCATCTCTCTTTTTATGCCATTGGTACCAATATAGACCATGACTTATGGCTGTTCACCCTCCCCCTTCAGAATGTCTTGCAGCCACTCTGTGACATTCTTCACCCTGATACCAGGGAGGCAATATACCATCCTGGTGTCACATTTGCTGCTGAAGAAATGTCTATCTGTTCCCCTTATGATAAAATCCCCTATCACTATTGCTCTCCCACTCTTTTCTCCACCCCCCCGCCCGACCCTTGTAGCTGAGCCACCCGTGGTGCCATGGACTTGGCTCTTGCTGCATTCCCCTGAGAAACCACCTTCCCCAGCAGCATCCAAAGCAGAAAATCTGTGAGAGAGGGAGATGGACCCAGGGGACTCCTGCATTGCCTGCCTAATGCTTTTACTCTGTCTGGCAGTCACCTATTCCCTTTCTGCCTGTGCAATCTTTACCTGCGGTGTGCCCACCTCAATGTACATGCTATCCATGAAGATCTCAGCCTTGTCGATGTCCCATAGTGCCTCCAGCCACCGCTCCAGCTCTAAATGTGGATTTTGAGTAGCTGCAGCTGGAGACACTTCCTGCACACATGGTTGTTCTGGACACTGCAAGTATCCCTGACTTCCCACATCGGAGGAGCATCCCACCTGGCCGAGCTGCCCTGCCATAGCTTACTTTTTTGTTTTACTTTTATTTCCTATAGCTTAAGGAATATTAAATATAAACTAGGGCCCTTACTTCTTATACTTTAAACACTACTTAATCTATACTAAAGACCAATTTTTACTTTAAAGACTGCACAGTAGAAATATTCACCTGGTCCGACTTACCAAGGCCGCCGTTCCGCTCACACTGACTCCCAGTCCCACTCTGGTCTCGGGCCTGGTTCCCCTCGCTCCTAATGGCCATCGTTCCGCTCACACTGACTCCCAGTCCCTCTCTGGTCTCGGGCCTGGTTCCCCTCGCTCCTAATGGCCATCGTTCCGCTCACACTGACTCCCAGTCCCTCTCTGGTCTCGGGCCTGGTTCCCCTCGCTCCTAATGGCCAACGTTCCGCTCACATTGGCTCCCAGTCCCTCTCTGGTCTTGGGTTCCCCTTGCTCTTTACAGCCGCCGTTCTGCTCACACTGGCTCCTGGTCCCACTCTGGCCTCGAGCCTGGTTTGCCTCATTCTTTACGGCCACCATTCCTCTCGCGATGGCTCCCAGTCCCGCTCTGGTCTCGGGCCTGATTCCCCTCACTCATTACAGCCGTCGTTCCTCTCGCGATGGCTCCCAGTCCTGCTCTGGTCTCGGGCCTGGTTCCCCTCACTCATTACAGCCGCCGTTCCTCTCGCGATGGCTCCTAGTCCCGCTCTGGTCTCGGGTCTGGTTCCCCTCACTCATTACAGCCGCCGTTCCTCTCGCGATGGCTCCCAGTCCTGCTCTGGTCTTGGGCCTGGTTCCCCTCACTCATTACAGCTGCCGTTCCTCTCGCGATGGCTCCCAGTCCCGCTCTGGTCTCGGGCCTGGTTCCCCTCACTCATTACAGCCGCCGTTCCTCTCGCGATGGCTCCCAGTCCTGCTCTGGTCTCGGGCCTGGTTCCCCTCACTCTTTAAACCTGCAGCCCCTCTCACATTAATGAACATCAAAAGCATCTCTTTTCCTTCGTCTCCTAACTCCCTTAATCACCCAGCACTCTATTCTAAGTCACACTTAAGTGCTAAGTTGTACTAAGTTGGCTGGCTTTATGTATTCCTAAGGCAAGGGCCAGCTGACCTAGTCAGAGACAATTGTTCTTTGCCCTTTTCCATAGTCAACCTAAACCTTATGATACAATGATCACTGTCCCACATGTTCTCCTACTGATATTTTACCCACTTGGTCCACCTCATTCCCAAGAATCTAGGTTTGGAAGTGCCTCTTTCCTCATTGGACTGGAAACATACTATTGTAGAAAGTTTTCCTGAACACACGTTAGGAATTTTGCTCCTCTCTGCCCTTTACACTACTACTATCTATATTTGGACAATTAAAGTTCCCCATTTTAACTCATTATAATTCTTGTACCTCTTTGTAATTTCCTTGGAAATTTGTTCCTCTACTTTTTTTCCACTAGACCATACCGAGCAATGTAATTGCATCGTTTTTGTTTGTTACCTCTAGCTGAATAGATTCTGTCCTTGATTTTTCTGGGATATCCTCCCTCTTCAGCACTGCAGTGTTCTCCTTTATCAATATTGTCACCTCTCCTCCTTTTCTTCCTTTCCTATCTTTCCTGAACACCATGTATCCAGGAATATTTAATACCCAGTCCCACCCTTCTTTGAACCAGGTGTCCATTAATGCCACAACACCTGACTATCTGACACACTTGGCGTACTCACATAATGCACAGTAACCCTAATTTAGACTTTGTTACTTTCCCTCTTACATTGAACCCATCTAACACCTTACTATCTCCCATTCTAGAACTTTCTGTCCCTCCAAATATTCTATGAACCTTGGTATTCCTCTTTCGTGTTACCTCCTGGTTCCCATATCTCTGCCCTGTATGTTTAAACTCTCCCCAATGGCACTAACAAATCACCCAACAAAGAAATTGGTCCCAGCTCTGTTTAGGTGCAACTCGCCCAGCCTATACAACTCCCATCTCCCCTGAAAGCAGTCCTAGTGGCCCAGGAATCTAAAGCCCTCCCTCCTGCACCATCTTTCAAGTGATGCATTCAAATGCTTTATCCTCCTATTTCTATACTCACTGGAAGTATTCCTTAAATTTCTACTTTTGAGGTCCTGCTTGCTAATTTTCTATCTAGCTCCCTAAATTCCGACTGCAGGATCTCGTCCCTCTGGTGAAAATGGACTGGTTACAGCTACTTGAAGGGAAGTTGGTGACAGACCAGTGGGAGGCATTCAAAGCGAGATTCTATGGGCACAGTGTATACAATGTCCCACAAAGAAAAAGGGTGGTACTGCCAAATCTAGAGCCCCCTGGTTATCTAGAAGTATGCAAGGTAAGATAAAGCAGAAAAAGAAAGCTTAGGACAGTCACAAAAAACTCAATATTGTAGAAAGCCATGGTGAGTATAGAAAGTACAGGAGTGAAAAAAATAAAGGTAAAGCAAAGAGAAGATATGAAAAGATATTGGCAAGTAAAATCAAAGAAAACCCAAAGTTGATTTACCAGTACATTAAGAGCAAGAGAATAACTAAGGAAAGGGTAGGGCTGATCAGAGATGTACATGGTAACTTGCGCTCTGATGCTGAAGATGTAGGCAGGGTTCTGAATGAGTACTTTGTCTCTGTCTTCACTAAGGAGAGGGATGAAGCAGATATTCTAGTTAAAGAAGAGGAGTGTGAAATATTGGATACAATAAGCATAGTAATAGAGGATGGCTCAACGACAGGAAACAAAGGGCAACGGTTGATGGGTGTTTTTGTGAATGGAAAACAGTTTCCAGTGGTGCTCCACAGGGCTCAGTGTTGGGTCCCTTGCTGTTTGTTGTATATATTAATAATTTGATCTTAAATGTGGTTGGCATGATTGGGAAATTTGCAGATAACACAAAAAGTGGCCATGTAGTTGATAGTGAAGAGGATAGCTTTTATCTCCAGAATGATATCAATGGTTTGGTTGAGTGGGTGGAAAAGTGGCAAATGGAATTCAATCCAGAGAAGAGTGAGGTAATGCATTTGGGGAGCGCAAACAAAGCAAGGGAATACACAATAAATGGAAGGACATTGGCATGGGTAGAGGAAGTGAGAGACCTTGGTGTGCATGTCCACAGATCCCTGAAGGTGGTAGGACAGGTGGATAAGGTGGTAAAGAAAACATATGGAATGTTTTCCTTTATTGGACGAGGTATTGAATACAAAAGCAGGGGTGTAATGATGGAACTGTATAAAAAGCTGGTTAGGCCACAACTGGAATTTTGTGTAATGAGAATGAGGATGAAGGTATCTAACTCGGGGAGAGAGACTGTGAGGTTCTTAAGCAAATTGATATAGGGAGTGACAAGGTATTGGAGGTGTTGGGAGGCTTAAAAGTGGACAAATCTCCAGGTCCAGATGATTTATGTCCCAGACTGCTGAGGGAGGGAAGGGAGGATATCGCAGGGGCTCTGACCCAAATTTTTAATTCCTCTCTGGCCACGGGGGAGGTGCCAGAGGACTGGAGAACAGCTAATGTGGTTCCGTTATTTAAGAAGGGTTGTAGAGATAAGCCAGGGAACTACAGGCCAGTGAGTCTCATGTCAGTGGTGGGGAAACTATTGGAGAAAATTCTGAAGGAGAGTATCTATCTCCATTTGGAGAGGCAAGGTTTGATCAAGGATAGTCAGCATGACTTTGTCAGAGGGAGGTCATGCCTAACAAATTTGATTGAATTTTTTGAGGAGGTGACCAGGTGTGTAGATGAGGGTAATGCAGTTGATGTAGTTTATATGAATTTCAGCAAAGCCTTTGACAAGGTCCCACATGGGAGACTTATAAAGAAGGCAAATGCACATGGGATACAGGGTAATTTTATAAGGTGAATTAAAAATTGTCTTAGTTGATGGAGACAGAGGGTGATGACAGAAGGATGCTTTAATGACTAGAAGCCAGTGTCCAGTGGCGTACCACAGGGACCTGTGCTCGGTCCCCTATTATTTGTCATTTATATAAACGACATAGATGACTATGTGGGGGGTAGGATTAGTCAGTTTGCAGATGACACAAAGATTAGCCGGGTGGTTAACAGTGAGGTTGAGTGTCTTGGGCTACAGGAAGATATAGACGGGATGGTCAAATGGGCAGATAAGTGGCAGATAGAATTTAACCCTGAAAAGTGTGAGGTGATACACTTTGGAAGGAGTAATTTGACATGGAAGTATTCAATGAACGGCATGACACTAGGAAGTTCTGAGGAACAAAGGGACCTTGGCTTGTGTGTCCATAGATCTCTGAAGGCGGAGGGACATGTTAGTGGGGTGGTGAAAAAGGCATATGGGACACTTGCCTTTATCAATTGAGGCATAGATCACAAAAGTAGGGAGGTCATGTTGGAGTTGTATAGAACCTTGGTGAGGCCACAGCTGGAGTGCTGTGTGCAGTTCTGGTCGCCACATTTTAGGAAGGAAGTGATTGCACTGGAGGGGGTGCAGATGAGATTCACCAGGATGCTGCCTGGGATGAAACATTTAAGTTATGAAGAGAGGTTAGATAGACTTGGGTTGTTTTTGTTGGAGCAGAGAAGACTGAGGGATGACATGATGGAGGTGTACAAGATTATGAGGGGCATGAACAAGGTGGATAGGGAGCAGCTGTTCCCCTGAGTTGAAGGGTCACTCACAAGGGGCCATAAGTTCAAGTTGGTTTAAGAGGGATGTGAGGAAAAACATTTTTTACCCAGAGGGTGGTGAAGGTCTGGAATGCACTGCCTGGGAGGGTGGTGGAGGCAGGTTGTCTCACTTCCTTTAAAAAGTACCTGGATGAGCACTTGGCACGTCATAACATTCAAGTGCTGGTAAATGGGATTAGGTAGGTAGGGCAGGTGTTTCTCACATGTCGGTGCAGACTCGATGGGCCGAAGGGCCTCTTCTGTACTGTGTGATTCTGTGATTCTGATTCTGTGATTCTGTGAGTTCTGGTGACCGCACTACAGGAAGGATGCAATTGCTCTGGAGAGAGTACAGAGGAGATTTGCAAGTGTATTGCCAGGGCTTTAAAATTGCAGCTATGAGAAAAGTTGGATGGGCTGGGGTCGTTTTCCTTGGAACTGAGGAGGCTGAGTGGTGACCTGTTTGAGGTGTACAAAATTATGAGAGGCCAAGGCAGAGTGTACAGGGATGTCCTGTTTCCCCTAGCTGAGGGGTCAATTACCAGGAGCACAAGTTTAAGGTGATTGGTGGAAGGATTAGATGGGACATGAGGATAAACCTCTTCACCCAGAGGGTCAGGAATTCACTGCCTGGTTTGGTGACGGAGGCTCATTTAAAAGGTACCTGGATCTGCACATAAAGTGCTGTAACCTGCAATGCTACGGACCAAGTGCTGGAAGTTGGGATTAGAATGAGCAGCTAGTTTATTTTTTTCTTTTCCGGCCAGTGCAGACACGGTGGGTTGAATGGCCTCTTTCTGTGTTGTAATTTTTCTATGGTTCTGTGCTCACCATGATGTTACAAATTGTAGTTGAATACAATTTTGCTGATGATGATGATCCTTAACACCTTACGGATTCCCAATTTTGCACTGTTAGATCTCTTCCGAATATATCCCATTTTGCACAATGGTAGTGCTATACAACACAATTGAGGGTATCCTCAGTATGAAGATGGGACTTTGTCTCTACATGGTGTGGTGGTCATTCCTACCAACACACTCATGGACTAATGAATCTGCTGCAGGTGGATTGTTGAGTTAGTCTCGTAGGTTTTTCCCTCTTATTGTTGGTTCCCTCACCACCTGTCACAGGCCAGTCTTTTATATGTCCTTCAGGAGTTGGCCAGCCCTGTCAATAGTGGTGCTACTGATCCACTTTTTGTTGTGGGCATTGAAGTCCCCCTTCCCAGAGTACATTCCGTGCCCTTGCAACTCTCAGTGCTTCTTCCAAGTGATGTTCAGAAGCACTGATCAGCTGAGGGGTGAAGACGTAAGATGCATGGTAGGTGGTAATCAGCTGAAGGTTCCCTTGCCTGTGAGACTTCATGGGATCCGGAGTGAATATATTTGGTTCCTGGCGTCACACCCTTCCATCTGTATACCACTGTGCCACCACCTCTGCTGGGTTTGTCCTGCTGGTGGGACAGGACATATCCAGGGATGGTGATGGAGATATCTAGGACATTGACTGTAAGGAATGCCTGAGTGAGTATGACTATGCCAGGCTGTTGTTTGACTAGTCTGGGAGACATCTCTCCCAATTTTAACACAAGTCCCTAGATGTAGGTGAGGAGGACTTTGCAGGGTCGACTGGACAGAGTGTGCCTTTGTTGTTTCTGGTATCTAGTTTCATGCCAGGTTTTCTGTCAGGCTTTATTTTTATTTTTATTTCATGCAGCCATTTGATGCCACTGAGTGGCTTGCTAGTCCATTTCAGAGGGCAGTTAGGAATCAACCACATTGCTATGGGTCCTCCTTCAATGATTTGTGCACATATCTCCCCAGGTCTCTCTGTTCCTGAATCGCCTTTAGAATTATACCCTTTATTTTACATTGCCTAACCTTGTTTTTCCTGCCAAGATATATCACTTCACACTTCTCTATCTTAAATTCCATCACCAACTCTCTATCCATTCCATCACCTGCCTATATCCTCTTGAAGCCTTTCAGTATCCTCCTCACATCTCATAATACTATCATGTGTGAATAAAAAAAACTTTTATCCTCTTTTTCCCTTTTGCCACCTTTCTAACCTAATCCTAAATGTTGTCATCCCCTTTACTTCAATCACAAACTCCCATGTTGTATTTCACAGCCTCACAACCCACTGTAAAAAACAATTCTCCTGCTCTCTATCCTAAATGCATTGCATTTTTTATTCATTCAAAGACCAAGATTCATTGCCCATTCCTAATTGCCCATGAGAAGGTGGTGTTGGGACATCTTTTTTTTAATTCATTCATGGAACGTGGGCTTTGCCGGCTGGGCCAGCATTGATTGCCCTTGAGAAGGTGGTGGTGATCTGTCTTCTTGAACCGCTGCAGTCCGTGTAGTGTAGATACACCCACAGTGCTGTTAGGAAGGGAGTTCCAGGATTTTGACCCAGCAACAGTGAAGGAACGGTGATATATTTCCAGGTCAAGATGGTGAGTGACTTGGAGGGGAGCTTCCAGGTGGTCGTGTTCCCCTCTATCTGCTGCCCTTGTCCTTCTAGGCGGTAGTGGCCTTGGGTTTGGACAACCACAACCACCTTCCTTTGTGCTAGGTATGACTCCAACCAGCGGAGAGTTTTCCCCCTGATTCCCATTGACTCCAGTTTCGCTAGGGCTCATTGATGCCACACTCGGTCAAATGCTGTCTTGATGTCAAGGGCAGTCACTCTCATCTCACATCGGGAGTTCAGCTCTTTTTTCCATGTTTGAACCAAGGCTGTAATGAGGTCAGGAGCTGAGTGGCCCTGGCGGAATCCAAACAGGGCATCAGCGAGCAGGTTATTGCTAAGCAAGTGCTGCATGATAGCACTGTTGATGACCCCTTCCATTACATCACTGATGGTGGAGAGTAGACTAATGGGGCGGTAATTGGCCAGGTTGGATTTGTCCTGCTTTTTGTGTATAGGACATACCTGGGCAATTTCCCACATAGCTGGGTAGATGCCAGTGTTGTAGCTGTACTGGAACAGCTTAGCTAGAGACGCGGCAAGTTCTGGAGCACAAGTCTTCAGTACTATTGCCGAATATTGTCAGGGCCCATAGCTTTTGCAGTATCCAGTGCCTTCAGCCATTTCTTGATATCACCTGGAGTGAATCAAATAAGCTGAAGACCTCCGAATGACTTTCTAGCCACAAGTCAATTACATTGCTGTGAGCCTGCTAAAGACAGCAGATTTCCTTTCCTGAAGGACTTTGATCTCGACGGTCAATGATGACAATCCGGTAGCTATATGACTGCAGGTATAATGGGATGGTGGTTATGTTACAAGACTAGTAATTCAGAACACTAGAATTAGGAGCAAGAATAGGCCATTCACCCCCCAGAGCCTGCTTTACCATTTGATCTGATTGTGGCCTCAACTCCACCTACCTGTCTTCCATCCATAATCCTTGACTCCCATGTCAATCAAAAATCTATCTAACTCAACCTTGAATATATTCGATGGCCCAGCTTCTACTGCTCTCTGGGGAAGAGAATTCACAGACTAATTACCCTCTGAAAGAGAAAACAATTCTCCTCATCTGTCTTAAATGGGAGACCCCTAATTTTTAAACTGTGTTCCCTAGTTAAAGACTTACCCGTAACGGGAAACATCCTCTCAGCATCTATCCTGTCAAGTCCCCTCAGAAGCTTATATGTTTCAATAAGATCCAATTTTTCTAAACACTTTTTTCATTCATTCATGGGATGTGGGCAGCACTGGCTGGGCCAGCATTTATTGTCCATCCCTAATTGCCATTGATAAAGTGCTGGTGAGCCTTCTTGAATCACTGCAGTCCATGTGGTGTAGGTACACCCACAGTGCTGTTAGGGAGGGAATTCCAGGATTTTGACCCAGTAACAGTGAAGGAACGGCGATATATTTCCAAGTCAGGATGGTGTGTGGCTTGCAGGGAAGCTTGCAGATAATGGTTCTCCCATGCACCTGCTGCCCTTTTCCTTCTAGTTTGTAAAGGTTTATTCAGCAAATGCTGTCCAATTGCAAAATTACATCTAACATTAGACATTATATTCTGAGTTTTGCAAGCATAGGCTGGCTGAGTATGGTCAGTACTTTGCCTATTGCGAACAGCCGAAGGGACATGCTATTTGTTCCAATCCACCAGTCGTTGGGATAAACAAACAATCCTGAGTGTTCTAAGAATAGCACTAACAAACAATTTTTCAGCAGTCAAACTCGTAATGTGGCTTATTTATACTTGCTAGAAGCTACATGAAGTCATACGCAGGGACATATCCTTTGCTGGCAAGAGGAATATGTCCAGGCATTGCACCTTTTTTATTCGAATTAAACAAAAGCATGGGGACAATACTTCCCTGTTGCATTTGCCATGACAACACCTCAACCAATCAGAGTCAACTTGCCAACCAATCAGCACCCTTTTCTCAAGCAATATAAATTGTTGTGCCCTTGAAATTTGGAATTCTTGTGTCTGCCCTGATGAGTGCAAGATGGAAAGCTTAAACAGCATGTCTCTTTTTTCAGCAATACTCAAGTTCTATACTGTGCTGAGCTTATATTTTGATGTAATGTAACATATTGGCTATGCTATTCAACCTTCTTACTTTTCAACACAGTGAAATTTGGAAACGGCACCTCTTTTGGTTCTTTCACTAAATTAGGTAAGTTTCAGATAAATGTATACTAACTGAGAAATTGAACTGAATTTGTCCTCCTGCTAGTCAATAGGCCAGCGGATTCAGGTCTCAGCATAAGCAACTAGACAAGCATCTTCCCTCATACAAAAACTCAAGAAATAAGAGCAGGGGTAGGCACACAGCCCATCAATCCTGCTCCACCATTGAATACGATCATGGCTGATCTTTGGCTTCAACTCCATTTTCCCACCTGTACCCCATATCCCTTAATCCTGAGAGACAAAGAGGCTGTCTATTCCAGCCTTAAATGTATTCAACAATGGAGCATCCATAATCCTCTGGGGTGGAGATTTCCAAAGATTCACAACCCTTTGAGTGAAGTAATTTCTCCTCATAATCCTAAATTATCGACCCCTTATCCTGAGACTGTGCCCCAATGTTTTAGATTCCCCGACCGATGGGAACGATCCCTCAGCATCCACCCTATAAAGCCCCTTCAGAATTTTGCAGACACTGTTTCAATGCCCTGCGTTCAGCAGCCTACTGCAAGCACATGGGTGCCTTAATAATACTTAAATTCTCAAGTGGCTTAAGGCAAAAACAAGACAGCAGTGACAGTGGGTAGCAAACATGAAAGGATCCGCAGAGGCCCACAAATGAAGCATTCTCATCTTTTTTTTTACATTTCCTTGTGGGCCCAAGGGACTGGCAGCCCCCTGGGAATCAGAAGTGAACCTTGGGCCTGCCCTTCCTCAATGGTTAGCCAAGCACAGCAACTCCCCATAAATTATAATCATGCCTAAACTAAATTCCATTGTCAGCTTCAGAAGCATCACTTCTGAAACTTGCATTGTTTTATTCATAATTGCATAAATTAAGGTTGACAATATACAGGTGGAGGGCATTCATTAAAAAATTTCTTGAGCACATAGTGCCCCATGAGGGCTGTCACCCCATGTACTCATTTATTTTATTGATCATTTGTTTTGTTATTAAAAGGGAATATAAAGAGATACCATATATTTGTGCCTGGGTGCCCCTGGAGTGCCATTTGGCACGCTTGAGGCCTTCTGCGACCAGTGGGCACCACGGGGGCTGGGGTGCATCATCTGCCCTGGAATGACATTTTAATTTAATTTTGTAAGTTTCCTTTAAAGTTTTGTTTCAGCTACAGTGCCTCATCAGAGGCTGTCACCCCAAGCTTCTATCAGTTTATTTTTATTGATTTACGGTTTTGGTAAAGAGACCCCATATGTTTGTGCCTTGGTTTTGCTGGAGAGGGAGCACACGATGTTCACTGGTATGCTTGACGCCTTCCGTGACTGGTGAGCACCGAGGGGGCTGAAGTCCAGTATCAGCCTCGATAACCATATGTTAATTTAATTTCTTTTGAAAGGTTGGTTTTTTGTGCCCCGTTTAGTGGGTTTCAATCAGGTAATTTATTTATATTTGTTCATTTGGTTTATAAAAGACCATATAAAGATACACCAGTCCCGTACAATAAAAGATTAAGATGGTTCATGTACTCCCAGGCCACCTGTCTTTTCCACCGCAGCTGGAGGAGTCCATGTTCCACATTTACATAGCTTGTGTGAGGTTACAGCCCCTTTTTGATTATTTGAACAGGCTGTTCCTCAAGTTTTTCTTGCACTTTAGCCCCAAGTTTCTGATCTTTGACCACCCAGTATGAGAAAGGGTGTGGACAGAGTAGAAGACCTCCTTTTTGATCTGCTCCTGCATCTGGCTAAGGTCCAGGTCCAGGTCCATAAACAGGTCCAGGCAGTGGGCCTTGAAGAGGATCATTAGAACTGACTGTCAGCCCCTATTCCGTGACTACATTTGTGCCCAGATGCCCCGAGGAAGGGAGAATGCGTTGTCTGCTGGTATACTTGAGGTCTTCCTTGACCAGTGGGCATCGCATAGGCTGGAGCACACCATCAGCCCCAGGAACATTATTTTAATTTAATTTAGTAAGTTTGCTTTTAAACTTTGTTTCTTTGTTTCAGTTCCCCTTTAACGGGCTGTTGTCTATTCGTTAATTTGTTATTTACTTTTGTTTTTTTTTTAATCATTCATGTGATGTGGACATCACTGGCTAGGTCAGCATTTATTGCCCATCCACAATTACCCATGAGAAGGTGGTGGTGAGCTGCCTTCTTGAACTGCTAAAGACCCTGTGGTGTAGGTACACCCACAGTGCGGTTAGGAAGGGAGTTCCAGGATTTTGACCCAGCGACAGTGAAGAAACAGAGATATATTTCCAAGTCAGGATGGTGACTGACTTGGAGGGGAACTTCCAGATGATGGTGTTCCCATCTATCTGCTGCCCTTGTCCTTCTAGATGGTAGTGGTCGTGGGTTTGGATGGTAAGTTCCTACAGCACATCTTGCAGATTGAACACACTGCTGCTACTGTGAGTTGGTGGTGGAGGGAGTGAATGTTTGTGGATGTGGCACCAATCAAACAGGCTGCTTTGTCCTGGACAGTGTCAAGCTTCTTGAGTGTTGTGGGAGCTGCACTCATCCAGTATTCCATCACACTCCTGACTTGTAGATGGTGGATAGGCTTTGGGGAGTCAGGAGGGGAGTTGCTTGCCACAGGATTTCTAGCCTCTGCCTTGCTCTTCTAGCCACAGTATTTATATGGCTAGTCCAGTTCAGTTTCTGGTCAATGGTAACCCCCAAGGATGTTGGTAGTGGGGGATTCAGTGATGGTAATGCCATTGAATGTCAAGGGACAATGATTAGATTCTCCCTTGTTGGAAATGTTCATTGTCTAGCACTTGTGTGGCATGAATGTTACTTGACACTTGTGAGCCCAAGCCTGAATATTGTCCAGGTCTTGCAGCATTTGGACATGGACTGCTTCAGTATCTGAGGCTACGAGGAGAGATTGGATATGCTAGGGTTGTTTTCCTTAGAGCAGAGGAGGCTAAGGGGTGACCTAATTAAAGTGTACAAAATTATGAGGGGCCTAGATAGGGTAGACAGGAAAGACTCGTTTCTCCTTGCTGAGGGGTCAATTACCAGGGGCATAGAGTTAAGGTGATTGGTAGAAGGATTAGTGGGGACATGAGGAACAACTTTTTTTTTTACTCAGAGGATGATGGGCGTCTGGAATTCACTGCCTAAACTGGTGGTTGCTATGGACCAGGTGCTGGAAGGTGGGATTAAAATGAGCAGCTAGTTTATATTCTTTTTTGGCCAGTGCAGACATGATGGGCTGAATAGCCATTTATGCACCATAACTTTTTAATGATTCTATGGAGTCGCGAATGGTGCTGAACATTGTGCAATCATCAGCGAACATCCCCACTTCTGACCTTATGATGGAAGGAAGGTCATTGATGAAGCAGCTGAAGATGGTTGAGCCGAGGACACTACCCTGAGGTACTCCTGCAGTGATGTCCTGGAGCTGAGATGATTGAGCTGTGAAGGAGAGTCATACAGACTCGAAATGTTAACTCTGCTTCTCTCCCCACAGATACTACCAGACCTGCTGAGTTTTTCCAGCATTTTCTATTTTTATTTCAGATTTCCAGGATCCACAGTATTCTGCTTTTATTTTAATGAAGTAGTTATGTTGGCATGGATTACATCTCTACCAAGGAAGAAACAAGATATGGCCTTGGAATATCTGTCAGTTCCTAACAAAAGCAAATTTGAAGCAAAGTATTTTTTGTGAGCGGAATATCTGTCAGTTGAATACTGATGAAGGCTTGGATCTTCTATTAGTTTTCATGGATGAAAATTACCAGAAAAATTGGATCCCTACAGGGCATGGCCAAACTTTGATAGATTTCAAAAGATGGAGGGTCATTCCATGGAGGAATGTATCATGCACTTTAAGAGACTATACAACAGATTGTAGGAATTCAGTTTGGAGATTCCTTGTTAAGCGCTTGCATTCAAATTGTTGTGCTAAGCTGTCCGGGTCTTAACTGGGGTTTGGTTCTCAGAAAGACACTCCATTTTTGAGCAGACATTTGATGCTTTAAAAAATATCCCCGGGGAAGCAGTCATTTCCATCAGTATTGATAGCACTAATGGCGCATTCTGAAACATCAAAGGATGGAGGGCTCAATGATTACAAAATTTTGAGATTATCCAGATACTGGATGCAGGCACCTGTACAAAGAAAGAGTTACAGACAGAAGGAATGAGAATGCAAGTGCTTTTAGCAGACCTGTATACACAACAGATGGCAGCAATAGTAGGTGAATGAACCCCAGGAATGCACGAGGAACAGTTAAAAGGTGCTTCAGGTGTGACTGAAAATGTCATTATGCTGTTCTGTCCAAAGCAAAACAGCGGGGTTCTCAAAGTGAGGTATTGCACAAGTAATTCAAAGGCTGATGATGATGATGATGATTAGTCTGAAGGAAGTGTACTCATCTCAGGAAGCTTTCATCCAGTGATGTGTGTATTAGTCATGGATTTATTTGACTGTGCAGTGTTATATAGCGGTTGCACCTCGACAGTGTGTGGAACAGATAGTCTGCAATATCTAGATTCACTCAGCAGTAAGGATCGAAATAAGGTCAGGGAATATGAAAGTTGTAAGCTCAGGAATGACAACACATTGAGGCAACTAAAAAGAGTGGGGATTTAATGCAAAATAGCTGGAGTAAGCCAATTCATTAGTACTGATGGAGTCTCTAGTGAGATACCTTTGCTGTTAAATAAAGCCTCCCATGAAAAAGGCACAAATGAAACTGGATATGGGGCAATTGTTTTTTTAGAAAGTTGGAGGATCTGTAGTTTGCCCAATAAGGGCATGATTGTGTCCCCTTTACAAAACCTGATGTTTCTAATCAGAATATTAGAGAAGCATTGGTGGTGTCAGATGATAAGAATCAGAGAGAGAAAAACAAATTGTCTTAAAGCGACACGGCCAATTTGCTCATAAACAAAAAGTGGCCTGTAAAAGCTTCTAGAAGTAGGTAAAGATTAGTGAAGACTATACAAGGCACTACTTAGACCACATCTACAATACTCTGAACAGTTTTGTCCTCTTATCTAAGGAAAGATATACTGGCATTGGAGGCAGTCTAGAGAAGGTTCACTAAGTTGATCCTAGATATGGAGGGATTTTCTTATGAGGAGAGGTTGAGTAGGTTAGGCCTGTACTCACTGGAGTTTAGAAGAATGGGAGGTGACCTTGTTGAAATACATATGATTTTTAGGGGGCTTGACAGGGTAGACGCTGAGAGGTTGTTTCCCCTTGTGGGAGAATCTAGGACCAGAGGGCATAGTCTCAGAGTAAGGGGTCACCCATTTAAGACAAAGATTAAGAGGAATTTCTTCTCGGGGTAGCTAATCTGTGGAATCCTTTACCTCAGAGGGCTGTAGAGGCTGGGTCATTAAGTATATTCAAGGCTGAGTTAGACAGATTTTTAATCAGTAAGGGAATTAAGGGTTATGAGGAAAAAGGCAGGAAAGTGGAGTTGAGGATTATCAGATCATCCCTGATCTCATTGAATGGCGGGGCAGACTCGATTGGCCGAATAGCCTACTTCTGCTCCTGAGTCTTATGGTCTTAAGACAAATGTAGGTCTCTTACAGTCTGAAATGGGAGAATTTACAATGAAAACAAGGAAATAGCAGAGCAATTAAACAACTGTCTTCACGGAAGAAGACACAAATAATTTCCCAGAAGTACTTGGGAACCAAGGGTCTAGTGAGAAGGAGGAATTGAAGGAAATTAGTATTCCTGAAACTAGAGAAATTAATGGGACTGAAAGCTGATAAATCCCCAGGACCTGATAATCTGCAGCCCAGGGAATTAAAGGAGGTGGCCATGGAAATAGTGGATGTGTTGGTTGTCATCGTCCAAAATTCTGTAGATTCTGGAACAGTCCTGGCAGATTGGAGAGTGGCAAATGTAACCCTACTGTTTAAAAAAGGAGGGAGGGAGAAAACAGCGAATTACAGAGCAGTTAACCTAACATCAGTAGTGTGGAAAATGCTAGAGCCTATTATAAAGGATATGATAACAGGACACTTAGAAAATATCAGCGGGATTAGACAAAGTCAACATGGGTTTATGAAAGGGAAATTATGTTTGACAAACCGACTGGAGTTTTTTGAGGACGTAACTGGGAGAGTAGGTAAGAGAGGTGGTGGCATAGTGGCATTATCACTGGACTGGTAATCCAGAGAGACCTGGGGTAATGCTCTGGGGACCCAGGTTTGAATCCCACTATGGCAGATGGTGGAATTTGAATTCAATAAAAATCTGGAATTAAAAGTCTAATGATGACCAAGAAACCATTGCCCATCTGGTTCACTAATGTCCTTTAGGGAAGGAAATCCACTGTCCTTACCTGGTCTGGCCTACATGTGTCTCCAGACCCCCAGCAAGTAGTTGACTCTTAAATGCCTTCTGAACAAGGGCAATTAAGGATGGGTAATAAATGCTGGCCTAGGCAGTGATGTCCATATCCCATGAACAAATAAAAAAAAAGAACCAGTGGGTGTGTTGGATTTAGGTTTTCAGAAAGCTTTTGATAAAGTCCCACATAAGAGGTTAGTGTGTAAAATTAAAGCACATAGTGTTGTGGTGTGGCTAATGCTGTGTGCCAAGCGGAACAAATCAACAAGGGAAACTTTATCATGCTATCGCAATGCTTTTGCAATTTGTATTTATTATGAGAATATGTGTGCACTGAATTCAGAAGTATTGAATCCAACAAGACCTTTAGAGATTTTTTAAAAATTAAATTAAAATATTTATTAACAAAATAAAAAATTTCAAGCACATACATAAGACTACATTTACTTACAACTATAACAAATCCTAAAATTCCTAATTGACCTGACTCCCAGTTACACACTCCCTTTTAGACAGCAGCCCAAAATAGATTTTAGATTTAAAACAAAACCAGCAAATTAACACAATACACACTTGACAGTGGAATTCCAAATGGCTTTCCCCAACTTCAGTTTCGTTACATAACAGGCTTAAGCACAAGTGGCTGGAACCTCCTTGAAGGCTGTTTCACACACTTCTGTTAGATCTCAAAACAAAAACAGAATTACCTGGAAAAACTCAGCAGGTCTGGCAGCATCGGTGGAGAAGAAATCAGTTAACGTTTCGAGTCTTCATGACCCTTCGGCAAAACTGAGTATAGTTAGGAGAAAGGCGAAATATAAGCTGGTCTAAGGTGGGGGGGCGGGGGGAGAGAGAAGTTGAGGGTGTGGTGATTGTGGAGATAAGCAAGCAGTGATAGGAGCAGATAATCAAAAGATGTCACAGACAAAAGGATCAAAGAGGTGTTGAAGGTGGTGATATTGTCTAAGAAAAGTGCTAATTAAGAATGGAAGACAGGATACTCAAGGTACAGCTCTAGTGGGGGTGGGGTGGAAAGACTAACAAAGTTTTAGTTTTAGATTTAAAAATAATGGAAATAGGTGGGAAAAGAAGAATCTATATAAATTATTGAAAAAAAAGGGAGGGGGGAGAAACGGGGTGGGGATGGGAGGAGGGGGAGTTTAAGATCTAAAGTTGTTGAATTCAATATTCAGCCCGGAAGGCTGTAAAGTGCCTAGTAGGAGGATGAGGTGTTGTTCCTCCAGTTTGCGTTGGGCTTCACTGGAACAATGCAGCAAGCCAAGGACAGACATGTGGGCAAGAGAGCAGGGTGGAGTGTTAAAATGGCAAGCGACAGGGAGGTTTGGGTCTTTCTTGCGGACAGACCGCAGGTGTTCTGCAAAGCGGTCGCCCAGTTTGCGTTTGGTCTCTCCAATGTAGAGGAGACCGCATTGGGAGCAACGAATGCAGTAGACTAAGTTAGGGGAAATGCAAGTGAAATGCTGCTTCACTTGAAAGGAGTGTTTGGGCCCTTGGACGGTGAGGGGAGAGGAAGTGAAGGGGCAGGTGTTGCATCTTCTGCGTGGGCATGGGGAGGTGCCATAGGTGGGGGTTGAGGAGTAGGGGGTGATGGAGGAGTGGACCAGGGTGTCCCGGAGGGAACGATCCCTACGGAATGCCGTCAGGGGGGGTGAAGGGAAGATGTGTTTGGTGGTGGCATCATGCTGGAGTTGGCGGAAATGGCGGAGGCTGGTGGGGTGGGCTCCCACAGCTTCCAACTTGATAGTCGCCCAACCTCGGACGGCCCGCTTCTACCTCCTACCCAAAATCCACAAACAGAACTGTCCCGGCAGACCGATCGTGTCAGCCTGTTCCTGCCCCACGGAACTCATTTCTCGTTATCTTGACTCCCTTCTCTCTCCCCTTGTCCAGTCCCTTCCCACCTACATCCGTGATTCCTCTGACACCTTACGTCACATCAACAATTTCCAGTTCCCTGGCCCCAACCGCTTCCTCTTCACCATGGATGTCCAATCCCTCTACACCTCCATCCCCCACCAGGATGGTCTGAGGGCCCTTAGCTTCTTCCTTGAACAAAGGCCCGAACAATCCCCATCCACCACTACTCTCCTCCGTCTGGCTGAACTTGTTCTCACACTGAACAATTTCTCCTTTAACTCCTCTCACTTCCTCCAAATAAAAGGTGTGGCTATGGGTACCCGCATGGGCCCCAGCTATGCCTGTCTCTTTATGGGGTATGTGGAACATTCCTTGTTCCAGTCCTACTCCGGCCCCCTCCCACAACTCTTTCTCCGGTACATCGATGATTACTTCGGTGCTGCTTCATGCTCTCGTCGGGACCTGAAAAAATGTATTAATTTTGCTTCCAATCTCCACCCCTCCATCATTTTCACATGGTCCATCTCTGACACTTCTCTTCCCTTCCTTGACCTCTCTGTCTCAATTTCTGATGATAGACTGACCACCAATATCCATTACAAGCCTACCGACTCCCACAGCTACCTCGACTACAGCTCCTCACACCCCGCTTCCTGTAAGGACTCCATCCCATTCTCTCAGTTCCTTCGCCTCCGTCGCATCTGTTCTGATGACGCTACCTTCAAAAACAGCTCCTCTGACATGTCCTCCTTCTTCCTTAACCGAGGTTTTCCACCCACGGTCGTTGACAGGGCCCTCAACCGTGTCCGGCCCATATCCCGCGCATCCTCCCTCACGCCTTCTCCTCCTTCCCAGAAACATGATAGGGTCCCCCTTGTCCTCACTTATCACTCCACCAGCCTCCGCATTCAAAGGATCATCCTCCGCCATTTCCGCCAACTCCAGCATGATGCCACTACCAAACACATCTTTCCTTCACCCCCCCTGACGGCATTCCGTAGGGATCATTCCCTCCGGGACACCCTGGTCCACTCCTCCATCACCCTCTACTCCTCAACCCCCACCTATGGCACCTCCCCATGCCCACGCAGAAGATGCAACACCTGCCCCTTCACTTCCTCTCTCCTCACCGTCCAAGGGCCCAAACACTCCTTTCAAGTGAAGCAGCATTTCACTTGCATTTCCCCTAACTTAGTCTACTGCATTCGTTGCTCCCAATACGGTCTCCTCTACATTGGAGAGACCAAACGCAAACTGGGCGACCGCTTTGCAGAACACCTGCGGTCTGTCCGCAAGAAAGACCCAAACCTCCCTGTCGCTTGCCATTTTAACACTCCACCCTGCTCTCTTGCCCACATGTCTGTCCTTGGCTTGCTGCATTGATCCAGTGAAGCCCAACACAAACTGGAGGAACAGCACCTCATCTTCCGACTAGGCACTTTACAGCCTTCCGGGCTGAATATTGAATTCAACAACTTTAGATCTTAAACTCCCCCTCCCCCCATCCCCACCCCGTTTCTCCCCCCTCCCTTTTTTTTCAATAATTTATATAGATTCTTCTTTTCCCACCTATTTCCATTATTTTTAAGTCTAAAACTAAAACTTTGTTAGTCTTTCCACCCCACCCCCACTAGAGCTGTACCTTGAGTATCCTGTCTTCCATTCTTAATTAGCACTTTTCTTAGACAATATCACCACCTTCAACACCTCTTTGATCCTTTTGTCTGTGACATCTTTTGATTATCTGCTCCTATCACTGCTTGCTTATCTCCACAATCACCACACCCTCAACTTCTCTCTCCCCCCGCCCCCCACCTTAGACCAGCTTATATTTCACCTTTCTCCTAACTATATTCAGTTCTGCCGAAGGGTCATGAAGACTCGAAAAGTTAACTGATTTCTTCTCCACCGATGCTGCCAGACCTGCTGAGTTTTTCCAGGTAATTCTGTTTTTGTTTTGGATTTCCAGCATCCGCAGTAGCTTTCAGCTTTTTGTTTTTATCTCTGTTAGATCTCACATGGCCTTCTCCCACATAGCCTTTCATTCTCATTTATGTATGTTTCTCTCTTTTTAATATGTAAAGTCTATTGTTCCCATATGTCTTTGAAGCTGTACCTCCCTCAGAATATAAAAACTTTCGTGTTGCCAATATTGTCAGTAACCTTTGGGCAAAATAAACACACTCTTTAGCCTTGCTTATTTGGCTAGTTGTAAGCAGATGAAGATCCCTTTGAAATCGAATAATCCCTTCATTTATCTAAAAGTGCAA
Organism: Cetorhinus maximus; assembly: GCF_964194155.1. Taxonomy (NCBI): domain Eukaryota; kingdom Metazoa; phylum Chordata; class Chondrichthyes; order Lamniformes; family Cetorhinidae; genus Cetorhinus; species Cetorhinus maximus. The sequence goes on from NC_135879.1 coordinate 250,059,690, forward strand.
ATTCCCTTCCCTTCTTTTGATGATTCCAAGCTTGCAATCTGCTTGACTCCAAATGCAACTAAATCACATACAGACCCAACTATAATCACATCCATAAACATACTTCACAATAAGCCAGAAAAATATGAAAATTATTATACTTTAGTCATACATGGGATTCAGGGTAATATATTGGCATGGGTTGAGAATTGGTTAGCAGACAGGAAATGGAGAGTAGGAATAAATGGGTCTTTTTTGGAGTGACAGGCTATCATTAGTGGGGTTATGCAGGGATCAGTGCTTGGGGCCCAGCTATTCACAATACATACCAATGATTTGGATGAGGAAACCAAATGTAATACTTCCAAGTTTGCTGACGACACAAAACTTGGTGGGAATGTGAGCAATGAGGAGGGTGTTAAGAGGCTTCAAGGTGATTTAGACAGGTTGAATGAGTGGGCAAATACATGGTAGATGCAGTAAAACGTGGATAAGTGTGAAGTTATCCTCTTTGGTAGGAAAAACATAATTTTTTTTATTATTCTTTCATGGGATGTGGGCTTCGCTGGCTGGGCCAGCATTTATTGCTCATCTCTCGTTGCCTTTGAGAAGGTGGTGTTGAGCTGCCTTCATTAACTGCTGTGGTCCATGTGGTGTAGGTACACCCACAGTGCTGTTAGGAAGTGAGTTCCAGGATTTTGACCCAGCGACAGTGAAGGAATGGCGATATATTTCCAAGTCAGGATGGTGAGTGACTTGGAGGGGAACTTCCAGGTGGCGGTGTTCCCATCTGTCTGCTGCCCTTGTCCTTCTAGATGATAGTGGTCGTGGGTTTAGAAGATGCTGTCAAAGGAGCCTTGGTGATTTCCTGCAGTACATCTTGTAGATGGTATTCAGCTGCTGCTACTGTGCATCGGTAGTGGAGTGAGTGAATGTTTGTGGATGTAGTGCCCATCGAGTGGGCTGCTTTGTCCTGGATGGTGTTGAGTCTCTTAAGTGTTGTGGGAGCTTCACTCAACCAGGCAAGTGGGGAGTATTCCATCACACTCCTGACTTGTGCCTTATAGATGGTGGAGAGGCTCTGGGGAGTCAGGAGGTGAGTTACTTGTCGCAGGATTCCTAACCTCTGACTTGTCTTGTAGCCACAGTATTTATATGGCTAGTCCAGTTCAGTTTCTGGTCAATGGTAACCCCCAGGATGTTGATAGTGGGGGATTCAGTGAGGTTAATGCCACTGAATGTCAAAGGACGGTGGTTAGATTCTCTGCTGTTGGAGATGGTCATTGCCTGGCATTTGTGTGGCGCAAATGTTACTTGCAAATTGTCAGCCTAAGCCTAGATATTGTCCAGGTCTTGCTGCATTTGGAAATGGACTGCTTCAGTATCTGAGGAGTCGCGAATGGTGCTGAACATTGTGCAATCATCAGCGAATATCCCCACTTCTGACCTTATGATGGACGGAAGGTCATTAATGAAGCAGCTGAAGATGGTTGGGCCAAGGACACTATTCTGTGGAACTTTTGCAGTGATGTCCTGGAGCTGAGATGACTGACCTCCAACAACCACAGCTATCTTCTTTTGTGCTAGGTACAACTACAACCAGCAGAGAGTTTTCCCCCTGATTCCCATTGACTCCAGTTTTCCTCAGGCTCCTTGATGCCACACTCGGATAAATGCAGCCTTGATGTCAAAGGCAGTCACTCTCACCTCACCTCGGGAGTTTAGCTTTTTTGTCCATGTTTGAACCAAGGCTGTAATGAGGTTAGGAGCTGAGTGACCCTGGCGGAACCCAAACTGGGCATCAGTGAGCAGGTTATTGCTCAGCAAGTGCCGCTTGATAGCACTGTTGGTGACCCCATCCACTACTTTACTGATGATCGAGAGTAGATTGACGGGGCAGTAATTATCTGCCCACTCAAGCAATGCAGAGGCATCACAGTGCAACCAATTGAGGTGACCCCCATAGATCCTCACATTGCATCTGTGAATGTTTGACTCTAGCCTGGCTTATGGTAGCGCGAATTCCCTCTGTGAGAAAGCTCCTGTCATGGAGACGCAGCGGAGGCCCTAATTGCAGGAGGATGATGACAACATGCAGTGAGGACACTCCATAAATCTTCACATAGGCTCTGAGAATGTCTGACTCCTGTTTGGCCAAGGGTAGCTTGCTTGCGCTCTGTGATCGGGGTCATATCATAGGGACGCAGTCATGAAACTTTAGAAGCATCTGATCCTTTGCCTGCCTTCAGCCCCTGAGCCCTTCAGGAGCACAACATCAGTTGTCACAGATGCGGAAGAGATGGGGGCCAGCTCCAACTTAAAATTGCTGAGAGCACATAAAACTTTGTGGCGCCTGCCCACTACATTCTGGCAGCAATGACCAGCGCTGTCAAGGTGCAAGCATCAGTAATGTGTCTAGGGAATGTGAGGCCGGACCATCACTTTGGTCTGAAGGGTGCACAAAGCACAGGGAAGAGGCCCTGGACTGAGACACCTGCCTTTATTTTGTGCAGAAAGGTTTCATACCTGAGTGACAAGAACACAGCTCATCAGAACAAGGAGCCATAGGCAGGGAGACATTCCTGGGTGTTGATTGACAATAGTGAACATTATGTACAAGTGATTAACACCCGTGCCCAGGCTATGCAATTTATTCTTCTTAACTTTCCTAACCTTGCCACTACATCTTGGTGCTTCTCAGACATCCACAGCGGAGGTGGAGGCAGCCTGCTGACTGCGACGCCCTGTCTGTGATGACCTTGTTGGGAGCCCTCTGGAGGGCCGAGACTTGGTGGACCCCAGCCTGCTCTTGGGGTCCTGCTGTGTGGCAGTGGCACCCTCCTCGACCTGTGGAACTGGATCTGCTGAGGTCACAGGAAGAGGATTCGGTTGGGTTGGACATTCCCAGAATCACCTGGGTGGCTGGTCCTGGAGTGTGCACCTGCTGATCCTCCTCCCTATGAGTGCCTGAGGGCCCCAGGCTGACTCCGTGAGCAGAAGGGATAGCTGGAGTGAGATCGGGCTGCCCTGCACCCCTCTTGCGTACACATTGTCGGAGGCCAACTATGACATCAGTGATGGAGTTCAGCCCAAGCAGCAGTGCAGGATTAATGTCCTGGACCAAAGTCTTCATGGCTGCCGCCATCCTACCAGTGTTGACCTCGGTGCGTTGCAATGCTGGCGCTATCACCTCAGCCTGAAGACAGATGGACTCCTCCATCATGCCTTGCAGTCTGAGGAGTGCAGCAGCCATCCCTTCCTGATGTTCCCTAGATTGCCTTTGCAGCTCCAGCAACTGTGACGTGACCGAATCCAGAGGCTCATCATCTGACTCGGACTCAGCAAATTTCTGGCATCCAGCAGTCCTCCAAGTGCCAGACACCTGGGAAGTCCCTGCCACTGCCTGCTGTGCGATGTGCTCACCAGATTGTGATCCCGAGGTTATTCTAAAGCTAGGTCCCATTGAGGTGTGTGTCTCTGCGCTGATGGAGGGTGTGGGTGAGCGCTGTGATGGGACTTCAAGGATGGTGCCTCCATATTCCACTTCAGAGGTTCCTTTGGAGCTTGATTGGAGGCCCTGGGCTGTGGACTCCGTTAGCAGTTTGGTAGAAGTAAGCGGAAGCAGGGGGAGATAATTAGTGCATGGCAGTGGCTTGTGAGGCTGCTGCCCATCCTACAGCCAGAGTAGAGTTAGTGGGCTTCACTGTGAGCCTCCACTGCGTCCAAAAGGTGCTTGAGGGACATGTCATTAAATCTGGGTGCTGCAGTCATTTTGCCTGTCGTGCATATCTTCCCTGCAGTAGTGCTGGGTTGGAAGAACAGATCTGTGCATGTGGCTGGACTTTAAATATGGCGCCCAGCATCATGAAGTGGCAAGGTGATGCCGTGGCGGGCGAATGAAAGCCAGCCCGCCATGGAAGCGGCGTGTTTCCCAGGAATGCATAATTTATGCGGCAGGTTTGGGATGATATGGCGTGAAAAGCTGCCATTGCTGCCTGATATGAAATTATAATTGGTTTCATAACATTTATGTGGTTTATTGTAAATTAGGTCTATCGCGGTGAGTATGGATGATTCTGTCTGTGTGTGATTTAATTGAAATGGAGTCAGCTGGACTGGAAGCTTGAAATTAGCTAAAGGAGTTAAGTGTAAAAGTGTATTTGAAATGCTAATGAGTAAACATGGATGAGGTCTTAGCATATAAATTGTGAAGGAAATTTGCATTTTAGATAAGTGAAGGAGTTATTTGGATTTCAAAGGGATGGTAGGAAGTTTACAACTGGCAAGATAAGCAAGGCCAAACAGTGTGTTTATTTTTCCCTCACAGGAAAGAAGTCATATTGGCAACATGTAAGATTTTTATATTATAGGAAATGTAAATTTGCAAAGACATATGGAACAATGGAATTTACAGATTAACGACAGATAAGATGAGGGAGGCAATGGTGTAGTGGTATTGTCACCAGACTAGTAAACCAGAGACCCAGGGTAATGCTCTGAGGGACCCAGGTTTGAATCCTGCCACAGCAGATGGTGGAGTATGAGTTCAAAAAAAAACATCTGGAATTAAAAGTCTAATGATGACCATAAAACCACTGTTGATTGTTGTAAAAACCCATCTGGTTCACTAACGTCCTTTAGGGAAGGAAATCTGCTGTCCTTACCTGGTCTGGCCTATATATGACTCCAGACCCACAGCAATGTGGTTGACTCTTAAATGCTCTCTGAACAAGGACAATTTGGGATGGGCAACAAATGCTGGCCTAGCCAGTGATGCCCACATCCCATGAGCAAATAAAAAAAATATAAAGAGGATAAAATTGAACATGAGTTTGTGAAACAGGCTTGAGGCAGCCTCCAGCCATTTTTGTAAAAGTCTGCTGTGTCTACCAACTTAAGTTTGAGAAAAGCTTTTGGAATTCTACTGTTGAGTGGGTGCTGTGGTAACCTGGTGGCTTGCTTTAAAATTTAAAATTTATTTTGAACTGTTGCTTTGGGTGTGTAGTTGGGAGTTAGGTTAATTAAGAAATTTTGGATTTGTTATATTGTAAAGTAATTGTAATCTTATGTATGTGCTTGAAGTTTTTTTCTTTTGTTAATAAATGTTTTAATTTAATTTTTAAAATTTATAAAAGGTGTTAGTGGACTTGTTTCTGAATTAAATGCACAAATGAGACCATAAAATATAGGAGCAGAGGTAGGCTATTTGGCCCATCAAGTCTGCTCCATCATTCAATGAGATCATGGCTGACCTGATAATCCTCAACTCCACTTTCCTGCCTTTTCCCCATAACCCTTGATTCCGTTACTGATTAAAAATCTGTCTATCTCAGACTTCAATATACTTAACAACTACAGCCCTCTGCGGTAAATAATTCCACAGATTGACTACCCTCTGAGAGAAGAAATTCCTCCTCATCTCTGTTTTAAATGGGTGACCCCTTACTCTGAGATTATACCCTCTGGTCCTAGACTCTCCCACAAGGGGAAACAACCTCTCAGCATCTACCCTGGCAAGCCCCCTAAGAATCGTATATGTTTCAATAAGGTCACCTCTCATTCTTCTAAACTCCAGTGAGTACAGGCCTAACCTACTCAGCCTCTTCTTATAAGAAAATCCCTCTATACCTGGGATCAACCTAGCGAACCTTCTCTGGACTGCCTCCAATGCAATTATATCTTTCCTTAGATAAGGGGTCCTAAACTGTTCACAGTATTCTAGGTGTGGTCTAACTAGTGCCTTGTATAGTTTTAGCAAGACTTCCCTATTTTTATACTACAATCCCTTTGAAATAAAGGCCAACATTCCATTTCCTTATCTATTACCTGCTGAATTTGTATATTAGCTTTTTGTGATTCATGCACGAGGACTCCCAAATCCCTCTGTGCTACAGCTTTCTGCAGTCTTTCTCCATTTAAATAATATTCAGCTCCTCTATTCTTCCTGCCAAAGTGCAGAACCTCACATTCTCCCACATTATATTCCATCTGCCAAGTTTTTGCCCACTCACTTAACCTGTCTATATCCCTCTGTCAACTCTTTGGGCAGAATTTTCCCGTTGGCGTGCGGGGGCGGGCCCTGCACACCAACGTGTAAAATGACGCACAGTGACGTTGGGCGTGTGTCTTGACATCACTGTGTGCCATCGCAATATTTCAGTGGGCGGGCGTGCGGTGATCCCCCATGTGCACCATTAATCAACGGGCCACTTAAGGCCCTTGAGCCACTAATTGACACCGATTTTTCGGGGCCCGTGCGATCTTCAGATCGTCACACGGGTGCAACGGGCAGGCGGGTAGGCCACATTTTTATAAACCTCATCTACAGGTGGGATAAGAAGGGTGAGTGGGATCGCGAGTAGTCTTTAGTACAGATTTAATGTTTAAACTCAATGCTACTTGCCTGCGTGAGTGGAAATACTTCAAATCTCTTCACAGCTGCTTGGACAGGAATAGTAGGCTTCAGGTGAGGACTCTGGAGTTAACATCATTTTTGGGGCCTTGCTAGTTTCAGGAAGCCTTCCATTACCCTGGGAATAGGAGTTGTGCTCTCCACTGGAGGCACCTCCTCAGAGGAGGAAGGGATGGCCAGAAGGGGGAGGAGGCCAGGAGTCCACATCCAGCCTCCGGGGGAGCCACCTTTGGGAGGAGAGGTGCAGGCGCAAGGGGTGCAGGGCCAACAGGAAGTGCAAGGTGGAAGGGGCCACAGAAGACGCCACTATCCTGCTGCCAGGAGATACAGGCGGTGATGCATCTACCTCAATATGTCTGATATGCAGTGCCAAAGGAGGCTCTGTCTCTCAAGGGAGACAGTGACCTCCATCTGTCAGATGATAGGCCCTGAGATCTGCGCCAACTGTGTGAGTGGGCACCCCATGCAAGTAGCGTTGAAGGTTATGGCTGCCCTCAACTTCTATGCCTCCGGCTCTTTCCAGGGGTTGGTGGGTGATCTTTGCAGAGTATCCCAAGCTGTCCACACTTGTGTCAAGCAGGTGACAGACGCTCTGTTCAGGCATGCACTGACTTTTGCTCACTACCACAGGGACAAGGCCAGCCAGACCGAGCAAGCCAGAGGCTTTGCAGCGATTGCTGGCTTCCCCCGCATCCAGGGTGCTATAGACTGTACACATGTGGCCATCAAGGCGCCAGCAGGTGAGCCCGGTGCCTTTGTCAACAGGAAAGTATTCAATTACTTGAACGTGCAGATAATGTGTGACCACGGGATGCAGATTCTGCAAGTCTGTGCAAGGTACCCAGGCAGCTTCCATGACACTTACATCCTGAGACATTCCCAGGTGCTGAGGCTCTTCAGTGCTCCAGCCCGGCTGGATGGATGGCTGGTGGGTGACAAGGGCTTTCCCCTCAAAAGGTGGCTTATGACCCCTCTCCGCCATCCAAGAACAGAGACCGAGCAGCAGTACAATAGGAGACATGGCTCCACAAGGGCAGTGGTAGAGCGAACTATTGGTCTTCTCAAGATGCGCTTCTGATGCCTGGACCATTCAGGGGGTGGATTCCATTACCCCCAGACCATATGTCGCTGATAGTGGTTACATGCTGCGCTCTCCACAATCTGGCGCTGGAAAGGGGTGATGCAGTGGAGGAAGAAAATGTGGACACAGATGCTCAGGCTGCATATGATGAGTCCAGTAGTGAGTTTGAGGATGAGCATGCACAGGAGAATGCTGAGGGGGTAGATGCTGACCCGGGCATACTCCATGGAGGCAGGAATACCCAAGAGGCTTTAATCCAATCAACCTTCAGCTAGCCCACCACAGATGGACCTGCAACACATGCCAGGGCTGCAGGCTCCATACTCGATACCTGAGAGCAACATCTGCCTGGTTAGGAACATTAACTATGTGCCTTGTCAATAAAGCTCAATGACAAACAACTCACTCATAACATCCTGGGCTCCTGTACACCTGCAGAAGGAATCACCCTGAGCCATGTTCACATATGAAGCATTTAATGAATTCACAAAATAAAACAGAAAAGAAACTTAATTCAAAGGTGTTCAGCATCACACCAAATTATAATCAACCAATAGCGGGGCAACATAAAAGCACCAGTGAGAAGCCTGTGGTGTTCCTAATGTACCTTTAGTTTATGTTTTGGGTGCTACGTCTAGGTGCTCCCTCCTCGCTGGCAATGACATCTGAGACAGCCTGCTCACTGTGCTGTCTTGTTGGTCTCGATGACCTTGGCGGGTGTCCTCTGGCCCATGGAGCCTTTGATGGCCCTGCCTGGGAGGGAGTGGCCAGTTCCATGGCTGGCATCTCCCCAGTCGCTGCAGCCTCATTGGATCCCATGGTCACTGGCAGAGGGGCGAAGGAGCTGCTACCCTCATCTGGAGCGCCCTGAGAGAAGCCCGCAGAGATGACAGGCAGATCCTGCGCCGACGTGAGGTCACTTCAGATCTTCCTGCTCACCATTGATGGATGGGCACCTAGCTGAGATACTTGGTGCCCAATCCATCTCCCACACTGGCTGACCAGCTGAGGTCAGTGCCACTGTGAGGGCTTGCTGGTCCGAGTGCATCCCCAGGAAACCCTGATTATTCTCCTGGAGGAGCCTCTCCATGAGAGTTGCCACTCCACCCAAGGAGGAGGCATTGTGCTTGGCCATGAGGGTAATTGCATTGCTGATACTCCGCATGGACTCCTCCATCACAGAGACCATGCCACGCATAGCCACATGCCAGATCCTCCTAGAGACCCTGCTGGACTTCCAGCATCTACTGCCTCAGGGACAACTCCAGAGGCCCATCATCAGCCACTGACTGAGCATGCTCCTGCTCCCCTGCAGTCCTCCAACTGCCGATGCCATGGGCGCTCTCTGTCTCCGCCTGTACCTCAAGCGAGTGTGAAGTGCCCTCACCGGGACACTAGCCGATGATCCTATCCCCAGTGAGGTGCTGATATCTGTGCTGGTGCCTGCCTGGCAGAGATGGTGTGACGCTGGTGCTTCTAATTCTCCTGGGCCCTCAGGTGCTAGAGGCAGCCCCTCTTCCTCCTCCTCCCGGCCCTGCTCCAGTGATGCTGAAAGGAAGAACAAGGACTTAGCCACGGGTGAGGTGCCGGAGGATTGGAGGGTAGCTCATGTTGTTCCGTTGTTTAAAAAAGGCTCCAAAAATAAACCAGGTAATCACAGGCCAGTGAGCCTGACGTCAGTAGTAGGTAAATTATTGGAAGGTGTTCTGAGAGATCGGATATATAATTATTTGGACAGACAAGGGCTGATTAAGGATAGTCAGCATGGCTTTGTGCGTGGTAGGTCGTGTTTAACGAACCTTGTAGAGTTTTTCGAAGAGGTTACCAAGAAAGTAGATGAAGGAAAGGCTGTGGATGTTGTCTACGTGGACTTTGGTAAGGCCTTTGACAAGGTCCCACATGGGAGGTTAGTTCAGAAGGTTCAGACACTTGGTATCCATGGAGAGGTTGTAAACTGGATTCGAAATTGGCTGTGTGGGAGAAGACAGAGAGTGGTAGTGGATGATTGCTTCTCAGACTGGAGGTCTGTGACTAGTGGTGCCTCAGGGATCTGTACTGGGACCATTGTTGTTTGTTGTCTATATCAATGATTTGGATGATAATGTGGTAAATTGGATCAGCAAGTTTGCTGATGACACTAAGATTGGAGGCGTTGTGGACAGCGAGGAAGGCTTTCAAAGCTTGCAGAGAGATCTGGACCAACTGGAAAAATGGTCCAGAAAATTGCAGATGGAATTTAATGCAGAAAAGTGTGAGGTGTTGCATTTTGGAAGGTCAAACCAAGGTAGGACATACACAGTAAATGGTAGGGCACTGAGGAGTGCAGAGGAACAAAGGGATCTGGGAGTTCAGATACATAATTCCTTGAAAGTGGCGTCACAGCTAGACAGGGTTGTAAAGAAAACTTATGGCATACTGGCCTTCATAAATCAAAGTATTGAGTATAGGAGTTGGGATGTTATGGTGAGGTTGTATAAGACATTGGTGAGGCCAACTTTGGAGCATTGTGTGCAGTTCTGGTCGCCTAACTACAGGAAGGATATCAGTAAGATTGAAAGAGTGCAGAGAAGATTTACTAGGATGTTGCCGGGTCTTAAGGAGTTGAGTTACAGGGAAAGATTAAACAGGTTAGGACTTTATTCCTTGGAGCGTAGAAGGATGAGGGGAGATTTGATAGAAGTTTACAAAATTATGAGGGGTATAGACAGAGTAAATGCGAGTAGGCTCTTTCCACTTAGATTAGGAGAAATAAACACGAGAGGACATGGCTTTAGGGTGAAAGGGGAAAGGTTTAGGGGGAACATTAGGGGGAACTTCTGGTGGGAGCGTGGAACGAGCTGCCATCTGACGTAAATGCGGGCTCACTCTTAAGTTTTAAGAATAAATTGGACAGATACATGGATGGGAGAGGTCTGGAGGGTTATGGACTGGGTGCAGGTCAATGGGATTAGCGGAATAATATTTTGGCACAGACTAGAAGGGCCGAATGGCCTGTTTTCTGTGCTGTAGTGTTCTATGGTTCTATGGTTCTAAGGACATTTGATTAATTCAAGTCAAGACATTGTCAATGTGCATGCCTGGCCCCTGGATCAGTACGCGCTTATCCTTCCATAATCAATGGGAAACCCATGTTGGAAACTTAAATCACTAAACATTCAAGTGGAATGGCTGCTGGAACAGATATGGTTACCTCAGTGCACGGCAATCTTACCTCCCCCAGGCACCCCAGGCTCACTGCCACCGGTGAACCTGGACACATAGCACCTCTCCGGCTCCATCGCCTCCTGCTCGCATCTGACTATAATGGCCAACTGTGCCTGGCCTCCGCCAGTCCGCATCCACTCGGTGGCATTGTGTGTGGTCTTCTCCTAAAAAGGAGAGAGGAGCGTTGATTAGTCCACCCTGTACCTGGATTGCCATTGCATCCCTGCCATCCCCACCTGAGTGAAACATTGCAAGGCTCTAGTGAATCGTGACCCTGCAGCTGCCACACATTCATGCAAAGATGCCAGGGCTGACCCCCCTTGCCCACATGCTGCCTCCATCACATTTTCAACCCACACAGTTTCATCTTGCAAAGCAAGGATGCATCAGCACGTGGAATGCCATGCGCAGCAGATGGATGGGTGTCACACCACTGGAAGTTCCCCTCCCAGCATGTCAGCAGCCTGACTTTGACATGTCCTGGAGTTCCAGCACTGCACCTAGGTGCAGATCCTTGAGGTAGCCCCCAAAACAGTAATGTGGGTGTCAGTCTACCACATGCAGCGGGTGCAGAATCCAACTCAGCACAACCCTCTCAGGATGAACTAGACATGGGCAACATCTGCTGGCCCACCCAGCGAAGGATACATGCCGTGAAGGACGCAATGCAGTCACTACATTCAGAGTTGGGGGGGTGGGGGGGGAAGCCTCACTGCTGTGCTAAGTGACCCATGCCAACAAGGTACTCACCCCTCCTGAGCACAAGAGGTCATTGAAACGCTTGCGGCATTGAACTCAGTTGCATCGCACCATGTCGTGTGAATTCACTATACCTGCCGCCTCCTCCCACGCACGTTTGACCATGTGTGGGGGTCTCCTCCTCCCGCTCCTGGGAACGAGGATCTCACACCGTGCTGCCACCTCCTTGAGGAGGGCAGCAAGCAACTCATCCAGAAAGCGAGGGGCACAGTGCCCCGCTGACCTGCCCTCCTGCCGGACCTGCTCAGCAGCAGCGCTTGGGGGAGGCCTTCTGCTGGCCATGGTTCACAACCTTTGCAAGGCTGCAGGAGCGCTCTTTAAACAGGCCACCGGGTCACCATCGGACCCAGCGGTCATTGCAGTCCCATCGCTGTCCGCCCACTCCTACTATCCTCGGGAGCCGCGATTCATGCTAGGCGGGCCTTAATTAGCCAGCCTGTGTAAAATGGCGGCATATAGCCAATCATGGGTGGCAATTGGCTCCATGCCTGCCCGTGCCTGTTCCTGAACGGCCTGCCCGACGGGGAGAAAATTTTTCCCTTGGAGCCATCCTCACCATTTGCCTTCCCACCTATTTTTATGTCATCTGCAAATCTGGCGATACTACATTCACTTCCTTCATCGAGGTCATTAATTTATATTGTAAATAATTGTGACCCCAGCACTGATCCCTGTGGCTCTCCACTTGCTACAGGTTGCCATTCTTATCCCACCTCTCTGTCTTATATTAGTTAGCCAATCCCCTATCCATCCTAATATACTACCCACAACATCGTGGGCTTTTATTCAGTAGCCTTATGTGTGATACCTTATCAAATACCTTTTGGAAATCCAAATATATTACATCTACTGGTTCCCCTTTATCTAACCTGCTTCTTACCTCCTCAAAGAATTCTAATCAGAATCACAGCGCAGAAGAGGCCCTTCGGCCCATCGAGTCTGCACTGACACGTGAGAAACACCTGACCTACCTACCTAATCCCATTTACCAGCACTTGGCCCATAGCCTTGAATGTTATGACATGACAAGTGCTCATCCAGATACTTTTCAAAGGATGTGAGGCAACCCGCCTCCACCACCCTCCCAGGCAGCGCATTGCAGACCCTCACCACCCTCTGGGTAAAAAGGTTTTTCCTTACATCCCCCCGAACCTTCTGCCCCTCACCTTGACCTTATGTCCCCTCGTGACTGACCCTTCAACTAAGGGGAACAGCTGCTCCCTATCCACCCTGTCCATGCCCCTCATAATCTTGTACACCTCGATCAGGGTCGCCCCTCAGTCTTCTCTGCTCCAACGAAAACAACCCAAGTCTATCCAACCTCTCTTCATAACTTAAATGTTTCATCCCAGGCAACATCCTGGTGAATCTCCTTTGCACCCCCTCCAGTGCAATCACATCCTTCCTAAAATGTGGCGACCAGAACTGCACACAGTACTCCAGCTGTGGCCTCACATGACCTCCCTACTTTTGTAATCTGTGCCTCGATTGATAAAGGCAAGTTCCCCATATGTTTTTTTCACCAACCCACTAATATGCCCCTCCACCTTCAGAGATCTATGGACACACACGCCAAGGTCCCTTTGTTCCTCAGAACTTCCTAGTGTCATGCCGTTCATTGAATACTTCCTTGTCAAATTATTCCTTCCAAAGTGTATCACCTCACACTTTTCAGGGTTAAATTCCATCTGCCACTTATCTGCCCATTTGACCATCCCGTCTATATCTTCCTGTAGCCCAAGACACTCAACCTCACTGTTAACCACCTGGCCAACCTTTGTGTCATCCACAAACTGACTAATCCTACCCCTCACATAGTCATCTATGTTGTTTATATAAACGACAAATAATAGGGGACCCAGCACAGATCCCTGTGGTATGCCACTGGACACTGGCTTCCAGTCACTAAAGCATCCATCTGTCATCACCCTCTGTCTCCTACAACTAAGCCAATTTTGAATCCACCTTATCAAATTACTCTGTATCCCATGTGCATTTGCCTTCTTTATAAGTCTCCCATGTGGGACCTTATTAAAGGCTTTGCTGAAATCCATATAAACTACATCAACTGCACTACCCTCATCTACACACCTGGTCACCTCCTCAAAAAATTCAATCAAATGTGTTAGGCGTGACCTCCCTCTGATAAAGCCATCCTGACTATCGCTGACCAAAACTTTGTCAGGCATGATTTCCCTTTCATGAAGCCATGCTGACTCTGCTTGATTATATTATACATTTCTAAATGCTCTGCTATTACATCCTTTATAATATACTAACATTTTTCCCAATATTGGATGTTAAGCTAACTGGCCTATCATTACCTGTTTTTTGTCTCCCTCCCTTTTCGAATAAGGGTGTTACATTGGAAGTTTTGCAATCTCCTGGGACTTTTCCAGAACCTAAGGATTCTTGGAAGGTTAGTACCAGTGCATCCACTATCTCTGCAGCTACTTCCTTTACTACCCTCGGATGCAACCCATCAGGTACAGGGGACTTATCGGCCTTTAGCCCCATTAGTTTCCCTAGTACTTTTTCTCTAGTGATAGTTTTTGTATTTATTTCCTCCCCACTCCCCACCGCCCCCTCCCACTCCATCCCCTGCCGTTTTGCCCCTTGATTATTTAGTATTTTTGGAATGCTATTAGTATCTTCTACTGTGAAGCCTGATGCAAAGTATTTATTCAACTCCTCTGCCATTTCCTGGTTCTCCATTATTATTTTCCCAGTCTCATTCTCTAAGGGGCCTATGTTCACTGTGGCCTCTCTTTTCCTTTTTATATATTTAAAGAAGCTCTTACTGTCTGCTTTTATATTACTTGCTAGTTTACCCTCAAAGTTTATTTTCTCCCTCTTTATTATTTTTTTGGTCATCTTCTATTGGTTTTTAAAACTCTCCAATCCTCTGGCTTACCAGTAATCTTTGCCACATTGTCTGTTTTTTCTTTCAATTTGATACGCTCCTTAACTTCTTTGGTTCACCTTAATTGGTTTATCCCCTTCCTGGAGTCCTTCTTCCTCTCTGGGATATATTTTTATTATGAGTCATGAACTATTTTCTTAAACACCTGCCATTGTTCATCAACATCTGTCATGGGGAAAATGCCAGAATCTTTTATTAAGCAGGTTATCCCAGGGCACTTAGAAAATCATAATGCGATCAGGCACAGTCAACATGGCTTTGTGAAGGGGAATCATGTTTGACTAATATATTAGCGTTCTTTGAGGAACTAGCAAGCAACCTGGATAGAGGGGAAACTGTAGATGTGGTGTACTTGGATTTAAAAACGACATTTGATAAGGTGCCACGTCAAAGGTTACTGCAAAAAATAAGAGCTCATGGAGTTGGGAGTAACATATTAGCATGGATAGAGTAAAAGCAAAATATTTCAGTTGCTGGAAATCTGAAATAAAAACAGGAAATGCTGGAAAAGTTCAACAGGTCTGGCAGCACCTGTGGAGAGTTAACATTTAGATTCCGTATGACTCTTCTTCAGAATATGGATAGATGATTGATTAGCTAACTGGAAGCGGAGAGTAAGAAGAAATGGATCATTTTTCAGTTGGCAAGCTGTAGAGTGCCACATGGATCAGTGCTGGAGCCTCGGCTATTTACAATTTATATAACTGACTTGGATGAAGGGACCGAATGCCTAGCTGCTAAATTTGCTGATGACACAAAGATAGGTAGTAGAGTAAACTGTAGGGAGGACATAAGGAGTTTGCAAAGGAATATAGACGGTTCAAGTGAGTGGGCAAAAATTTGACAGATGGGAGTATGTTAGCTCCCCTGCCAGTGTATTTGAAGGTGGGGGGGTGGGGGCGGGTGCTTCAGGCGGATGGGTGTTCAGCAAGTAAAGCAAAAGACCAACTTGCAGTCTAGGTTGATATTGTCACATGTATGATGTTAGGCCAGGTCTCGATTTGCATAACTGATTGCAAATACTGCACATGAAGTCAGTGTTGGAGGGATAAATGGAGGCACTGGCACTGCCACGCTTTCTTGTTCTGGAGGCACTTTTCTGTTCTCCTCAAATGTCAAAATCGCTTAATGACAGACTTCCCATTTGGGTCTGTCCCAGGTTGTTTCTTTACCCATGTATTGGGAACCAGCTTGCAAGCCTTGAGGTTGGCTTTCAGATTGTCTTTATGTCTAAGCTTGGGACATCCTGTGGTGCGGTTCCCTGTGCTCAGCTGGATGTAGAACATTCCCTTTGGTATGTGAGAATCCTCATGCGAAATACATGACTGACCCAGCGAAGCTGAGCATCAATGAGTGTGTGCTTGATGCCAGGTAAGCAGCACTTTGCAAGGACCTCAGTGTTGAGGAGTTTGTCCTACCATCTGATGTTTCACCTAGATCTCAGACAGCAAGGAAGGAATGCTTCTAGTTGCTTTATGTGATGCCAGTACGTTGTCCAAGTCTGACAGCCATAAGGAAGTGATCTAAGAACCACTGCCTGTTCTGAGACAAGCTCCATGCTCTTTCCAAGTCTGTGGCCTGAATTTTCAGCTGGGCAGGCAGGCACGACTGGCGGGCCTAGGAGCAGCCAGGAAATAACCAGTCCCACGATCAGCCCCCAACTGCGATTTCATGCTGGCTGGCCAATATAAAACTAAATTAAACATTTATTAATAAAAGAAAAGATTGTAAGTATGTACATATGTCTACAAATTACTACTATGATAACTTCTAAATCTGCTAATTAACTTAACTCCCAGTTATACTGTCATTAAGGCAACAGTAAGACACAGATTTTAAAAGACCCAGGGAAAGTAAACGATACCCTGAACAGTCAACTGCAAAGTGAATTCTCTTAACTTCAGGCCCTGGAGGCAGCAGTTTGATATATATTGTGGAATGTCTACGAGATGGCTTTTTGGAGCAGTTTGTGATGGAGCCCACAAGGGAACAGGCAATTCTAGATTTAGTGACGTGTAATGAGGCAGATTTGATAAGGGAGCTTAAGGTGAAGGAACCCTTAGGAGGAAGTGACCATAATATGATAGAATTTACCCTGCAATTTGAGAGGAAAAAGCTGGAATCAGATGTAACGGTATTACAGTTGAATAAAGGCAACTACAGAGGCATGAGGGAGGAGCTGGCCAGAACTGACTGGGAGATGAGCCTAGCAGGAAAGACAGTGGAACAGCAATGGCAGGAGTTTTTGGGAGTAATTTGGGAGACATAGCAAAAATTCATCCCTAGGAAGAAGAAGCATACTAAAGGGAGGACGGGAAGGGAAGTCAGGGACAGCATAAAAGCTAAAGAGAAAGCATACAATGTGGCAAAGAGCAGTGGGAAACCAGGGGATTGGGAAGCCTACAAAGACTAACAGAGGACAACTAAAAAAGAAATAAGGAGGGAGAAGATTAAATATGAGGGTAAACTAGCCAGTAATATAAAAGAAGATTGCAAGAGTTTTTTTAGATATATAAAGGGTAAGAGAGAGGCAAAAGTGGACATTGGGCTGCTGGAAAATGACGCTGGAGAAGTAGTAGTGGGGAACAAAGAAATGGCGGAGGAACTGAATAGGTACTTTGCGTCAGTCTTCACAGTGGAAGACACGAGTAACATCCCCAAAGTTCAAGAGATTCGGGGGACAGAGGTGAGTATGGTGGCCATTACCAAGGAGAAGGTGCTAGGAAAACTGAAAGGTCTGAAGGTGGATAAATCACCTGGACCAGATGGATTACACCCCAGAGTTCTGAAGGAGATAGCTGAAGAGATAGTGGAGGCATTAGTGGTGATCTTTCAGGAATCACTGGAGTCAGGGAGGGTTCCAGAGGACTGGAAAATTGCTAATGTAACCCCCCTGTTTAAGAAGGGAGTGAGGCAAAAGACGGGAAATTACAGGCCGATTAGACTGACCTCGGTCGTTGTTAAGATATTAGAGTCCATTATTAAGGTTGAGATTTCAGAATACTTGGAAGTGCATGGTAAAATAGGGCAAAGTCAGCATGGTTTCATCAAGGGGAGGTCATGCCTGACAAATCTGTTAGAATTCTTTGAGGAGGTAACGAGTAGGTTAGACAAAGGAGAGCCAATGGATGTTATCTACTTGGACTTCCAGAAGGCCTTTGACAAGGTGCCGCACAGGAGGCTGCTCAGTAAGATAAGAGCCCATGGTGTTAGAAGCAAGGTACTAGCATGGATAGAAGATTGGCTGCCTGGCAGGAGGCAGAGAGTGGGGATAAGGGGGTCCTTCTCAGGATGGCGGCCGGTGACTAGTGGAGTTCCGCAGGGGTCAGTGTTGGGACCACAACTTTTCACTTTATATATTAATGATCTAGATGAAGGAACTGAGGGCATCCTGGCTAAGTTTGAAGGTGATACAAAGATAGGTGGAGGGACAGGTAGTATTGAGGAGGCGGGGAGGCTGCAGAAGGATTTGGACAGGTTAGGAGAATGGGCAAAGAAGTGGCAGATGGAATACAACATGGGGAAGTGTGAGGTCATGCACTTTGGTAGGAAGAATAGAGGCATAGACTATTTTCTAAATGGGGAGAGAATTCAGAAATCTGGAGTGCAAAGGGACTTGGGAGTCCTAGTCCAGGATTCTCTTAAGGTTAACTTGCAGGTTGAGTCAATAGTTACAATGTTGGCATTTATTTCGAGAGGACTAGAATATAAAAGCAGGGATGTGCTGTTGAGGCTTTATAAGGCTCTGGTCAGACCACATTTAGAATATTGTGAGCAATTTTGGGCCCCATATCTCAGGAAGGATATTCTGGCCCTGGAGAAGGTCCAGAGGAGGTTCACGAGAACGATCCCAGGAATGAAAGACTTAACATATGAGGAACGTTTGAGGACTCTGGGTCTATACTCAATGGAGTTTAGAAAGATGAGGGGGGATCTGATTGAACCTTACAGAATACTGAAAGGCCTGGATAGAGTGGACGTGGGGAAGATGTTTCCATTAGTAGGAGAGACTAGGACCCAAGGGCACAACCTCAGAGTAAAGGGAAGACCTTTTAGAACAGAGATGAGGAGAAACGTCTTTAGCCAGAGAGTGGTGAATCTATGGAATTCATTGCTACAGAAGGCTGTGGAGGCCAGGCCATTTAAGACCAAGACAGATATTTCTTGATTGGTAAGGGGATCAAAGGTTACGGGGAGAAGGCAGGAGAATGGGGTTGAGAAACTTATCAGCCATGATTGAATGGCGGAGCAGACTCAATGGGCCGAATGGCCTAATTTCTGCTCCTATGCCTTATGGTCTTATGGTCTTACATTTAGGTTTTGGCACACGCCCGCCGAACGAAATATCGCGAGACTGCGCGATGACATCAGGATGCTTGCCCAATGTCATCGCGCGTCATTTTATGCTTGACTATGTCGGGCACGCCAAACGTAATATTCTGCCCATATAAACATCCCACTATTACTCTTTTTTATAATAAATTCCAATAACATAATGGAATTTTTTATATTTTCCTGACCCTGCTTGCTGGAAGACTAGCTTGTGATGGTGAGGTCAAACTTGCTGTACTTAGAGAGAAGGGGCTAGTCATTGGAGTTTGCTCTGCTAACATCATGGTGTCCCAGCACTTCTCTCCATACACCAGCCTGTGTCCACTCCGGCATTGAAATCACCAAGAATAATGTGTTTGTCCTGGTATGGTACTCTTCTAATTATCCTGCTGAGGTCATCATGGAATACATCTTTCTGTGTCATTGCTGGAGTGTAGGCACTAATGAGTGTTGCGTGCTGATTACTGACAAGGCTTAAACGTAGAACCATGAGCTAATTGCTGATCGCTGTAGGATATGAATCAAGCTTGCATGCTAGTTCAGAGTTAGTAGAAAAGCCTGCACCTGAGTGTCAAGGCTGGTCCTTGGATTAAAATAAAAGCAAAAAACTGCGGATGCCGGAAATCCAAAACAAAAATAAAAATACCTGGAAAAACTCAGCAGGTCTGACAGCATCTGCGGAGAGGAACACAGTCAATGTTGACTGGTCCTTGGATTTGCCGATCGAGTAGAACGTGCAGCCTACACCAATCTCCTCAAGCCGAGACTTCTCAGTGAGCCTTGTTTCGCTTAGGACAGTTATGAGAACTGTTCTGTACTTTGGGGTCTTGTATTGTTGTCTACAAGTGTCTGACATTCCATAAACCGAGCTTCATATGATGACTATTAGTCTTGTTCTTTACATTTCGACCATAGTGAATGGATGACCAGCCAGTAGGGGTACCAGGTGCAGGGAGAGCAGGCTGTGTTTAGGGTTCATTTTCTTCCCTTTCCCCAAACTGTGGAGAGTGACTATCACCCTGAGGCCGCCTATGTGCAGGGTTATGACTGAAGACTGTCAGTAGCGTCCTCTACCTGTCCCCGTCAGCACTTCCCCATCGCCACAGGGCTTGGTATGTCTGGTGTTTTGGTTGATGACTACTTGCTGAACAACCTGCTTGTTGAGTATATTTAAGTGGGTGGGATTTATGCAGAGCCCCTCCCACTCCCAAGGCAGCTAATACCACACTGGTTCAATGTGTACCACAAGTGTAGCAGCTGAAAGGAAATAGGAGCAGGAGTAGGCCATTCTGCCCCTCAAGCCTGCTCTTCCATTCTGCTAGATCATGGCTGGTCTTCTTAATGCCATTTTCCCATACTATCCCCATACCCCTTGATATCTGGCTGAGGGCAACAGAGGCCATTGTCCATCCCTTTGGAATGCAGGTTTGATTTTGGAGTTGTCCTTCACCTAGACGATCTGGTGATTAAGCTGGAGAGCCTCATCTACCCTCGACATCGCTGTCCAGTCTGTTGGCACTATTTGTGATTTTCCCTGTTGTCAGTCGACACATACCTTGCTAGTTAACCCATAGCTGGGGGACTTGAAATCAGAGTTACCTTCTCCTAGGTAGGCAGCCAATTAAAGCTGACAAGCCCTACCAAGCCAGAGCTGTCTGGTTTCGAGGTGCCAAACAGCCACCTTCGCCCCACTGCTCACAGTTCTAAACAGGGTTCGGCACATGAAATCAGGCAGTAGGAGTTTGATTAGGAGATGGTAGTTGACACGCTGACCATATGGGAATCTTTTGTGGATGAAGAGCATCTCAACTCTCTTCACGATCCTGGTCCTTCCTAACCCTTTGACCCAATCAGGTTAGTAAATCTATTCCATTAGGTCTATTTCATTATTGAAAGTTGTTAGTTTCTGTTCTGCTCTTGCCTTTTATATCTCACTTTTAAATTGATTAACTTCATAACCAAAGGTTGACTGTGACGTAATTTTTGAAATTTCCCTCTGTTTGTTTCAGTTTTTGCACCCTGCTCCCCTACTGCTCCATACTGCTGGAAAACTGGACACTTTCACACCTGCACAGCACCTCCCACCCACCTTACCACCAGCACACACACATGCACACTCACTCATATATACACAAACCCACCCATATACACATTCACACACTCACAGGTGCACACACAGACCCCAAGACGACACCCACACACTCATACTGACAGAACCAGATACTCACGTACAGGGTCATTCATAAACAGATGCACAGACTCCCATTCAGAACCACTCAGGCATGAACCCAAATTGACCCTGCATCTACACTTCTCTGAACTCTAAAAACCCAGCTAGTAAGCCTATCTTGGTAGCTTCTTTTAATTCTTTCATGGGATATGGGTGTCACTAATGCAATATGTATGTGCAATGCCACTAATTGTCCTTGAACTAAGTGGCTTGCTAGATAATTTTAGAGGACAGTTAAGGGTCAACCACATTGCTGTGGGTCTGGAGTCACACGTAGGCCAGGCAAGGTAAAGATGGCAGATTTCCTTTCCTAAAGGACATTAGTGAACAAGATGGGTTTTTACAACGATTGATGATAATTGTTATGGTCACCATTATTGAGACTAGCTTTCAATTCCAGATTTATTAACCGAATTGAAATTCCACCAGCTGCCATGGTGGGACTTGAACCCGTGTCCCCAGAGCATAGCCTGGGCCTCTGGATTACTATCTGTTATATCTGAATAACTAGAAATATGTTGTTTATGGCAGGGAATCATCACTAATCTATATCTTTTCAGTTCCCACTACCCCACAGGTCAAGCGAAGTAGGAATATCTCAAAGGCTGCCACCTCAGAAGTAATGATCTCATGTGCACACACAGGTAAGAAACTCTCAAATTCATCAAAAGCAGGGGGTGAAAAGGAGTGAAGGACTTAAAACAATCAAGATCACCAGAGAAAAAGTACAAGGAAAGCTAATGGGACTAAAAGCTAACAAGTCCCATGGAATCGCTGGCCTGCATCCTAACATCTTATAGGAATGGCTGCTGAGATAGTACATGAATTGGTTGTAATCTTCCAAAATTCGCTAGATTCTGGAAAGATCCAAGTGGGTTGGAAAGCCTCAAATGTTACACCACAATTCAAGGGCCAGCAGTTTCTGATTCTGTTGGCGTTGGGCATCATGGGGGACCAGGGGGCAGGGGAGCAATATGGTGCGACAGCCAAGAATCGTGAAACCAGCCTGCAATCATCCACTCCACCTGTCTATGGCAGGCCATGTATCCCACTGTCACACATTGGGAACCTCATTTCAATATTTTACCATCTCATATTAAGCCCTGCTCGCCGGAATCATCACCCCATCCGTGCTCTTCACAACTGTACATAAGCGACGTGCACCTGCTGAGCTGCACTTCACTCGGGACTTTGAGGCTTGTTTGCCCACCTTGCTTTGGGCAGCACTGGCGGTCATCAGCACCAGGCTTCACAGGCAGCACCACATCACTTTTAGGGGGGCTCACGGGCAGATCTTTACTTACCAGACCAGCTGTGAGGCAGGGCTGGCTTTTCAACGGCTGCAGGACTAAGGCTTGCTTGGGGGAGGAGGAGAATGGCCTCAGGCAAGGGAAGCGCTGCAGGGCCAGGACTATACTGGGGAATGGGGGTATCCCAGGGTGTGTGTGGGGGCATATGTTGATCTGTGCAAGTGACCTCAAGATGGTGAAGGCTGAGGAGAGAGTCTCCAGAGGAGATGAGGCCAGATGGAGATGTGAGGGTTTGTGTGAGAGTGAGTGGTGGTGTCCCTTGAGCTGGCAGTGAATGAGATACCAATGAATATATGATGGCCTTGTGAGTGTGTGCATCTAGAGTGATAAGTTGGCTGCCATACCCTGGATAAGATCATTTCGAGTCATAGAATCATAGAGGTCTACAGCACAGAAAAAGGCCCTTCGGCCCATCGAGTCTGCACCAGTCAAACAAGTACCTGACTATTCTAATCCCATTTTCCAGCATTAGGCCCATAGCCTTGTATGCCCATCCAACTACTTCTTAAATGTTAGGAGGGTTTCTGCCTCTACCACCCTTTCAGGCAGTGAGTTCCAGATTCCCACCACCCGCTGGGTGAAAAAATTCTTCCCCACATCCCTTTTAAACCTCCTGCCCCTTAATCCCTCCAACAAGGGGAAAAGTTGCTTCCTGTCTACCCTATCTATGCCCCTCATAATTTTATACACCTCAATCATGTCCCCCCTCAATCTCTTCTGCTCCGGGGAAAATAACCCTAGTCTATCCATTCTCTCCTCATAACTAATCTCTCCTCATAACTAAAACTCTCCAGCCCAGGAAACATCCTGGTAAATCTCCTCTGGACTCTTTCTAGTGCAATCACATCCTTCCTATAATGGGGATTCCAGAACTGCACACAATACTCTAGCTGTGGCCTAACCAGCGTTTTATACAATTCCAGCAGAACCTCCCTGCTCTTATATTCTATGCCACGGCTAATAAAGGCAAGTATCCCATATGCCTTCTTAACCACCTTATTTACCTGCCCCGCTACCTTAAGTGGACATGCACACCAAGGTCCCTCTGATCCTCGGTACTTCCCAGTGTCCTACCGTTCATCGTGTATTCCCGTGCCTTGTTTGTCCTGCCCAAGTGCATCATCTCACACTTATCCGGATTAAATTCCATTTGCCACTGATCAGCCCATCTGACCAGCCCATCTATATCCTTTTGTAATCTAAGGCTATTCTCCTCACTATTTACCACCCCACCAATTTTCGTGTCATCCGCGAACTTACTTATCAACCCTCCTACATTCAAGTCTAAATCGTTTGTATATACCACAAAGAGCAAGGGACCCAACACCGATCTCTTTGGAACCCCACTGGACACAGGCATCAGTCACAAAAACACCCCTCGACCATCATCCTCTGCTTCCTGCCACTCAGCCAATTCTGGATCCAATTTGCCAAATTGCCTTGGATCCCATGGGCTCTTACCTTCGTTATCAGTCTCCCATGTGGGACCTTATCAAAAGCCTTGCTGAAGTCCAAGTTGACTACGTCAAATGCATTGCCCTCATCTACACATCTGGTCACCTCTTCGAAAAATTCAATCAAATTGGTCAGACATGACCTCCCCTTAACAAAACCATGCTGACTGTCTTGATTAATCCTTGCTTCTCCAAGTGTAGATTAATTCTGTCCCTCAGAATTGCTTCCAATAGCTTTCCCACCACTGAGGTTAGACTGACTGGCCTACATTTCCCTGGTTTATCCCTTCCTCCCTTCTTGAATAACAGTACCACATTGGCTGTCCTCCAGTCCTCTGGCACCTCTCCTGTGGCCAGAGAGGGATTGAAAATGATTGCCAACGCCCCTGCTATCTCCTCCCTTGCCTCACTCAACAGCCTGGAATACATTTCATCCGGGCCTGGAGATTTATCTACTTTTAAGCCTGCCAGACCACTTAGAACCTCCTCCCTTTCTATGTTAATTTCTTTAATTATATCACAGTCCTTCTGCCTGATTTCCATACCCACGTCATCCCTCTCACTTGTGAACACCAACACAAAGTATTCATTTGGAACCCTTCCTATGCCTTCCGGCTCCACACACAAATTACCACTATGGTCCTTACAGGGCCCTACTCTTTCCCTAGTTATCCTCTTACTCTTAATGTTCTTGTAAAATAACTTTGGATTTTCCTTTATTTTACCTGCCAATGTTTATTCGTGCCCCCTTTTTGCTCTCCTAATTTCTTCTTTAAGTTCCCCCCTACGCATTCTATACTCCTCTAGGGCTTCCGCTGTTTTGAGCCCTCGGTATCTGCCATAAGCCTCCCTTTTTCTCTTTATCCAATCCTATGTATCCCTCGGCATCCAGGGTTCCCTGGATTTGTTGGTCCCACCCTTGTCTTTACTGGAATATGTTGGCCCTGTACTCTCCTTATTTCCTTCTTGATTCTGAGCATTGCCTTCTGCCTGCATTCTGCGCTCTTCCTTGTCTCTGTGGAAAAATAGTTGAGAGACATGATTGCACTTTACCCTGCAATGATCACTTTCCATTCCCAAGCTAGGAAGTCATTATGAAGCCCCTGGACTGCCCTCATTCCAGATATTCCATCCCAGGTCCTCCCTTGCAGCTGAAGCACACCCTGAAGGATCACAGGTAGCTGAGCCTCCCCGGCACAGCCCTAGTCATGACAGTGCATACACAAAGGGAGTTGGATCTGGATGAGTACAGCCAGGTGCTATCAACCTCAGTAAGGCTGCCTTCTTTGGAGTAGCCCAGCTTGCACTAATTTAATGACCTCAATCATTGACCCATCTAAACCATGAACCTCCCAGCTGCAATGTGTAGGCTTTTCTGGAGCATATTGCATATGTACTGTAGCCATGTCCCCTTAATAGTTTGATCCTTCTGACCTTTTCACATTCCTTTGTAAGGGACAAATCATCAATCATACCAAATCCATACTTGGCCCCAAACCCTGATGGATTTCACACGAATGCGCACTATGAGTTAAGATGCCTGCCATGAAGGTACTAATGTCTAGAATATTATTGGAAATTATTTATTTTCAAGTAGAGTTTAGTGGTGTCTGTCTCTATGTGTGTGTGTGACTTAATTGGATTAAAGCCAGCTGGTCTAGAGGCTTTGATGTATAGAAAGAAGTAGGTTTGAAATGGTAATTAAATAAACATGGGGAAGTTTAGAAACATAGGGGAGAATTTTCTCCCCGTCGCGGGGTTTTAGCGGGAGGGTGCACAGGCGGGCGCGCAGTCGATCGCCACTCGCAATCAGCTGTGCGCCGCTATTTTACGTGGGCAGGCCATGTAAAGGAAGCGCCGAGTGCACCCTGTGCAGGTGGGGGAAGGAGGCTGAGCCGGGGCCTGCGCTCTTTCACACATGCACGCAAAAGGAGATTAGTTTGATTTTGAAAAATTTAAATGAAGAAAAAAAAAATGTTAATGCATGTCCCCTCTGGGGTATGTCTATGAATTTTATAAACAACTCGTATTAAAATTAAAAACCCTTCATGAAACTTCATCCTTCCCGTGGATGAGGTTTCATGATAAATGTGAAGGCTGCCTGGTCTCTTTGCCTGCTCGCCAACCTTAAGGTTGGACGGGCAGCTCCACTGATTCTCTTAATGAGTTTTTAAATGGCCTTAATAGGGCTTTGACTGTTCGGCGGGCGCGCAGCTGCCTCTGGTGCGCACCTGCCGAACTGAAAACCGGAATGACGTGTGGTGACGTCGGGACACAAGCTGGGGCCCGCCCCCACATGCTGACCAGAAGATTCAGGCCATAGGTGTCAAGAGGGAAATTTGCATTTTTAAATAAAGCATTCAAAAGAATGGGTGAAATCTTACACCTAGCTAGAAGTTGCCAAACAATGTGTTTATTTTTTTCAGCTAACTAATAAAATTGGTGGAATCAAAGGATGTTATTGTTAGAAGAGGTAAAATTAAAAACCTAGTAATACAATGGGAAATTTACATTCAAAGGATAAGCTAGGTATAAACAGAAAGGAGTTTGTGTCTGCAATGAAACATATAAGATTCTTAGGGGGCTAGATGCTGAGAGGTTGTTTTCCCTTGTGGGAGAGTCTAGGACCAGAGGGCATAATCTCAGAGTAAGGGGACACCTATTTAAAACAGAGATGAGAAGGAATTTCTTCTCTCAGAGGGTAGCTAATCTGTGGAATTCTTTACCGCAGAGGGCTGTAGAGGCTAGGTCATTAAGTATATTCAAGGCTGAGATAGACAGATTTTTAATCAGTAAGGGAATCAAGGGTTATGGGGGAAAGGCAGGAAAGTGGTTTTGAGGATTATCAGATCAGCCTTGATCTCATTAAGTGGTGGAGCAGACCCGATGGGCTGAATGGCCTCCTGCTCCTACATCTTATGGCAGAGCATTTAAGATCTAACCAGTCTGTATGCCTGCAACTGTTGGCTGCAAGGAACCTCATTTTGAATTTGTAAGGTCAAATGTACTTTGCCTGGGGTCTTTTAAAACCTGTGCGTTTTACTGTTACTCAACGGGTGGTGTAGCTGAGAGTCGGATTAATTTGGGGATTTGTTTAAAATTTATTATAGTAGGAATTTGTAGCAATGTGTATGTGTTTAATTTGTTGTTAAATTAATAAATGCTTAATTTAGTTTTATAGAAACCCTGTGGTCTTGTTACTACAGAATTGAAAGCCAGCAATTCGAAACATACAAATTGCAAAAATGGGTTAAACAGTTGTTTCAAGTTTCCCTCTGGGGTTTGATCAACTCAGCCCTTACCATCGGCTGTGTCATAATAATGCTCAAATCCTTCACTTGGCATTTGAATCTTCCTAACATGTCTCAGCTTATCCTTGCTCAATATCCTGAAGCAGTAATTATGAGAGTGCCCCTTCAATTGGCCCAGAAGCGCAATAGTCAACTCCTCCCACAAACCCGCAGACCCCTCCCCACTGATTTTTTTCAAGGTTATTTTGCAACTGCATCACGACATCGGCTGTTGAGATAATGCTGCTCCGATTCTATTTCGAGACCAGTTTCCAACCCTCCAGTCACCATCTAAATCCCTCCTATCGGCCTCAAAGCTCATCATGTGCAAGTTTCCCTCCCTCCAATCATGCTCCTGCCTCCCACTTTAACCCTGGAGCCCACTGTAATTATAGTAGATATCTCTGTCATCTCCCGCCAAACTGTTTTCTGTCAATGTCCCCATGCCCCATGTTGACCTTACCCTTCCCCCATCTTGAATCCTGATTATTTTTTGTATTTGTTTACGTGATGTGGACGTTGCTGGCTAGGCCAGCATTAATTGCCCTTGAGAAGGTGGTGGTGAGCTGCCTTCTTGAACCACTGCAGTCCATGTGGTGTAGATACACCCACAGTGCTGTTAGGAAGGGAGTTCCAGGATTTTGACCCAGCAACAATGAAGGAACGGCGATATATTTCCAAGTCATGATAGCAAGTGGCTTGAACAGCAACTTCCAGGTAGTGGTTCCCATGTACCTGTAGCCCTTGTCCTTCTAGATGGTAGTGGTCGTGGGTTTGGAAGGTGCTGTCGAAGGAGCCATTTAGGATAAAGATTAGGAGAAATGTCATCAATTAAAAGGCTGTGAATCTGTGGAATTCTCTTCCCCAGAGAGCTACAGATGTTCAGTCATTGAGTATGAGGATGATAAATTTTAGGATATTCAGAGGAACCAAGAGATATGGGGAGCAGGTGATAAAGTGTTGTTGAGGTCAAAGATCAATCATGGTCCTATTGAATGGTGAGCAGTCTTGAGGGCCAAATGGCCTACTCCTGCTTTGAGCTTTTATATTTTGTTAGAAGTCGGCTTACTGCTGTGGATGAGGGATTTGGGGGTGCAAGTTCACAGGACTATGTGCAGTATTGCATGCACTCCAAATTATAGGATAATATTGAGGCTTTTGAGAGGTCACAGCACAGTCACTCTGATGCAGTCTTATATGGGGAAATCAAAGTAAGACTTCAGGCTGTTTCATCGCAATAACACAGAGCCTTAATCAGACTTCATCTGTAAAAACTGCATTCAATTTTAGGCACTGCACCTCAGGAAGGATATATTGGCCTTAGTGGGGTTGCAGCACAGATTTAGAGGATTAAATTATGAAGACAGCTTGCATAGACAAAGCTTCCAAGCCCTTGAAGTTAGATGGTTAAGAGGCGATCTTATCAAGACATTTAAAATGTTAAAGGAATCTGACAGAATAAATACAGATAAGTTATTTCCCCTAGTGGGGAATCCAGAGCAAGGAGAGCCTAAACTCAGAACTAGAGCTAGCTGTTCAAGGGTAATATCAGAACATACTTTTTCACACAAAGATTAGTGAATTTTGAATTCTGTCCACCGAAAGGCCATGGTTGTTGAGTCAATGGAGATTTAAATACTAAAAGTGATAGATTTTTGTAGGTAAGATATCATGGGTAATGATTTAAATGGTAAATGGATTTGAGCTATAGGTCAGCATGATCGAATTGAATGTGGAGTAGTCTTGTGGGGCTGAATGGACTTTTCCTGTTCCTATATTCCTAGTTTATGGGAAATGTTTATGAAGCATTTAAAATGATGAATTACAAGTGAATTGTTTTGAGTAATTGAGGGCCTAGATCAAGAGGTCAGAGATACAAGACTAAATGGAATAGATTTAGGACATGAGAATCTTCTTCATACAGAGAATTGTGAGTCTCTGGGATTCACTCCCCAAGTTAGTAGTTGGGCAGAAAATTGGTTAGTGTTCAAGATAAGTTTATATAGAGGAATGAAGTGATGTTGGAACAGGGTAGCTAAATATGCTAGAACTATTTGCTCACATGGAAGGTAAACCTGGACAGGGATTGGTTGGACTGAATGATTATAACTTATATCTATTTATACATGTTGTACCTCGGGGCTCAGTTTTTCAGATCTGAACTAGGACATGTTACAGCTTCTATATATTTCCTCATGACAATGGATCACAGAGAACTGATCACCATTGGAAATAGGCAACAAAGATCACTCTTCAGCCAAAGCAACCAATTTAAAATAGAACAGCAAGGTTTTACTGCATTACTCCTGGAACCTTGCAAGGCACTGCCCAGGGAATAAAGCATGTGAATGTCACCTTTATGGAAAGTCCATCCTCAGAATTTGGTGACCGGAGCCAGGTTTTCAAAAAGAGATGGGGAACTCGATACCTGGGTAAATCCTGGCTTCTGACCACACGCCTCAATCCTGCCGTGATTGGGCAGGAGGTGAGCTTGGATTGAGAATTGGTTCATGGATTGAGAATTGGTTCGTAGATTGAGTATTTGGTTAGCAGACAGGAAACGGAGAGTAGGAATAAATGGGTCTTTTTTGGAATGGCAAGCGGTGACTAGTGGGGCACCAAATTAAGAAGCAGAACTTCAAAGGTAATAATTTCTGGATTATTACCCAAACCACGTGCAAACTGGCATAGGACAAATCAGATTAGGGAGGTGAATGCATGCCTCAAAGACTGATGTGGGAGAAGTGGGTTCTGGTTCGTGGGGCACTGGCACCAGTATTAGTGAAAGTGGGATCTGTACCACTGGGACGGTCTACACCTGAACCGTGCTAGGGCTAGTGTCCTCACGAGCCACCTAACTAGGGAAGTAGAGAGGGTTTTAAACTGAATAGTGCGGGCAAAGGATAAAATTTGGGAAGATGTGGTAAACTAAAGAGCAGAGACAAGGCAAAAGAATCACAGAATCTTAACGGCACAGAAGGAGGCCATTTGGCCCATCATGTCTGCACCGGCTCTCCAAATGAGCATTATGGCCTAGTGCCATTGCCCTGCCTTTTCCCTGTACCCCTGCACATTGTTTCTATTCAAATAATCATCTAAAGTCCTTTTGAATGCCTCGATTGAACCTGCCTCCACCACACTTCCAGCCAGTGCATTTTAGACCCGAACCACTCATTGTGTGAAAAAGTTTTTTCTCACGTCACACTTGCTTCTTTTGTAAATCACTTTAAATCTGTGTCCTCTTGTTCTTGATCCTTTTAAGAGTGGAAACAACTTCTCCCTATCTACTCGGTCCAGCCCTCTCATGATTTTGAACATCTCTATCAAAATCTCCTCTCGGCCTTCTTCTCTCCAAGAAGACTCTCCAAGGAGAACCGTCCCAACCTCTCCAATCTATCCTCATAGCTGAATTTTCTTATCCCTGGAATCATTCTTGTAAACCTCTTCTGCACTCACTCCAATGTGTTCACATCCTTCCTATAATATGGTGCCCAGAACTGTACGCAATATTCCAGCTGAGGTCTAATGAGTGGCTTATATAAATTCAGCATAACCTCCCTGCTCTTGTACTCTATGCCCCTATTAATAAAGCCCAGGATACTTTATGCTTTATTAACTGCTCTTTCCACCTGCCCTAGCACCCTCAATGATCTATCACATATATACCCAAGACTTTCTGCTCCTGCACCCC
Source organism: Cetorhinus maximus (assembly GCF_964194155.1). Classification (NCBI taxonomy): domain Eukaryota; kingdom Metazoa; phylum Chordata; class Chondrichthyes; order Lamniformes; family Cetorhinidae; genus Cetorhinus; species Cetorhinus maximus. The sequence goes on from NC_135879.1 coordinate 250,090,355, forward strand.
TTTCAAAATTTCACTCATTATTTTGCATTGTCTGTCCATGTTCTTCCTACCAAAATGCATCACCTCACACTTCTCCACATTGAACCTCATCTACTACCTATCTGCCCAATCCACTAGTTTGTCTTATGTCCTCCTGAAGTGCCACACCATCCTTCTCGCAGTTCACAACACTCCCAAGCTTCGTATCATCCACAAACTTTGAAATCGTCCCCTGCACACCAAGATCTAGATCATTAACATATATCAGGAAAAGCAAGAGTTCAAAATACCGAACCCTGGGGAACTCCACTACAAACCTTCCTCCAGCCCAAAAAATATCCATTGACCATTACTCTCTGCTTCCTATTTTTCAGCCAATTTTGTATCCATGTTGTACTGTCCCTTTTATTCCATGAGCAATAACTTTTCTCACAAGTCTGTTGTGCGGCACTGTGTCAAATGCCTTTTGAAAGTCCATGTGCACCACATCGACAGCATTACTCTCATCGAGCTTTTCTGTTACCTCTTCAAATAACTCCAGCAAGTTAGTTAAACATGATTTCCCCTTTAGAAATCCATGCTGACTCTTCCTTATCAACCCATATTTTTCCATATGACTACTAATTCAATCCCGAATAATTGTTTCCAGAATCTTGCCCATCACTGAGGTTAAACTGACTGGTCTGTAATTGTTGGGCTTATCCTTACAACCTTTTTTAAACAAGGGAGTAATGTTTGCAATTCTCCAGTCCTCTGGAACCATCCTGAGTCTAGGGAAGACTGAAAGATTATGGCCAGTGCCCCTGCAATGTCTACTGTGACGTCCTTCAATATCCTTGGATGCATCTCATCCGGTTCCGGTACCTTGTGAACTTTAAGTACTGACAGTCTATTCAACACTTCCTCCTTATCAATTTTGAACACTTCTAGTGACAGAGTTTCCTCGACTGGGTAGCATCTACCTCCTTGGTAAAGACAGATGCAAAGTATTCATTTAATACCTCAGCCATGGCCCCTTCATTCATGCGTAAATTCCCTTTTCAGCCCCTAATCGGCCCTACTCCTCCTTTTCCCACCCTTTTACTATTTAAATCCCCATAGAAGACTTTGGGATTCCCCTTTATGTTGGCTGCCAGTCTTTTCTCATAACCCCCCTTTGCTTCTCTAATATGTTTTTTCACCTCCCCTCTGAACCTTCTGTATTCCTCATGGTTCTCAATTGTATTTTCTATCTGAGAAAGGTAATAATATGGGAAATGGTAAACAGACCGTGACAGGAAAGGACAGAGAGTACAAACCTAAAAATCAGCAGATAAGGCTAGACGCTACAAAAATAATGAAAGGACAGCACTAAAGGCTCTGTATCTAATCATACGTAGCAGTCAAAACAAAACAGATGATCTGATAGCGCAAAGAGAAATAAATAAGTACAATCTGATAGTTATTACAGAGACTTGGCTACAGGATGACATAGATTGGGACCTGAATATTGAAGGGTACATGACATTTAGGAAGGACAGGAAGATAGGAAAAGGTGGAGGTGTGGCTCTGTTAATTAATGATGGTATTAGTACATTAGAGAGGGTGAACTACGTTCAGAAGGCCAGGATGTAGATGCAGTTTGGGCTGAGGTGAGAAGTGATAAAGGCAAGAAGTCACTTGTGGGAGATATAAATCAGCAGGAGATGGATTTTTGGGTGACTGCTGAGATTGCAAATCAGTCTTTCATCTCCGCAACCACAGGAGATTAAAGTTCAGTCTTTCGCATTTTTTCCTATCTCCCTTTCAAGTGTCTGTGCTTGGAGAAGGCCATGACACCTTTTCAGGTGTTGCATTCCATATTCTCTCAAGGCAGGCCTAGCAGTATAGTCAACAGAGGGATTTTCCAGAAAGTGGTCACTTTACATTATTAGCCATCTTTTGCTCATCCTTACTTGTATTTCTTTAAAAACACACAAGTCTTCCTTAAAAACAGGTCACGATGAGAAGGAAAAGAGAGGCTTTTAGCAGGTACAAGGGAAGCAAATCAGCAGAGGTATTAGTGGAGTACAGAAAGTGCAGGGTGGAGCTTAAGAAAACAATTAGGAGAGCAAAGGGGGGATATGAGAAAGCTCTGGCTGGTAAAAGTAGGGAAAATCCCAAGATATTCTATAAGTATATCAATGGGAAGAGGATAACCAGGGAAAGAGTAGGGCCCATAGGGGACCAAGGGAGCAATCTATGGGTAGAACCAGAGGACATCGCTAGAGTGTTGAATGAATACTTCACGTCCATCTTCACCCAAGAGAATAAGGATGAAGGTATTGAACTTGGGGAGAGAGACTGCGAGGTTCTTAAGCAAATTGATATAGGGAGTGACATGCTATTGGAGGTGTTGGCAGGCTTAAAAGTGGACAAATCTCCAGGTCCATATGATTTGTGTCCCAGGCTGCTGAGGGAGGCAAGGGAGGAGATCGCAGGGGCTCTGACCCAAATTTTTAATTCCTCTCTGGCCACGGAGGAGATGCCAGAGGACTGGAGAACAGCTAATGTGGTTCCGCTATTTAAGAAGGGTTGTAGAGATAAGCCGGGGAACTACAGGCCAGTGAGTCTCACGTCAGTGGTAGGGAAACTATTGGAGAAAGTTCTGAAAGAGAGAATCTATCTCCACTTGGAGAGGCAAGGTTTGATCAGGGATAGTCAGCATGACTTTGTCAGAGGGAGGTCAGGCCTAACAAATTTGATTGAATTTTTTGAGGAGATGAGCAGGTGTGTAAATGAGGGTAGTGCAGTTGATGTAGTTTATATGGATTTCAGCAAAGCCTTTGACAAGGTCCCACATGGGAGACTTATAAAGAAGGCAAATGCACATGGGATAAAAACAAAAAGCTAAAAGCTACTGCGGATGCTGGAAATCCAAAACAAAAACAGAATTACCTGGAAAAACTCAGCAGGTCTGGCAGCATCGACGGAGAAGAAATCAGTTAACGTTTCGAGCCTTCATGGCCCTTCGGCAGAACTGAAGCATAGTTAGAAGAAGGGAGAAATATAAATTGGTTTAAGGTGAGTGGGCGGGGGGGGTGGGAGAGAGAGAGACATTGAAGGTGTGGTGATTGTGGAGATGAGCAGATAATCAAAAGATGTCACAGACAAAAGGGTCAAAGAGGTGTCGAAGGTGGTGACATTTGTCTGAGAAAAGTGCTAATTAAGAATGGAAGACAGGATATTCAAAGTACAGCTCTAGTGGGGGTGGGGTGGAAAGACTAACAAGGTTTTAGTTTAGATTTAAAAATAATGGAAATAGGTGGGGAAAGAAGAATCTATATAAATTATTGAAAAAAAAAGGGGGGGAGGGGGAAGAAACGGGGTGGGGATGGGGGGAGGGGGAGTTTAAGATTTAAAGTTGTTGAATTCAATATTCAGCCCGGAAGGCTGTAAAGTGCCTAGTCGGAAGATGAGGTGCTGTTCCTCCAGTTTGCGTTGGGCTTCACTGGAACAATGCAGCAAGCCAAGGACAGACATGTGGGCAAGAGAACAGGGTGGAGTGTTAAAATGGCAAGCGACAGGGAGGTTTGGGTCTTTCTTGCGGACAGACCGCAGGTGTTCCGCAAAACGGTCGCCCAGTTTGCGTTTGGTCTCTCCAATGTAGAGGAGACCGCATTGGGAGCAACGAATGCAGTAGACTAAGTTAGGGGAAATGCAAGTGAAATGCTGCTTCACTTGAAAGGAGTGTTTGGGCCCTTGGACGGTGAGGAGAGAGGAAGTGAAGGGGCAGGTGTTGCATCTTCTGCGTGGGCATGGGGAGGTGCCATAGGTGGGGGTTGAGGAGTAGGGGGTGATGGAGGAGTGGACCAGGGTGTCCCGGAGGGAACGATCCCTACGGAATGCCGTCGGGGGGGTGAAGGAAAGATGTGTTTGGTGGTGGCATCATGCTGGAGTTGGCGGAAATGGCGGAGGATGATCCTTTGAATGCGGAGGCTGGTGGGGTGATAAGTGAGGACAAGGGGGACCCTATCATGTTTCTGGGAAGGAGGAGAAGGCGTGAGGGAGGATGCGCGGGATATGGGCCGGACACGGTTGAGGGCCCTGTCAACGACCGTGGATGGAAAACCTCGGTTAAGGAAGAAGGAGGACATGTCAGAGGAGCTGTTTTTGAAGGTAGCGTCATCAGAACAGATGCGACGGAGGCGAAGGAACTGAGAGAATGGGATGGAGTCTTTACAAGAAGCGGGGTGTGAGGAGCTGTAGTCGAGGTAGCTGTGGGAGTCGGTAGGCTTGTAATGGATATTGGTGGACAGTCTATCATCCGAAATTGAGACAGAGAGGTCAAGGAAGGGAAGAGAAGTATCAGAGATGGACCATGTAACGATGATGGAGGGGTGGAGATTGGAAGCAAAATTAATACATTTTTCCAGGTCCCGACGAGAGCATGAAGCAGCACCGAAGTAATCATCGATGTACCGGAGAAAGAGTTGTGGGAGGGGGCCGGAGTAGGACTGGAACAAGGAATGTTCCACATACCCCATAAAGAGACAGGCATAGCTGGGGCCCATGCGGGTACCCATAGCCACACCTTTTATTTGGAGGAAGTGAGAGGAGTTAAAGGAGAAATTGTTCAGTGTGAGAACAAGTTCAGCCAGACGGAGGAGAGTAGTGGTGGATGGGGATTGTTCGGGCCTCTGTTCAAGGAAGAAGCTAAGGGCCCTCAGACCATCCTGGTGGGGGATGGAGGTGTAGAGGGATTGGACATCCATGGTGAAGAGGAAGCGGTTGGGGCCAGGGAACTGGAAATTGTTGATGTGACGTAAGGTGTCAGAGGAATCACGGATGTAGGTGGGAAGGGACTGGACAAGGGGAGAGAGAAGGGAGTCAAGATAACGAGAAATGAGTTCCGTGGGGCAGGAACAGGCTGACACGATCGGTCTGCCAGCCAGGACAGTTCTGTTTGTGGATTTTGGGTAGGAGGTAGAAGTGGGCCGTCCGAGGTTGGGCGACTATCAAGTTGGAAGCTGTGGGGGGAAGATCTCCAGAGGAGATGAGGTCAGTGACAGTCCTGGAAACAATGGCTTGATGTTCTGTGGTGGGGTCATGGTCCAGGGAGAGGTAGGAGGAAATGTCTGCGAGTTGACGCTCAGCCTCCGCGAGGTAGAGGTCAATGCGCCAGACAACAACAGTACCACCCTTGTCAGCGGGTTTGATGACAATGTTGGGGTTGGACCTGAGAGAACAGAGTGCAGTGAGTTCAGAGAGAGACAGATTAGAATGGGTGAGAGGAGCAGAGAAATTGAGAGGTTTAGGGGGGGATGTGAGGAAAAACTTTTTTACCCAGAGGGTAATGACAGTCTGGAATGCGCTGCCTGGGAGGGTGGTGGAGGCGGGTTGCCTCACATCCTTTAAAAAGTACCTGGATGAGCACTTGGCACATCAGAACATTCAAGGCTATGGGCCAAGTGCTGGTAAATGGGATTAGGTAGGTAGGTCGGGTGTTTCTCAAGTGTCGGTGCAGACTCGATGGGCCGAAAGGCCTCTTCTGCATTGTGATTCTGTGAAAAAGTTCAACATGCCCGTAAGTAATTTGCGGCTGTAATTGGCTTTTCATGACACAAGGGACAATATATACACTGAATGTAGTATCCACTCTCTTTCAGAGAGAGAGGGCACATTAAATGTGAAAGGGAATGGGTCTAGGTGGATAACTCTTTCAGAAAGAGGGTACAGGTTTAATTGGCCAAGCAGTCTCATCCTGTGCTACAAAGATTCTGTGCCTTGTGTCCTTCAGAAAGGTATTCTCTCCTTTAATGTGCAGGGGTCATCCCGTTACAGATGTACGTAGGTGGCTGTCCTCTGGGCAGCACCTGCAATGCTTCTATTGTGCAGCAGTTAGTGGTTCCTACATTACCTGGAGGAGAAGGAAAATTGTGTGACGGTTCCTGAAGTCAGACAAGTTATGTACAGGAGCTAGGCACCTGATAGGATGCCTAAACAAATCCTGCCCCTGGAATTGCCCTCATCCTTAGGTTTTTAACTCCAGGCACCCTGCAAACTTCGTGGGTTTTCGGGGCCTGGAATTCAAACTTTTCTTCTTCAAAAGTGAAATACTGCAGATTTTGAAAAAATCTGAAATTAATAACAGAAAATACTGGAAATACTCAGCAGGTCAGGCAGCATCTGTGGGAAGAAACAGACTGTTTCTCTCTCCATAGATGCTGCCTGACCTGCTGAGTATTTCCAGTATTTCCTGTTTTTAATTCCCCTTCTTCTTGGTTGCTGAGGCTACTGCCAAAAAACTGATCTGAGGCAAATGAAAGTTTGAGCTGAAGCATCAAAATGGGAAAGCCTGGTGAAGTAACTTTCTTGATGGACCAGTGAGCCTGCATGATTTACATAACTACTTTTAGGAATGATCAAAAGTGAGCATCATTTCCAGGTGAGAACTGAACTGCAGATGGACAGTATACTCACTATAGTTCCTAATTAACAGCTTTGAGTTTCTCCTCTCTTTCTCCATAGGTACACCTGTTTGGTTGATGGTATTTCTCATACTCATTATGATCCTGCTTCTTGTGGCATTTTTAATACTTTTATACTATCTGAAGAAAGAGGGCGGCAGCACTGATAACACATCTGTTGGATCCAATATCAGTGAGAACAATCCCACTGTGAGGTACAGTACAATTTTCAACTGGATAAATCACATTTTTCACTGTGAAACACAAAGGGTTCTGATACTAAATTCAGGATATCGCGGTGGTCGGGAGTGGTCAGGAAGCCGACCGCCACCCTCGATTGAGCTCCAACCACGATTTCACGCTGGTTGGCCAATTAACAGCCAGCCAGCATGAAACGCGGACTGCAGCGCTCACGCTGCTGGTTTGGGGGTGGGATGAGCATGAGCGCTGAAGTTCGCGCATGTGCTTGGGTGCGCCCAGTAAAAGCTACCTGAGGCACAGAGCTGCCTCAGGGAGCTGAAGATTTTTAAAACAAAAAATCAAAAACTTAAGCAATATTAAAAACATGTCCCCTCATGTGACTGTCACATGAGCAGAGACATGTTGTGAATGAAATTTAAAAATTTTTATTTGCTGTTGAAAACCTCACCTCACCCATGGATGAGGTTTCCTAAAACAAATCCAGGGCAGCAAAACATTTCATTTATTACTTTAATGGCGTTAATAGGCCTGTCATTTGTCGGCGAGCACACTGCTGACTTCACTGACTGAAATATCGTGCGACTGCATAATGACGTTGGGACGCTCGCCCGACCTCATCGTGGGTCATTTTATGCTCATCTGGATTGGGCGCGCGTCCACCCAATGAGCGCAATATTCTGCCCTCGAACTCTATTCTACTGATCCTAACCGATCTGTGTTTTTGTCAAATGATTCCTAATTTCAAGCACTAGAAATTCAATATCCTGAATAGCTCATAACACTGAAGCATTTGCAAACATCTTCAGTCAGAAGTGCCAGCATCACAGAAACCAGTCTTCAGCCAATTCACTTCACTCCACGTGATATCAAGAAATGGCTGGAGGCACTTAAACGCACATAACAACATAAGAAATAAGAGCAGGGGTAGGCCATTCAGCCCTTTGAACCTGCTCCACCATTCAATGAGATCATGGCTGATCTTTCACTTCAACACCATTGTCCTGCAGTATCTCCCTATCCCTTGATGTTTTTAATATGTAACAATCTAAAGATCTGTCTTGAATATACTCAATGACTCCACAGCCCCCTGGGGCAGAGAATTCCAAAGATTCACCATCCTCTGCATAAAGAAATTCAAAGAATCACAGAATCATCATTACGGTGTGGAAGGAGGCCATTCAGCCCATCATATCTGCACCAGCTCTCTGAGCATTTTAACTTAGTGCCAATCTCCTGCCTTTTCCCCGTAACCCTGCACATTGTTTCTATTTACATAATCATCCAATGCCCTCTTAAATGCCTCAGTTGAACCTGCCTCCACCTCATTTGCAGGCAGTGCATTCCAAACTCTAACTACTCGCTGTGTGAAAAAGTTTTTTTCTCACCTCGCATTTGCTTCTTTTGCAAAACACTATAAAACTGTGCCCTCTGGTTCTCAATTCATTTACAAGCAGGAATATTTTCTCCCTATCTACTCTGTCCAGACCCCTCATGATTTGCAAAACTTCTATCAAGTCTCCTCTTAGCCTTCTCCTCTCCAAGGAAAACAGTTCCAACTTCTCCAGTCTTTCCTCATAACTGAAGTGTCTCATCCCTGGAACTATTCTCGTAAACCTCTTCTGCACTCTCTCCAATGCAATCACATCCTTCCTATAATGTGGTACCCAGAACTGTACACAATACTCCAACTAAGGTCTAACCAGTGTCTTATATAAGTTCACCATAACCTCCCTGCTCTTGTACTCTATGCCCCTATTAATGAAGCCTAGAATACTGTATGCTTTAGAAACAGCTCTCTACCTGTCCTGCCACCTTTAATGACTTATGTACATATACACCCAGGTCTCGCTGCTCCTGCACACCCTTTAGAATAGTACCTTTTACTTTATACTATTTTCTTACTCACCTCAGTCCTAAATGATCTGCCCCTTATTCTTGGCTGTGACCCTGATTCTAGACTGCTTGAGCCAAGCAAAACATCCTTCCTGCATCTACCCTGTCAAGTCCTGTAAGGATTTTGTATGTTGTACGTCAGGGAAGGCGGTGGCATATTAGTATTGTCACTGGACTGGTATTCCAGAGAGCCAGGGTAATGACCTGGGGACCCAGGTTTGAATCCCACTGCAGCAGATGGTGAAAAGATGACCATGAAACCATCGTCAATTGTTGTTCATGAATGTCCTTTAGGGAAGGAAATCTGCTATCCTTAGCTGGCCTACATATGACTCCATACCCACAGCAATGTGGTTGATTCTTAAAAAATGCGCTCTGAACAAGGGCAATTAGGGTGGGCTAGCTGGCCTATCCCATGAATACATTTTTTAAAAGTTTGAATGAGATCACCTCTCTTTCTCCTAAACTCCAGAGAATAAAGGCCCAGTCTACTAATCTTTCCTTATAGGACAATCCCTCCATCCCAGGAATTAGTTTAGTGACCTTCATTGCAAGTGTATCTTTCCTTAGATAAAGAGACCAAAACTGCGCACAATACTCCAGGTGCAGTATTGAAGTTCAACACTTGCCAGCCTCTTACCATTGAAGAAATACTCTGTATTTTTGCTTTTCCTACCATAACCATCTTCCTTCATAAAAGTAAAATACTGTGGATGCTGGAAATCTAGAACAAAAACAAAAATACCTGGAAAAACTCAGCAGGTCTGACAGCACCTGCGGAGAGGAACACAGTTAACGTTTCGAGTCCATATGACTCTTCAACAGAACTAAGGAAAAATAGAAAAGAGGTGAAATATAAACTGGTTTAAGGGGGGGTGGGACAGGTAGAGCTGGATAGAGGACCAGTGATAGGTGGAGATCACCAAAAGATGTCATAAACAAAGAGGTGTTGACGGTGGTGATATTAGCTAAGAAATGTGCTAATAGGTGACATTAAGGGTAGAAAGCAGGACGAGCAAGGTAAAGATAGCCCTAGTGGGGGTGGGGTGGGGGGGGGGGATTGAAATAGGCTAAAAGGTAGAGTTAAAACAATGGATGGAAATACATTTAAAAATAATGGAAATAGGTGGGAAAAGAAAAATCTATATAAATTATTGGAAAAAGGGGAATCGGAAAAGGGGTGGAGATGGAGGAGAGAGTTCATGATCTGAAGTTGTCGAACTCAATATTCAGTCCGGAAGGCTGTAAAGTGCCTAGTCGGAAGATGAGGTGCTGTTCCTCCAGTTTGCATTGAGCTTCACTGGAACATTGCAGCAGGCCAAGGACGGACAGGTGGGCATGAGAGCAGGGTGGAGTGTTGAAATGGCAAGCGACAGGGAAGTCTGGGTCATGCTTGCGGACAGACCGAAGGTGTTCCACAAAGCGGTCACCCAGTCTGCGTTTGGTCTCTCCAATGTAGAGGAAACCGCATTGGGGGCAGCGAATGCAGTAGACTAAATTGAGGGAAGTACAAGTGAAATGCTGCTTCACTTGAAAGGAGTGTTTGGGCCCTTGGATGGTGAGGAGAAGGGAAGTAAAGGGGCAGGTGTTGCACCTTCTGCGGTTGCATGGGAAGGTGCCGTGGGAGGGGGTTGAGGTGTAGGGGTGATGGAGGAGTGAACCAGGGTGTCCCAGAGGGAACGATCCCCGTGGAATGCCGCCAGGGAGGGTGAAGGGAAGATGTGTTTGGTGGTGGCATCATGCTGGAGTTGGCGGAAATGGTGGAGGATGATCCTTTGAATGCAGAGGCTGGTAGGGTGATAAGTGAGGACAAGGGGACCCTATCATGGTTCTGGAAAGGAGAGGAAGGTGTGAGGGCGGATGCGCGGGAGATGGGCAGGACACGGTTGAGGGCCCTGTCAACCACCGCGGGTGGAAAACCTCGGTTAAGGAAGAAGGAAGACATGTCAGAGGAACTGTTTTTGAAAGTGGCAAGTGATCTTCCTTCATGCTAGGTATGACTGCAGCCATTGATGAGTTTTCCCCCTGATTCCCATTGACTCCAGTTTTGCTAGGGCTCCTTGATGCCACACTCGGTCAAATGCTGCCTTGATGTCAAGGGCAGTCACTCTCACCTCACCTTTCAAGTTCAATTCCTTTGACCGTGTTTGGACCAAGGCTATAATGAGGTCAGAGCCTTGGCAGAACCCAAACTGAGCATCAGTAATCAGGTTATTGCTGAGTAAGTGCTGCTTGATAACTCTGTCAGCGACCCCTTCTGTCACTTTGCTGATGATCAAGAGTCGACTGATGGGGAGGAAATTGGCTGGGTTGGATTTGTTCTGCTTTTTTTTGTGTGCAGGACATATCAGGGCAATTGCCAGTTAGATGCCAGTGTGGTAGCTGTACTGGAACAGCTTGACAAGGGGCACAGCTAGTTCTGGAACACAAGTCTTTTCAGTACTATTGCCAGAATATTATCAGGGCCTTTGCAGTGTCCAGTGCTATCAGCCGTTTCTTAATATCATGTGGAGTGAATCGAATTGGCTGAAGACTGGCATCTGTGATGCTGGGGACCTCCGGAGGAGGCCGAGATGGATCATCAACTCGGCACTTCTGGCTGAAGATTGTTACAAACGTTTCAGCCTTATCTTCTGTACTGATGTGCTGGGCTCCCCCATCATTGAGGATGGGGGTATTTGTGGAGCCTCCTCCTCCAATTAGTTGTTTGATTATCCACCATCATTCATGACTGGATGTGGCAGGACTGCAGAGCTTAGATCTGATGCATTGGTTGTGGGATCGCTTAGCTCTGTCTATCAATTGCTGTTTTCGCTGTTTGGCACACAAGTAGTCCTGTGTTGTAGCTTCACCAGGTTGACACCTCATTTTTAGGTATGCCTGGTGCTGCTCCTGGCATGCCCTCCTCCACTCTTCATTGAACCAGGGTTGATCCCGTAGCTTGATGGTAATGGTAGAGTGGGGGATATGCCAGGCCATTGTGTTTGAGTACTATTCTACTGCTGCTGATGGCCCACAACGCCTCATGGATGTCCAGTTTTGAGTTGCTAGATCTGTTCAAAATCCATCCTATTTAGCACAGTGGTAGTGCCACAAAATACGATGGAGGGCATCCCTAATGTGAAGGTGGGACTGTGCGGTGGTCACTCCTACCGATACTGTCATGAACAGATGCATCTGTGACAGGCAGGTTGGTAAGGGTGAGGTCAAGTATGTTTTTCCCTCTTGTTGGTTCCCTCACCACCTGCCGCAGACCCAGCTGTGTCCTTTTTACGCTGCAAGTGGTAATGACTTGGAACTCACTATGCACAAGGTTCATGGAAGGAGAAACAATCAAAAGGGCATTGAAATAAACACAAAAAATGCTGGAAAAACATCAGCATGTCAGGCAGTCAGAAGGAAATTGGATGGGCATTTGAAGGAAATAACCTTGCAGCGCTATGGGGCTATCTGAGGTGAGCAATTTTTTTTCCCTACAGCAGTTAATCTGTGCTAAATAAATAAATGATCATCAGGTGAGAAATTGAATTGAAGGTCATAAGAAAAAGCTTAAGTGACAATAGTGGAGTTGTTTATGGAGCACTAAGGCCGGGGTTTTCCGGCCTTTTCATGGTGGGATCCTGCCCCCTGACCCCCGGCTGGACATTCAGTGCTTCAGCCAAAAGTCCATTGACTTTCGGGGGCACCGAATGATCATGTCGACAGAAAATCCCTTGTGCAGGACAAGCAATAGTAGTTTCCATAGTTGTAGTGAATCTTCTCCCTGTGTTCCTGCAGACCCAATTACTCCAGTCATCTCCTCACACTCTAACTCATCCAAAACTCAAGCTCACTTTCACTCTAGTCCTGCTATTCTTGTCCTTCATAGCCCCAAATTTTATATTTTGATCCTTGTCTTTAAATCCCTCCATGGCCTCCCTTAACCCTGTAACGTCTTCCATTTTTAAAGCTCCACATGACACTCTGGATCCTTGTCTCTTATGCCTATCACCTCACCTCATGTTCACACCTTAGGCAACTATGCTTCCAACACCCTAAGTTCCACTCTAGTCTTTTCTCCCTGAACCCCTTTACCTACGCCCGGTTTCCTCCCTTTATAACTCTGTCTTAAAACTCATTTGTCTGACTAAGTTTTTGTCACCTTTCTTAATCTCTTTTTTTGGGGCTTGATGGTTGTTTATCTGATACCTTAGAAAGCAGCTGGGGCCATTTTTCCACATTGCTTCACTGTTGCTGAGCAAAAATCCTGGAACTCCCTCCCTAACATAGAAAATAGGAGCAGGAGTGAGTCATTCGGCCCTTTGAGCCTGCTCCACCATTCAATATGATCATGGCTGATCCTCTATCCCAACGAAATACACGCGCACTCTCCCCTTATCCCTTGACAGCACTGTGGGTGTACCTGCACCACATGGACTGCAGCAGTTCAAGAAGGCAGCTCACCACCACCTTCTCGAAGGCAATTAGGGATGGGCAATAAATGCTGGCCCAGCCAGCGACACCCACACCCTTGAACGAAAAACAAAATTTATGGCTATTATAAATGCAAGTTATTGTTGTTGATATTTAATTGTGTTCCTCCACACACTCAGATAAGTTAATTGAATATTTTACATGGTACCTTGGAGGGAATGGTTCTGATAGTCCATCTGAGGGATTGGGTTCAAGAGTCTAATGCAGGAATGAGCCTGATGGTTCACTGGAGGGAATTGGCTGATGATCTCAGGAGACAACTAGAGGGAATGGATTGATGGCCCATTCAAGGGTCCTTTTAAAAGAATAGGCCAAGTGACACTTTCCTGTCCAATACATATGTTGCCAACCTTTGTTACAGTCAAGGACTGTTACCCTTTCCTTAGCCCCATAGATGTAAAATATCTTCATCCATCACAACATTCCTGCAGCCACTTATAATGGAGCTCTCTGTCTCATTTACTGTACAGATGTCTGTTTTCCTTTTTGATAACATTTTTGACTCATTTAAAATTGACTTTCCTTCCCCCCCTTTAGTTCTCACAGCTCCATGCATATCTCCCTGTCCACAAAGGGCTCCGATGTCCCATCTAGCCAGTCGAGTCCGTAGGATTTAAGGCTCCAGCACCAGTGATGTGAGTCCAGTAGGAAGACGCTTGACCACGTTCACCAGTCAGTGAAGCCTAGGTTTTGGAGACCATATCAGCAGGGTATGTCTGAATCTTCAAATTCAAGGACACAGTCACACTGCCATATTTGGGAGTCACCACAGGGAGCTATCTTTTTTAAATGAGATGACTAATCTGTTGAACTCTCAGGCAACCAGTGAGGTCCCAACCATTATAGTTTATTTATGCTACATTTTGACATCCATCTATTGAGAATATAAAAAGAAAGACTTGCATTTATGCAGCATTTTTCATGACCATCAGAGGTCTCAAAGCGCTTTACTGCAAATGAAGTACTTTTTAATTGTAGTCACTGTTGTAATGTAGGAAACAATGGAAAATATGTAGCAAAGAGTCACAGGGATGTTACTAGAGGTGAAGGGTTTACAGTTATCAGAAGAGTCTCAAAATGTTGAAACTTTTGTGGCTGAAGAGCTTAAGCAGTGATGTGATAGTGGTCTTGAAGATTATAAATCATGATTGTGGGTAAATAATGGTAGATTGTTTCCACTGTATGGCAAGAGAATAACAAACCACTACAGAAAAATAGTTGGAAGGTTAGGGCACAAACCCACTCTCATTAATAAAATTATTAGTTTGAGGGAGAAACCCAAGAAGGGCACCCAATAAGCCATCAGGCATCCTCCTAAATTGCTTTTCGTCTTGTCTGCCTCTGTATGACTGCCCTTACGTAGCTCCAGTCCAACATAGCAGCACACTTGCAGGATGGCTCCCTGCTCCTTTCACCTCTGGAATATCCTAGAATTTTATACCTGGCCTACTCTCATTCATCTACATGCTACACTCAGTTATATCATCTGCATGCAATCAGTTTCTATATGTCTACTGCTGATATCCAGCTTTACTTGTCTTCCAACTTTCAAACAAATGACCATTTCTACTGTCAGATTTCGGTCTGATATCAAGTCACGGATTAACCACAACCTCTTCCAATGTTACATCAGGAACACTAAAGCCATTGTTTAGTGGCCTCAACCCCACATTTCACTGCCCCAGATAATCTTTGACTCCCTTGTTAGTTGAGAATCTATCTACCTCTTTCTTAAAAGTATCCATTGACTCAGCCTCCACAACTCTCTGGGGAAGAGCATTCCAAAGATTTATGATCCTCTGAGAGAGAAAAATAATCTTCTAATCTCCATTTTAAATGACAGAACCCTTATTTTTAAACAATGTCCCTTGGTTCTAATCTCTCCCATAAGGGGAAAAATCCTTTCAACATCCACCCTGTCAAGACCACTCAGGATCTTAGATGTTTCAATAAGATCACCTCTCTTTCTTCTAAACCCCAATGGGTACAGGCCCAGCCTGTCCAACCTTTCCTCATAAGATAACCCCCCCATCCCAGGTATCAATCGAGTGAACCTTCTCTGAAATGCTTCTAACACATTTGTATCTTTTCTTGAATAAGGAGACCAAACTGTGCACAGTATTCCAGATGTGGTCTCACCAATACCTTGTACAACTGTCGCAAAATATCCCTACTTTTACATTCCATTCCCATTGCAGTAAACAAACAACATTCCATTTGTCTTCCTAATCACTTACTGTCCCTGCATACTAACTTTTCCTGATTCATGTACCAGGACACTCAAATCCCTCTGTACCTTAGAGCTCTGCAATCTCTTTCCATGTAAATAATATACTGCTTTTCTATTCTTCCTGCCAAAGTGGGCACCCTCACATTTTCCCACATTATACTCCATCTGCCAAATAGATTCCACTTGCCAACCAATTCTCTTAGAACATAAGAACTAGGAGCAGGAGTAGGCAATTCAGCCCCTCGAGCCTGCCCCGCCATTCATTACGATCATGGCTGATCTCATTTCGGCCTCAACTCCAATTTCCCACCCTCTCCCCATAACCTTTCAACCCATTGCGAATTAAAAATCTGTCTATCTACTCCCTAAATTTATTCAGCGTCTCAGCATCTACTGCACTCTGAGGTAGTGAATTCCACAGATTCACGACCCTTTGAGAAAAGTAATTCCTCCTCAGCTCTGATTTAAATCTACCACCCCTTAACCTAAAACTATGGCCTCTTGTTCTAGAATGCCCCAGAAGGGGAAACATCCGCTCCATGTCTACTTTGTCTATCCCCTTTAGCATCTTATATACCTCAAATAGATCTCCTCTCATCCTTCTAAACTCTAGCGAGTATAGGCCTAAACTACTCAATCTCTCCTCATAAGACAAGCCCCGCATCTCTGGAATCAATCTAGTGAACCTCCTCTGAACCACCTCCAGTGCAACTACATCCTTCCTCAAGTAAGGAGACTAAAACTGTGCACAGTACTCCAGGTGCGGTCTCACCAATGCCTTCTACAGTTGCAACAACACTTCCCTATTTATTCCTTTAGCAATAAATGCCAAAATTCTATTTGCCTTCCTTATTACCTGCTGTACCTGCATACTAGATTTCAGTGATTCATGCACGAGGACACCCAGATCCCTCTGCACTGAAGCATTCTGAAGTTCCTCTCCATTTAAATAATAAGTCACCTTTTTATTCTTCCAACCAAAATGGAGAACCTCACATTTATTCGCGTTAAACTCCGTCTGCCACGTTTTGGCCCGTTCACCTAACTATTCTCATAAAATATGAAGTTGTTGCTTCCCCGGACATTAGAATTCTTCTGATTGTCCTTCGACAAAATGTCTTTTTCCAGCAATACCCTCCGAGTGAAGAAACTCCTCATCTCAATCCTCAAGGGCCCTGCCCCTACATAGAAAATAGGAGCAGGAGTAGGCCATTTGGCCCTTGGAGCCTGCTCCGCTATTCATCATGATCATGGCTGATCATTCAACTCAGTAGCCTGCTCCTGCTTTCTCCCCATACCCTTTCATCCCTTTTGTCCCAAGAGCTATACCTAACTCCTTCTTGAAAACATACAATGTTTTGGTCTTAACAACTTTCTGTGGTAACGAATTCCACAGGCTCACCACTCTCTGGGTGAAGAAATTTCTCCTCATCTCAGTCCTAAATGGTCTACCTCATATCCTCAGACTGTGACCCCTGGTTCTGGACTCCCCCACCATCGGGAACATCCTTCCTGCATCTACTCTGTCTAGTGCTGTTAGAATTTTATAAGTTTCTATCCTCATTCTTCTGAGCTCCAGCAAATAAAATCCTAACCAACTCAATCTCTCCTCATATGTCAGTCCCGCCATCCCAGGGATCAGTCTGGTAAACCTTTGCTGCACTCCCTCTATAGCAAGAACATCCTTCCTCAGATAAGGAGACCAAAACAGCACAAAATATTCCAAGTGTGATCTCACCAAGGCCCTGTACAATTGCAGCAAGACATCCCTGTTCCTGTACTCAAATGCTCTCGCTATGAAGGCCAACATACCATTTGCCTTCTTTACCGCCTGCTGCACCTGCATGCTTACCTACAGCGACTGGTGTACGAGGACACCCAGGTCATTGAGTCATAGAGGTCTACAGCACAGAAAAAGGCCCTTCGGCCCATCGAGCCTGCACCAGTCAAACAAGTACCTAACTATTCTAATCCCATTTTCCAGCACTGGGCCCATAGCCTTGTATGCCATGGCATCGCAATTGCACATCCAAATACTTCTTCAATGTTATGAGGGTTCCTGCCTCTACCACCCTTTCAGGCAGTAAGTTCCAGATTCCCACCACCCTCTGGGTGAAAAAATTCTTTCTCACATCCCCTCTAAACCTCCTGCCCCTTACCTTAAATCTATGCCCCCTGGTTATTGATCCCTCCACCAAGGGGAAAGGTTCCTTCCTGCCTACCCTATCTATGCCCCTCATAATTTTATACACCTCAATCATGACCCCCTCAATCTCCTCTGCTCCATGGAAAATAACCCCAGTCTATTCAATCTCTCCTTATAACTAAAACTTTCCAGCCCAGGCAACATCCTGGGAAATCTCCTCTGCACTCTCTCTAGTGCAGTCACATCCTTCCTATAATGTGGATTACAGAACTGCACACAGTGCTCTGACCTTGTATAGTAAAGTTTTTTTTTTATTCAAAATTCATGGAATCTTGCAGCTTTATTCTCTTAGCAAGTGTCTAGAACCTCAAACTTTGTCTACTTTAAACAAAAAGGTATGGGTCAGAATCACAATGCAGAAGAGGCCCTTCGGCCCATCGAGTCTGCACCGACACGTGAGAAACATCTGATCTACCTACCTAATCCCAATTACCAGCACTTGGCCCATAGTCTTGCCAAGTGCTCATCCAGGTACTTTTTAAAGGATGTGAGGCAACCTGCCTCCACCACCCTCCCAGGCAGTGCATTCCAGATTGTCACCACCCTCTGGGTAAAAAGGTTTTTCCTCACATCCCCCTAAACCTCCTGCCCCTCACCCTGAACTTATGTCCCCTTGTGACTGACCCTTCAACCAAGGGGAACAGCTCCTTCCCATCCACCCTGCCCATGCCCCTCATAATCTTGTACAGCTCAATCAGGTCGCCCATCAGTCTTCTCTGCTCCAACGAAAACAACCCAAGTCTATCCAACCTTTCTTCATAACTTAAATGTTTCATCCCAGGCAACATCCTGGTGAATCTCCTCTGCACCGCCCCCAGTGCAATCACCTCCTTCCTATAATGTGGTGACCAGAACTGCACAGTTCTCCAGCTGTGGCCTCACCAACTCTATACAACTCCAACATGACCTCCCTACTTTTGTAATCTATGCCTCAATTGATAAAGGCAAGTGTCCCATATGCCTTTTTCACCACCCCACTAACATGACCCTCCGCCTTCAGAGATCTATGGATACACACGCCAAGGTCCCTTTGTTCCTCAGAACTTCCTAGTGCCATGCCGTTCATTGAATACTTCCTTGTCAAATTACTCCTTCCACAGTGTATCACCTCACACTTTTCAGGGTTAAATTCCATCTGCCACTTATCTGCCTATTTGACCATCCTGTCTATATCTTCCTGTAGCCCAAGACACTCAAAACTCATTGTTCACCACCCGGGTCCCTAACTGGTTCATACAAAAAACACACAAAATTGGCCATGGTAATGAATCTCAAATCTCAGAATCTCAAACTGTAAGTGTCCTCCAGCTGTGCTTGTGTGGAGAGTGCCTGCACATTGTGAGCATCCATCTCAACACAGCAGATATGATTGCAATTTTTGTGCACTTTATATACAAATGGACCTCTTTGTGATCTTTCTCTTTCTTTCTGTGCATTCTTCTGCCAACTAATTTTAGGTCCCTGAGTGTGCTATGCCTAGGGATGTGCATGAATGATGGTTAGTTGAATTTAAATGTAAATATTCAAAATTGATGAAGAAATCTTTGGTGTGAATTTGGCTCTCGTTGCACATTCCCCTCTCTCAATTTATAGCCATTCAGATAATAATCTGCCTTCCTGTTTTTGCTACCAAAGTGGATGACTTCACATTTATCCACATTATACTGCATCGGCCATGTGTTTGCCCACTCACTCAGCTTGTCCAAAACACATTGAATCATCTCTGCATCCTCCTCACAGCTCACCCTCCCACCCAGCTTTGTGTCATCTGTAAATTTGGAGATATTACATTTAGTTCCTTCATCTAAATCATTAATATATATTGTGAATAACCGGGGTCCCAGCACCGATCCCTACGGTACCCCACTAGTCACTGCCTGCCATTCGGAAAAAGACCTGTTTATTCCTACTCTTTGTTTCCTATCTGCCAACCAGTTTTCTATCCATCTCAATACACTACCCCCAATCCCATGCACTTTAATTTTACATGCTAATCTCTTATGTGGGATTTTGTTGAAAGCCTTCTGAAAGTCCAAACAAACCACATCCACTGGCTCCCCTTCATCAACTCTACTAGTTACATCCTCGAAAAATTCCAGTAGATTTGTCAAGCATGATTTCCCTTTCGTAAATCCATGCTGACTCTGTCCAATTCTGCCACTGTTTTCCAAGTGCTCAGCTATTAAATCTTTTATAATGGACTCTAGAATTTTCCCCACTACCGACATCAGGCTGTCTGGTCTATAATTCCCTTTTTTCTCTCTGCCTCCCTTTTTAAATAGTGGGGTTACATTAGCTACCCCAATCTGTAGGAACTGTTCCAGAGTCTATAGAATCTCGGAAGATGACCACCAATGCATCCACTATTTCTAAGGCCACTTCCTTCAGTACTCTGGGATGTAAATTATCAGGCCCTGGGGATTTATCGGCCTTTAATCCCATCAATTTCCCCAACACCGTTTCCCTACTAAGACTGGTTTCTTTTAGTTCCTCCCTTTCACTAAACCCTGTGTTCCCCAACATTTCTGGTATGTTATTAGTGTCCTCCTTTGTGAAGACAGAACCAAAGTATGTATTTAGTTGGTCAGCCATTTCTTTGTTCCCCATTATAAATTTCCCTGTTTCTGACTGTAAGGGCCCTAGATTTGTCTTCACCAATCATTTTCTGTTCACATACCTATAGAAACTTTTACTATCAGTTTTTATGTTCCTGCGACTGTGTTCCCTGGTTCCAGACCCCTGAGCCAGAAGAAACATCCTTCCTACATCCACACTGTCACAGAATCACAGAATTGTTATGTCGAAGAAGGCCATTCGGCCCATCGTGTCTGCCTCAGCTGTCCAAATGAGCATTACGACTTAGTGCCATTCTCCTGTCTTTTTCCCGTACTCTTGCAGATTGTTTCTGTTTAAATAATCATCTAATGCCCTCTTGAATGTCTCAATTGAACCTGCCTCCACCACACTTCCAGCCAGTGCATTCCAGACCCAAACCACTCGCTGTGTGAAAAAGTTTTTTCTCATGCCACATTTGCTTCTTTTGCAAATCACTTTAAATCTGTGCCCTCTCATTCTCAATCCTTTTACGAGTGGGAACAGTTTCTCCCTAATCTACTCTATCCAGCTACATCATGATTTTGAATATCTCTATTAAATCTCCTCTTTGCCTTCTCTCCCAGGGGCACTGTAAGAATTTTTTACACTTCAATTTACTTCACATTCTTCTAAATTCTAGAGAATGCAAGCCCAGCCTCCTCAATCTTTCCTCATTGGACTCTGCCAACATCCCAGGGATTAGTCTGGTCCATTGCACTCGCTCTATGGCTGGTATATTCTTCTTTATGTGAGAAGACCAAAACTGCACACAATACGCCAGGTGTAGTTTCACCAAGACTATGTACATCCACAGCAAGACTTCCTTGCTCAGATCTTCTCGCAATAAAGTCTAACATACCATTTGCCTTCCTAATTGCTTGTTGCACCTGTATGTTAGCTTTCATTGACTTATGAACAAGAACACCCAGGACTCTTTGGACATCAACTCAATCTCTCCCCATTTAAGAAACACTCTGCATTTCTTTTTCCTCCAGTAAAGTGGTTAACTTCACATTTTTCCACATTATATTCCATCTGCCATGTTCTTGCCCACTCACATAGTCTGTCTAAGTCTCCTTGAAGCCTCTTTGCACCTTCCTCACAACTCACATTCCCACCAAGTGTTGTGTCATTAGCAAATTTGCAAACATTACAATTGGTCTCCACATCCAAATCATTGATATAGATTGTGAATAGTTGGGGTTCAAACACTGGTCCTTGCGGTACCCACAAGTCACAGTCTGCCAACCTGAGAATGATCTACTTATCCCCACATTTGGTTTTCTGTCCGCTAACCAATCCCCAATCCATGCCATCATATTACTTCCAATCCTATAAGCTCTAACTTTGATTACTAACTTCCTTATTAAAAGCCTTCTGAGAATCCAAATATACCACCGATGCACAGGGGCAGCAGTGTGTACCATCTACAAGAGGCACTCACTGAAGGAATTCAACAAGGCTCTGTAGACATCACCTTCCAAACCCATGACCACTACCGTCTAGAAGGACAAGGGCAGCGGACACATGGGAACACCACCACCTGGAAGTTCCCCTCCAAGTCACTCACCATCCTGACTTGGAAATATATCACCGTTCCTTCACTGTCGCTGGGTCAAAATTCTCCCTTACAGCACTGTGGATGTACCTACACCACATGGACTGCAGTAGTTCAAGAAGCCAGCTCACCCACCACCTTCTCAAGGGCAATTAGGGATGGGCAATAAATGCTGGCCCAGCCAGCGACACCCACATCCTGTGAATGAATTAAAAAATACACATCCGCTGATTCTCCCTTATGTATTCTATTAGTAACGTCGTCAAAAAACTCCAACATGATTGTCAAACATGATTTCCCTTTCATAAATCAATGCTAGTTCTCCCCAATCTCACCATTATTTTCTAAATGCCTAGTTATCACATCCTTTATTACAGATTCTAGCATTTTCCCTACTACTGATGTCAGACGAACAGGTCTGTAGTTTCCCGTTTTCTCTCTCCCTCCTTTCTTAAGTGGTGGGGTTACAATTGCTAACTTCCAAACTGCAGGCACCATTCCAGATGATCGCTGATGAATCTACTATCCCTACAACCACCTCTTTCAACACTCTGGTATGTAAACCATCAGATCCAGGGGATTTATCAAATTTTAATCCCACTAATTTTTACGAATGCTAATTTCTCTTGGGTCCTCAATCTCACTAGTCCCTTGGCTCCCCAATATTTCAAAGATATTTTTTGTATCTTCCTCCATGAAGACAGAGACAAAGTATTGGTTTTGTTTCTCTGCCATTTCCTTAGTATCCATTGTAAATTCTCTATCCTCTGGCTGTAATGGGCCCACGTTTATCTTGACTAACATTTTCCTTTTCACATATCTATCAAAGCTTTTACAGGCTGTTTTTATGTTCCTTGCTAGTTTACTTTCATATTCTATTTTCTCTTTCTTTATCAATTTCTTAGTTCTCCTTTGCTGAATTTTAAAATGCTCCCAATCCTCAGGCTTACTTTTTCTTGGCAACTTTATATGCCTCTGACTTTGATCTGATAGAATCCTTAACACCTCCTGTTAGCCATGGTTGAATCACTTCTCCTGTCACTTTTTGGGTCAGAAAGGAATGTAAGTTTGAGTATTGCTGAAAAAAGACACATGTTGCTGAAGCTTTTCATCTTGCACTTATTAGGACAATTTGCAAGAATGCCAAATTGTAAAGGGAACCAGAATTTACTAAATTCTAAAGGGGGAGGGCAGTCAGAGATCGTGGTACAGCGACATAGGTAGAAAGAGGGATGAGGTCCTGCAAGCAGAATTTAGGGAGCTAGAAAGCAGATTTAAAAATAGGACCTCAAAGGTATTAATCTCTGGATTACTTCCGATGCCACGCGCTAGTGAGTATAGAAATAGGAGGTTAGTCCAGATGAATGAGTGGCTGGAGAGATGGCACAGGAGGGAGGGATTTAGATTTCTGGGACATTGGGACCGTTTCTGGGGGTTGTGGGACCTGTACAAGGTGGACAGGTTGCACCTGAACCGGAATGGGACCAACATCCCTGTGGGGAGGTTTGCTAGTGCTGTTGGGGAGGGTTTAAACTAACTTGGCAGGGGAATGGGATCCTGAGAGGAGGTTCAGCAGGGGGAGATGCACAGCAAAAATTAGAAAAGAGAGCAAGTGAGTCTGGCATAGAAATTATAGGCCAATTAAGGCACAAGGGAGTTTGGCAAGGTTGGATGGTGTTTATTTTAATTCAAAGAGTCTGACGAATAAGGTAGATGAGTTGAGGGCACAAATTAACACTTGGAAGTATGATGTCATTGCTGTCACAAAAACATGGTTGAGAGAGGGGCAGGATTAGCAGCTCAATATTCCAGGCCCCCAATTTTCAGCAATTCTGAGGGACAGAATTAATCTACACTTGGAGAGGCAGGGATTAATCAAGGACAGTCAGCATGGTTTTGTTAAGGGAAGGTCATGTCTGACCAATTTGATTGAATTTTTCGAAGAGGTGACCAGGTGTGTAGTTGAGGGCAATGCATTAACGTAGTTGACTTGGACTTCAGCAAGGCTTTTGATAAGATCCCACATGGGAGACTGATAACGAAGGTAAGAGCCCATGAGATCCCAGGAAATTAGGCAAATTGGATCCAGAATTGGCTGAGTGGCAGGAAGCAGAGGGTGATGGTCGAGGGGTGTTTTTGTGATTGGATGCCTGTGTCCAGAGGGGTTCCACATGGATTGGTGTTGGGTCCCTTGCTGTTTGTGATATATATAAATGATTTCGACTTGAATGTAGGAGAGTTGATCAGTAAGTTCGCGGATGACACGAAAATTGGTGGAGTGATAATTAGTGAGGAGGATAACCTTAGAATACAGGAGGATATAGACGGGCTGGTCAGATGGGCTGATCAGTGACAAATGGAATTTAATCCGGATAAGTGTGAGGTGATGCACTTGGACAGGACAAACAAGGCACGGGAATACATGATGAAGTACCAAGGATCAGAGGGACCTTGGTGTGCATGTCCACTGGTCCTTTAAGGTAGCGAGACAGGTAGATAAGGTGGTTAAGAAGACATATGGATACTTGCCTTTATTAGCCGAGACATAGAATATAAGAGCAGGGAGGTTAGGCTGGAATTGTATAAGACGCTGGTTAGGCCACAGCTAGAGTATTGCGTGCAGTTCTGGAATCCACATTATAGGAAGGATGTGATTGCAGTAGAGAGAGAGTGCAGAGGAGATTTACCAGGATGTTTCCTGGGCTGAAGAGTTTTAGTTATGAGGAGAGATTGGATAGACTGGGGTTATGTTCCACGGAGCAGAGGAGATTGACGGGGGACATGATTGCGGTGTATAAAATTATGAGGGGCATAGATAGGGTAGACAGGAAGCAACGTTTCCCCTTGTTGGAGGGATCAATAACCAGGGGGCTTAGATTTAAGGTAAGGGGCAGGAAGTTTAGAGGGGGTGTGAGGAAGAATTTTTTCACCCAGAGGGTGGTGGGAATCTGGAACTCACTGCCTGAAAGGGTGGTAGAGGCAGAAACCCTCATAACATTGAAGAAGTATTTGGATGTGCACTTGCGATGCCATGGCATACAAGGCTATGGGCCTAGTGCTGGAAAATGGGATTAGAATAGTTAGGCACTTGTTTGTTTGACTGGTGCAGACTCGATGGGCCGAAGGGCCTTTTTCTGTGCTGTAGACCTCTATGACTATATTATACTGCATGAGAACAGAATGCTAATTGGTTCACAAGTAGGGACTCTGATCTGTAGAGTCATTGCCATGGAGAATACATCTGTTTTTTAAAAAATTCATTAATGGGATGTGGGCTTCGCTGGCTGGACCAGCATTTATTGCCCATCCCTAGTTGCCCTTGGTGGTGAGCTGCCTTCTTGAACCGCTGCAGGAGGTGGGTCACTCGTCACACGATTCCTAGCCTCTGGCCTGTTCTTGTAGCCATAGTATTTATATGGCCAGTCCAGTTCAGTTTCTGGTCTATGGTAACCCACAGGGTGTTGATTGTGATGGATTCAGTGATGGTAATGCCATTGAACATTATTGGGTGCTGGTTGGATTCTGTCTTGCTGGGGAAGGTCTGACACTTGTGTGGTGAGAATGTTACTTGCCACTTGTCAGCCCAAGCTTGGACATTGTCCAGGTCTTGCTGCATTTGGACATGGACTGCTTCAGTATCTGAGGAGTCGCAAATGGTGCTGAACATTGTGCAATCGTCAAAGAACATCCCCACTTCTGACCTTATGATGGAAGGAAGGTCATTGATGAAGCAGCTGAAGATGGTTGGGCCCAGGACACTACGCTGAGGAACTCCTGCAGTGATGTCCTGGAGCTGAGATGACTGACCTCCAACAACCACAACCATCTTCCTTTGTGCTAGGTATGACTTCAACCAGTGGAGAGTTTTCCCCCTGATTCCCATTGACTCCAGTTTTGCTAGGGCTCCTTGATGCCACACTCAGTCAAATGCAGCCTCGATATCAAGGGCAGTCACTTTCACCTCACCTTGGGAGTTCAGCTCTTTTGTCCATGTTTGAACAAGGCTGTAATGAGGTCAGGAGCTGAGTAGTCCTGGCAGAACCCAAACTGATCATCCACTTGTCACTTCTGACTGATGAATGTAGCAAATGCTTCAGCCTTATCTTTTGCACTGATGTGCTGGGCTCCTCCATCATTGAGGATGGGGATATTTGTGGAGCCTCCTCCTCCAGTGAGTTGTTTAATTGTCCACCACCATTCACGACTGGATGTGGCAGGACTGTAGAGCTTAGATCTGATCCATTGGTTGTGGGATCGCTTAGCCCTGTCTATCACTTGCTGTTTATGCTGTTTGGCATGCAAGTAGTCCTGTGTTATAGCTTCACCAGGTTGACACCTCATTTTAAGGTATGCCTGGTGCTGCTCCTGGCATGCCCTCCTGCACTCTTCATCGAACCAGGGTTGATCCCCTGGCTTGATGGTAATGGTAGAGTGGGGGATATGCTGGGCCATGAGGTTACAGATTGTGTTCGAGTACAATTCTGCTGCTGCTGATGGCCCACAGCATCTCATAGATACCCAGTCTTGAATTGCTAGATCTGTTTGAAATCTATCCCATTTAGCACGGTGGTAGTGCCACACAACACAATTGAGGGCATCCTCAATGTGAGGGCGGGACTTCGTCTCCACAATGACTGTGCGGTGGTCACTCCTACTGATACTGTCATGGGCAGATGCATCTGCAGCAGGCAGGTTGGTGAGGATGAGGTCAAGTATGTTTCTCCCTCTTGTTGGTTCCCTCACCACTTGCAGAAGACCCAGTCTAGTAGCTATGTCATTTAGGACTCAGCCAGCTCGGTCAGTAGTGGTGCTACCGAGACACTCTTGGTGATGGACATTGAAGTCCCTCACTCAGAGTACATTCTGTGCCCTTGCCACCCTCAGTGCTTCCTCCAAGTGATGTTGAACATGGAGGAGCACTGATTCATCAGCTGAGGGAGGGCGGTACATGGTAATCAGCAGGAGGTTTCCTTGCCCATGTTTGACCTGATGCTATGAGACTTCATGGGGTCCAGAGTTGATGTTGAAGACTCCCAGGGCAACTCCCTCCTGACTCTATACCACTGTGCCTATCCTGCTGATGGGACAGGACATACCCAGAGATGGTGATGGTGGTGCCTGCGACAGTTAACTGATGACTGACAGTTAACTGTCAAGCTTTGTTTAAATTCAAACCAGGCAGGTTTACCCTGATTGGTCAAGATAGTGCCCTTGGGAATGAACAAGAAAATTGCTGTCACCCATTTTGTTTAGATGAAAAGGCACAATGTGTGTTCATGTTCTTTCTGCCTGCAAAGAACAGGGCCCTGTGTATTAATATATGTGGCTTCTCGCACGTGCAAGTGAGCCATATTGTGAGCCCAACTGATAATTTTAAATTGGTTGTCAGTATAATTCTTAATTCTTAAGTACGGGCTGCTTGGGTATGGTCTGTACCTTGCCCGTTGCGAACAGCTGAAGGGACATACGGTTTGATACGATCCGCCTCCTGACTATACTGTCTGCAATCACTCATTACAGCTTTGGTTCAGACATGGACAAAAGAGCTGAACGCCCAAGGTGAGGTGAGAGTGACTATCCTTGACATAAACATAGCATTTGACCGAGTGTAGCATCAAGGAGCCCTAGCAAATTTAGAGTCAATGGGAATCAGGGGGAAAACTCTCCACTGGTTAGAGTCATACCGAGCACAAAGGAAGATGGTAGTGGTTGTTGGTTATCAATCAGAGGAGAGTGGGAGAGGAGGACCCTGGGACAGGCAGTCAGCAGCACCTCGTACCTAACATCACAGGAGAAACATATGTTTATTGGTTGGTGAGAAACTGCTGTTGGGGAGTGTCATCAAGTAGCTGGGAATCAGAAAAACACATTTTGAAAAAAAGGGCCTTCTTACATTTAAGTATGAAACACAAGCAATAGGGAAATAAAGTTAAGTCAAGGCAGGGTAAAATAAAGTTGCTTAAGTAAACCAAAGTAAAATAAAGTTAACGCAAGTAAAGTAAATTGAAGCCATGGTAGGACAGTTTGGTGATGTGCAATGCATGTCTTGTAAAATGTGGGAAGTCCTGGATGCCCACTTGTGCAGGAAGCGTCACTAGCTGCAGAACCTTGAGCTCCAGGTTTCGGAACTCAAGCGGTGGCTGGAGTCACTGTGGTGCAACTGTGAGTCTAAGAGCTATGTGGATAGCACATTCAGAGAAGTGGTCACGCCACAGCTTAGGAGCCTGGAGGCAGAAATGGAATGGGTGACCGCCAGGCAGTTCAGGAGAACCAGATAGGCAGTGCAGGAGTCCGCTGGGGTTTTCTGTTTTGGATACCGGTGAGGGAGTTCGTTTCTTGGAGGAGTGCAGTCAGAGCTAAGTTTGTGGCACCAGAGACGGCTCTGCTGCACAAGAGGGGAGAAAGAAGAGGGGAAGAGCAGTAGTGATAGGGGGTTAACTAGTTAGGGGAAAAGATAGGCATTTCTGTGACTGTAGATGTGACTCCAGGATAGTATGCAGTCTGAAACAAAAACAGAAAATGCTAGAAAAGCTCAGGTCTGACAGCATCTGTGGAGAGAGAAAAACAGAGTCCATATGACCCTTCTTCAGAGCTGAAGAGAAGTGGAAATGTGATGAAATTTATACTGTTTAAGTAGGGGTGGGGCAGGTGGAGCTGGATAGAAGGCCAGCGATAAGTGAGGACAAAGGAGGGACAGACAAAGATGTCATGAGCTAAAGGACAAAGGAGTTGTTAATGGTCATGGTAAGTGCTAATAGTGGCATAAAGGTAAAGCAGACAAAGGTAGCATTGTGTGACAGATGGCCCTGTAGGAGAAGGATGGAAAATAGGATAACAGGGGGGGATAAAACTACGGATAAGTGAATAAAGATAAAATAAGTGGATAAAAATAAAAATGAAAATGAATGTGGAAGAAAGGGGCTGAGGATGGAGGAGAGAGTTCATGGTCTGAAGTTGTTAAGTCCAGAAAGCTGAAAGCTGAATAATTGGAAGGTGAGGTGCTTTTTTTTACTCATTCATGCCCATGTTCAGAGGGCATTTAAGAGTCAACCACATTGTTGTATGCCAGACCAGGTAGATTTCCTTCCCTAAAGGGCATTAGTGAACCAGATGGGTTTTTACAACAATCAACTTTTAATTCCAAATTTTTTTAGTTTAAATTTCACCAGCTGCTGTGGTGGGATTTGAACCTAGGTCCCCAAAGTATTATCCCAGGTCTCTGGAATACCAGTCCAGTGACAATACCACTATGCCACCATCTCCCTGATGCCATTCTTCCAGTCTGCGTTGAGCTTCACTGGAACATTGCAGCAGGCCAAGGACGGACATGTGGGCATGAGAGCAGGGTGGAGTGTTGAAATAGCAAGCGACAGGGAGGTCTGGGTCATGCTTGCGGACAGACCGAAGGTGTTCCGCAAAGAGGTCGCCCAGTCTGCGTTTGGTCTCTCCAACGTAGAGGAAACCACATTGGGAGCAGCGAATGCAGTAGACCAAATTGAAGGGGGTGCAAGTGAAATGCTGCTTCACCTGAAAGGAGCGTTTGGGCCCTAGGACGGTGAGGACGTAAAGGGGCAGGCATTGCACCTTCTGTGATTGCATGGGAAGGTGCTGTGGGAAGGAGATGAGGTGTTGGGGGTGATGGAGGAGTGGACCAGGGTGTCCCGGAGGGAATGGTCCCTACGGAATGCTGACGGGGGTGGGGAGTGAGGGGAAGATGTGTTTGGTGGTGGCATCATGCTGGAGTTGGTGGAGGATGATCCTTTGAATGTGGAGGCTGGTGGGGTGAAAAGTGAGAACAAGGGGGACCCTATCATGGTATTTTGCCTCCGTGGTGCCAGGGTTAAGATGTCACAGAGCGGCTGCAGGACATTCTTCTGGGGGAGAGTGGTCAGCCAGAGGTCATTGTCCATGGTGGTACCAATGACTTAGGTAGGAAAGGGGATGAGGTCCTGAAAGCAGACTTTAGGGATCTAGGAAGTAGATTGAAAAGCAGGACCTCAAAAGCCATAATTTCAGGATTACTCCCAGTCCCACATGCAAGCGAGTATGAGCAGAAATAGGAGAATTGAGCGAATAAACAAATCACTGGAAAGCTGGTGTAGAAGGAAGGGCATCAGATTTATGAGGCATTGGGACTGGCCCTGGGGAAGGTAGGACCTGTACAATCCAGACAGTCTACACCTGAACAGGATTGGGACGAGTATCCTCACAGGGAAATGTGCTAATGCTGTTGGCAGGAGAGGTGAGGTGGGAGGGCTAAACTAGATTGACAGGGGAATGGGAACTTGAGGGAAAATTCAGAGCAGGGAACAGGAGATGGAGAATTAGTGAGTGACTCTAAAAGACAGAAGCAGTACAGATTAAAAAGTGTACAGCACAGGAATTTGACATGTTAAAAGGTATATACGTAAATGCAAGGAGCATAGTAAATAAAGCCAATGAGCTGAGGGCACAGACAATTTTGGAGATAGTGACCATAATAATGTTAGATTTAGCATCATTATGGAAAAGGCCAAAGATAGAACAGGAGTAAAAGTTCTAAATTGGGGGAAGACAAATTTTACAAAGCTGAGAGGTGAACTGGCGAGAGAGGATTGGATGCAGCGATTAGAAGGGAAACTGTGTCAAATCAGTGGGAGGCATTCAAAAAGTGAGATTCTACGGACACAGTGTAGACATGTCCCCACAAAGAAAAAGGGTGGGACTGCCAAATCTAGAGCCCCCTGGTTATCCAGAAGCATACAGGCCAAGATAAAGCAGAAAAAGAAAGCTTATGACAATCACAAAAGACTTAATACTGTAGAAAGCCTAAAGGAGTAGAGACAGTAGAGGTTAAATAAAAATGAAAAGTAGGAAAGCAAAGAGAAGATACAAAAAATGTTTGCAGGTAAAATCAAAGAAAATCCTAAGGTGTTTTACCAATACATTAAGAGCAAGGGAATAACTAAGGTAAGGGTGGGGCCTATCAGGGATGTACATGGTAACTTGTGAGTTGATGCTGAGGATGTGGGCAGGGTTCTCAATGGGCACTTTGTCTCTGTCTTCACTAAGGAGAGAGACGATGCAGACATTCTAGTGAAAGAGGAGGAGTGTGAAATATTATATACAAGCATACAGAGAGGAAGTACTGGAGGTACTTGGCATCCTTGAAGGTGGATAAATCACCAGGGCCGGACGGATTGTATCCCAGACTGTTGAAGGAAGCCAGGGAGGAAATAGCAGATCCTCTGATTTCCAATCCTCACTCAGGTGAAGTCCCAGAGGATTGCAGGTCTGTGAACATTGTACCATTATTTGAAAAGGGTGCGTCGGATAGACCAGGAAATTACAGGCCAGTCGGTTTGACTTCAGCGGTGGGAAAATTATTGGAAACAATCCTGAGAGACAGGATAAACTGTCACTTAGAAAGGCACGGATTCATCAGGGATAGTCAGCATGGTTTTGTTAGGGGAAGATTGTGGCTTACTAATTTAGACAAATGTTTTGAGGAAGTGACAAGGAGGATTGATGAGAGTAGTGTAGTGGATGTTGTCTACATGGATTTCAGTAAGGCATTTGATAAGGTTCCACATGGCCGACTGGTCAGGAATGTGAGATCCCATGGGATACAGGGGAAGGAGGCAGGTTGGATCCAAAATTGGCTCAGTGACAGGAAACAAAGGGTAATGGTGGATGGATGTTTTTGCGAATTGAAAATGGTTGCCAGTGGTGTTCCACAGGGCTCAGTGCTGGGCCCTTGCTGTTTGTTGTATATATTAACGATTGAGACTTGAACGTGGGAGTATGATTGGGAAATTTACAGATGACACAAACCTTGGCCGTGTAGTTGATAGTGAAGAGGATAGCTGTCCACTCCAGAATGATATCAATGGTTTGGTTGAGTGGGCGGAGAAGTGGCAATTGGAATTCAGTCTGGAAAAGTGTGAGGTAATGCATTTGGGGAGGGAAAACAAAGCAAGGGAATAGTCAATAAACAGGAGGATACTGAGAGGGGTAGAGGAAGTGAGAGACCTTGGAGTGCATGTCCATAGGTTCCTGATGGTGGCAGGATGGGTGGATGAGGTGATAAAGAAAGCATATGGAATGTTTTCCTTTATTGGGCGAGGGATTGAAAACAAAAGCACGGATATAATGATGGAACTGCATAAAAAGCTGCTTAGGCCACAGCTGGAATTTTGTCAGTTCTAGTCACCACATTACAGGAAGGACATAATTGCTCTGGAGAGAGTACAGAGGAGATTTACAAGAATATTGCCAGGCCTTGAAAATTGGAGCTACGAGGAGAGATTGGATAAGCTATATTTCTTTTCCTTAGAACAGAGGAGGCAAAGGGGTGACCTAATTGAGTTGTACAAAATTATGAGGGGCCTAGATAGGGGCGACAGGAAAGACTTGTTTCCCCCTCGCTGAGGGGTCAGTTACCAGGGGGAACAGATTGAAGGTGATTGGTAGAAGGATTAGGGGGAACATGAGGAAAGACTTTTTCACCCAGAGGGTGGTGAGTGTCTGGGATTCACTGCCTAAGTTGGTGGTTGAGGCTGAAACCCTCACCTCATTTAAAATGTACCTGGATCTGCATGGAGCTGGTGCTGGAAAGTGGGATTAAAATGAGTGGCTAGTTTCTTTTTTGCTCGTTTTGGCCAGCGCAGACATGATGGGCTGAATGGCCTCTTTTTGCACTGTAACTTTTCTGCAATTCTATCATCTCAGCTCCAGGACATCACTGCAGGAGTTCCTCAGGGTAGTGTCCTAGGCCCGACCATCATCAGCTGCTTCATCAATGACCTTCCTTCCTTCATAAACTCAGAAGTGGGGATGTTTGCTGATGATTGCACAATGTTCAGCACCATTCACGACTCCTCAGATACTGAAGCAGTCCATGTCCAAATGCAGTAAGACCTGGACAATATCCAGGCTTGGGCTGACAAGTGGCAAGTAACATTCGCGCCACACAAGTGTCAGGCAATGACTATCTCCAACAAGAATCTAACCATCGCCCCTTGACATTCAATGGCATTACCATCACTGAATCCCCCACTATCAACATCCTGGGGGTTACCATTGACCAGAAACTGAACTGGACTAGCCAAATAAATACTGTGGCTACAAGAGCAGGTCAGAGGCTAGGAATCCTGTGACAAGTAACCCATCTCCTGACTCCCCAAAGCCTGTCCATCATCTGCAGGAGTGTGATGAAACACTCTCCGCTTGCCTGGATGAGTGCAGCTCCAACATCATTCAAGAAGCTGGACACCATCCAGGACAAAGCAGCCCACTTGATTGGCACCACATCCACAAACATTCACTCCCTCCACCACCGACGCACAGTAGCAGCAGTGTGTGTACCATCTACAAGATGCACTGCAGGAATTCATCAAGGCTCCTTCAACAGCACCTTCCAAACCCATGACCACTACCATCTAGAAGGACAAGGACAGCAGATAGATGGGAACACCAATACCTGGAAGATTCCCTCCAAGTCACTCACCATCCTGACTTGGAAATATATCACCGTTCCTTCACTGTCACTGGGTCAAAATCCTGGAACTCTCTCCCTAACAGCACGGTGGGTGTACCTACACCACATGGATTGCAGCGGTTCAAGAAGGCAGCTCACCACCACCTTCTCAAGGGCAACTAGGGATGGGCAATAAATGCTGACCTAGACATCAAAGCCCACATCCCGTGAATTAATATTTAAAAAAATGAATGTGTGAGAATTTTATTCGTATGTTGAATGTGGCCTAAAGCAGAAAACTGAAATAAATTCTGGTGGTTTGGTCTCATAATTCAAGTGAATATTATGCTCCATGTTGTTTGCTGTTTCCCTCCCTATTGATTTTTCTTTTTTATTCATGCTTAAGGATGAATCTTGAGATCTCTTCAAATAATCACCTGCATCGATAAACAGGTTCAAAAGTCATATAGTGAGAAAAAGTCATGGTGAAAACTTAAATGATTCTGGCTGAATTCTCATTAGGACAAATGACTGTTTGATATTGGACCATGTTTGGTACCTACATCTGAAAGGGTGACTCACTCACTTTTATATACATAACCCATGTGCCCAATGTGCCCTCAGTTCAACAACAGGGTTCTTTTGGCTTTTAAAGGTTGTGAGTGAAGCTCCAGCATCTCCATCGCAACTTTAGCCTTCTCCCTTTAAGCTGATGATACTGAAGCTTTTGAGTTTTCCTTTACCAATTGAGTGTGACCTACATGTGACTCCAGACCCACAGTAACAAAGTTGACTCTTAACTCTCCCCTGCAACAGCTGAGCAAGCCCACGTGGTTCAAAGGCAATTAGGGATGGGCAACAAAAGCTGCTCTTGCCAGCAACACCTTCATCCAATGAAAGAATGATGATGAAAAGTGTACTGACACACATTCCACATGGTGCACTGCTTTGTACAGAGTGTAAATTCCTGATTAAATCACTATTACTTGCATTTTTGCTGACTAGTTAATCAGTTTGGTATTTTCTCCACAGATTTTTTACTCCTACGTCTTGACCATAATGACTGCATATCAAGTAATGCAATAGAGCCCAAAGCAACATGTGGAAGCACTGTTACACAATAGAATTTATGATGTCTTGTGGTGAGATAGACTCCTGGATATTGGAATATTAGCACAAACTTGACTGTCCATCTATCCAGACCTGAAAACTAATACCATGTCATCATCCACTTGCTCAAACTGCCATCCAATCCCTCTGCATATTAGTGGATAACAATTTTTCTAACTCTGCGTGTGTGTTTTCAGAAATATTGGTTTCTAATGTAAAGTGGTGGTGAGTGGCATTTCAGATCATATAAATTATATGATATATGATTATTTCACACCCATTTCTTATGTACTCAACATTTAAACTAATTGTTAAATAGATTAAATTAGTTACTGTTATTTATTTACAATAAATTATTGACATGTTTTGTCACTGGTGCTTCTGTTGTGATAGGTACAATACCAGTTTCCAGATACACGTTTCAAATGAAGGTGAACTGGCTGTGCTGTTCTAAAAGCACACCATAAACCAGGTGGTATTACACTTCATTACCAGTCTCTGCTCATTGGACAATGTCAGCCAGAGTGGCAATAGTGCCACTGCAATTATGCTTAGTGCACCTGAACTAGATGTTAACAGGATCCACACCAGCTGGTGAAGTCAAAACTAAGACACAGAGCCTTTCTTTGCCAAGAGAGTTTGTTTGGGGTCAACACTCTTCACATCCCCCCAGTGTCACTCTTTTAACAAAACAATAAATCAAGAAAATAAACAAATAAACTGATTAAGAAGGGAATAGCCCCTTTAACAGGTACTGTAACAAAAGGACAAAATGTTAAAGGAAACTTATCAAACTAAGCCAAAATGTCATAATGAGGGCTGACAATGCACTCGAGATCAGATCTAAGCTTGGATGTCCTGCCACATACAGTCATGAATGGTGGTGGACAATTAAACAATCGCTGGAGGAGCCTCCACAAATATCCCTATCCTCAATGATGGAGGAGCCCAGCACATCAGTGCAAAATATAAGGCTGAAGCATTTGCAACAATCTTGAGCGCATGATCGATCTCAGCCTCCTCCGGAGGTCCCCAGCATCACAGATACCAGTTTTCAGCCACTTCGATTCACTCCACGTTATATCAAGAAACAGCTGGAGGCACTGGATACTGCAATGGCTATGGGCCCTGACAATATTCCGGCAATAGTACTGAAGACTTGTGCTCCAGAACTTGCTGCGCCCCTAGCCAAGCTGTTCCAGTACAGCTACAACACTCGCATCTGCCCGGCTATATGGAAAATTGCCCAAGTATATCCTGGACAAAAAGCAGGACAAATCCAAACCGGCCAATTACCGCCCCATCAGTCTACCCTCAATCATAAATAAAGTGATGAAAGGGTGAAACAGTGCTATGAAGTGACACTTGCTTAGTAATAACCTACTCACCGACACTCAGTTTGGGTTCTGCCAGGGTCACTCAGTTCCTGATGTCATTATAGCCTTGGTTCAGGCATGGACAAAAGAGCTTAACTCCAGAGGTGAGGTGAGAGTGACTGCCCTTGACTTCAAGGCAGCATTTGACCAAGTGTGGCATCAAGGAGCCCTAACAAAACAGGAGTCAATGGGAATCAGGGGAAAAGCTCTCTGCTGGTTAGAGTGATACCTAGCACAAAGGAAGATGATTGTGGTTGTTAGAGGTCAATCACCTCAGCTCCAAGACACTGTGTCCTCAGCCCAATCATCTTCAGCTGCTTCATCAAAGACCTTCCTTCCATCATAAGGTCAGAAGTGGGGATATTCGCTGATGATTGCACAATGTTCAGCACCATTCATAACTCCTCAGATACTGAAGCAGTCCATGTCCAAATGCAGCAAGACCTGGACAATATCCAGGCTCGGGGCTGACAAGTGGCAAGTAACATTCCACGCCACACAAGTGTCAGGCAATGACCATCTCCAACAAGAGAGAATCTAACCATCGCCCCTTGACACTGAATCCCCCACTATCAACACTCTTGGGGTAACCATTGACCAGAAACTGAACTGGTCTAGCCATATAAATACTATGGCTGCAAGAGTAGGTCAAAGGCTAGGAATCCTGTGGCAAGTAACTCATCTCCAGACTCCCCAAAGCCTGTCCACCATCTACAAGGCACAAGTCAGGAGTGCGATGGAATACTCCCCACTTGCCTGGATGAGTGCAGCTCCAAAACATCGAAGAGGTTTGACACCATCCAGGACAAAGCAGCCGCTTGATTGGCACCACATCCACAAACATTCACTCCCTCCACCACCGACGCACAGTAGCAGCAGTGTGTGTACCATCTACAAGATACACTGCAGGAATTCATCAATGCTCCTTCAACAGCACCTTCCAAACCCACGACCACTACCATCTAGAAGGACAAGGGCAGCAGACAAATGGGAGCACCACCAACTGGAAGTTCCTCTCCAAGCCACTCACCATCCTGACTTGGAAATATATCACCGTTCCTTCACTGTCGCTGGGTCAAAATCCTGGAACTCCCTCCCTAACAGCACTGTGGGTGTACCTATATCACATGGACTGCAGTGGTTCAAGAAGGCAGCTCATCACCACCTTTTCAAGGGCAGTTAGGGATGGGCAATAAATGTTGCCCCAGCCAGCGAAGCCCACATCCCATGAATGACTAAACACCAGCCTCTGCGATGCCCAGCAGTCGCAGAAGGCCTCAAGAGTACCCAGTGGACACTGTGTGCTTCCTCTCCAAGGACATCCAGGAGCAAACATAGCCACTGAAGAGGGGCAGACCACCGGGCCAGATGTCCCCCTCTACTGCCTGATGCCTGGAGCAATTGAAGGCCACCTTGGCCAGGCCCAGGAGCGGGCTTACAAGGAGGTCCTCCACCTTGTGCCTGCCCCTCTCTGTACTGGGTAGCCAAAGATCTGTTGCGTGGGGCTGAAGCACAATCAAAGATTGAGGTGCAGCCCCTCCAATCATGATAAAAGGGGTGCAACCTCATGAAATCTGCATAGGCATGGAACACAAACTCCTCGAGGCTGCAGAAAATACAGGCATCCTGGGAGTCCATGAACCATGCTAACCTAGGACTGTAAGGAACTGCTGCATACAACACCTTCCACCCCAAATTCCCGATGGAAAAGGGAAGGACTTCCACCCCGATGGAAGCAAAAAAAAAATGAATAAACAAACAGCCCAGAGCAAAGGGAGCAAGAGGGAGAGGGGGAGGGGGAGAGGGGGAGAGCGAGAGGGGGAGGGGGAGAGGGAGAGGCGGAGAGCGAGTGGGGGAGAGAGAGGGGGAGAGCGAGAGGGAGAGGGGGAGAGGGAGAGGGGGATGGGGAGAGCGAGAGGGGGAGAGCGAAAGGGAAAGGGGGAGACCGTGAGGGAGAGGGGGAGAGGGGGAGAGGGAGAGGGAGAGAGCGAGAGGGGGAGAGAGGGAGGGGGAGAGAGGGAGGGGGAGAGGGGGAGGGGGAGAGGGGGAGGGGAAGAGAGGGAGGGGGAGAGGAAGAGCGGGAGGGGGAAGGGGAGAGCGGGAGGGGGAGAGGGAGAGCGGGAGGGGGAGAGGGAGAGCGGGAGGGGGAGAGGGAGTGAGAGGGGGAAAGGGAGAGAGAGCGAGAGGGGGAGAGAGGGAGGGAGAGAGAGGGGAGTGGGAGTGGGAGAGGGAGAGAGCGAGAGGGGGAGAGGGAGGGGGATGGGGAGAACAAGAGGGAGGGGGTGGGAGAGCAAGAGGGAGAGGGGGTGGGAGAGCGGTAGAGGGAGGGGGAGAGGGAGGGGGGAGGGGGAGAGCGGGGGGGAGAGCGAGAGGGGGAGAGGGAGAGCGGGAGAGGGAGAGGGGGAGAGCGACAGGGAGAGGGGGAGAGCGAGGGGGGAGAGGGAGAGGGGGTGGAGGGAGAGCGAGAGGGAGATGGAGAGAGGGGAGAGGGAGAGCGGGAGGGAGAGGGGGAGAGCGGGAGGGAGAGGGGGAGAGCGAGAGGGGAGAGCGAGAGGGGGAGAGGGAGAGTGAGAGGGAGATGGAGAGAGCGAGAGGGGGAGAGGGAGAGAGGGGGAGAGCGAGGGGGAGAGCGAGAGGGGGAGAGGGAGAGGAGGAGAGCGAGAAGGGAGAGGGGAGCGGTAGGGGGAGGGGGAGAGCCGGAGGGGGAGAGGGAGAGGGGGAGAGGGAGAGTGAGAGGGGAGAGGGGGAGGGGGAGAGATGGAGGGGGAGATGTGGAGGGAGAGGGGGAGGGGGAGAGGGGGAGGAGGAGAGGGGGAGGCAGAGAGGGGGAGGGGGAGAGGGAGAGGGGGAGAATGAGAG
The DNA here is from genome assembly GCF_964194155.1 of Cetorhinus maximus. NCBI lineage: Eukaryota > Metazoa > Chordata > Chondrichthyes > Lamniformes > Cetorhinidae > Cetorhinus > Cetorhinus maximus. The sequence goes on from NC_135879.1 coordinate 250,128,721, forward strand.
TGAGACGGGGAGGGGTAGAGAGCGAGAGGGAGAGGGGGAGGGTGAGAGGCAGGGGGGAAGGGGGAGGGGGGGAGGGGGAGAGGGGGAGGGGGAGAGGGGGAGAGGGGGAGAGGGAGAGGGGAGAGCGAGAGGGAGAGGGGGGGAGCAAGAGGGAGAGGGGGAGAGGGAGAGGGGGAGGGGGAGAGAGCGAGAGGGAGAGGGGAGGGGGAGAGAGCAAGAGTGAGAGAGCGAGAGGGAGAGGGGGGAGGGAGATGGGGAGAGCGAGAGGGGGAGAGGGAGAGGGGGAGGGGGAGAGAGCGAGAGGGAGAGGGGGAGGGGGAGAGGGGGAGAGGGAGAGGGGAGGGGGAGAGAGCAAGAGGGAGAGGGATAGGGGGAGAGGGGGAGGGAGAGGGGGAGAGTGAGAGGGGAGGGGGAGAGGGAGAGGGGAGAGGGAGAAGGGGAGAGGGAGGAGCGAGGGAGGGGAGAGCGGGAGGGAGGGAGAGGGGGAGAGGGGGAGGGGGAGAGCGAGAGGGAGGGGGTAGAGCGAGCGGAGAGGGGAGAGGGGAGAGCGAGAGGGAGATGGAGAGAGCGAGAGGGGAGAGGGTGGAGGGGGAGAGTGAGAGGGGCAGAGTGAGAGAGCGAGAGGGAGAGAACGAGAGGGGGATAGCGAGAGGGAGAGGGGGAGAGGAAGGGGGATGGGGGAGAATGAGAGGTAGAGGGGGAGAGCGAGAGGGGAGAGCGAGAGGGAGAGGGGTAGAGGGGAGAGTGAGAGGGGAGAGGGGGAGGGGGAGAGGTGGAGGGGGAGATGTGGAGGGAGAGGGGGAGGGGGAGAGGGGGAGGAGGAGAGGGGGAGGCAGAGAGGGGGAGGGGGAGAGGGAGAGGGGGAGAATGAGAGTGAGACGGGGAGGGGGAGAGAGCGAGAGGGAGAGGGGGAGGGTGAGAGGCAGAGGGGAAGGGGAGAGGGGGAGGGGGAGGGGGAGAGGGGAGAGGGGAGAGCGAGAGGGAGAGGGGGAGAGTGAGAGGGGGAGGGGGAATGGGAGAGGGGGAAGAGGGAGAGGGGGAGGGGGAGAGAGCAAGAGGGAGAGGGATAGGGGGAGGGGGAGAGGGGGAGAGGGGGAGGGGGAGAGTGAGAGGGGGAGGGGGAGAGTGAGAGGGGGAGGGGGGAGGGGGAGGGGGAGAGGAGGGGGGAGGGGGAGAGGGAGGGGGGAGGGGGAGTGGGAGAGGGGGGAAGAGGGAGAGGGGACAGGACAGATGGGCAGACACCTCGATGTTCCCGGGAGTGGTTTGGAGGGGGGGTGGGGGTGTGGTGTATTCTCTGATCTGCACCTGGGAAGCTGGCACGGCCTTGGCCCGGTTCAGGAATGATGTGGAATGTGGTTGGACACAGTTGACTCTGGGCAGTACGAGCTAGCCCAGGCAATGCGAGGGAGGGCAGAGTGAGGTGCAGGTGATCTTCCCCTCGAATCTCAGTCTCTCACAGCCCTCCCTGCTCAGATGTTCTATTCCTCACTTTGCAGACAACCAAACAGTCCAAAGACTGTTCCTAACCTTCCCCAGGCTTCCGTCTTTGGCACAGGAGCAGGCCTCTCCATCTGCATGTATGCAGGTCCTTTCCCTCGGCTCTCCACAAAACTCCCACCCCACGGCTCTTCAGCCCTTGCTAGGACCGGCAAGGCCACACCCTGCAGAAGCAGCAGCGTGTTTTAGTCTTCAAAAGAAGAAGAGAAACTCAAAGTCCCGAACCCCTTTCACCTCCTTCCAGGCAGCCATCTTCCCCCAGTTAAGGACCAGAAGGAAAATCACCAGCAGCTGATACAGCCACAGGAGTCCAGCAGCAACTCCACCTCCAGACACAGCAGCAACTCCACCTCCAGAAACAGCAGCAACTCCAGCTCCAGACACAGCAGCAACTCCAGCTCCAGACACAGCAGCAACTCCAGCTCCAGACACAGCAGCAATTCCAGCTCCAGATACAGCAGCAAACCCAGCTCCAGACATAGTGGCACCTCCAGCTCCAGACACAGCAGCAACTCCAGCTCCAGACACAACCAGAGCAGCAACTCCAGCACCAGTCACAGCAGCAACTCCAGCTCCAGACACAGCAGCAACTCCAGCTCCAGACACAGCAGCAACTCCAGCACGAGACAAAGCAGCTACTCCAGCTCCAGACACAGCAGCAACTCCAGCTCCAGACACAGCAGCAACTCCAGCTCCAGACACAGCAGCAACTCCAGCTCCAGACACAGCAGCAACTCCTGCTCCAGACACAACAGCAACTCCAGTTCCAGACACAACAGCAACTCCAGCTCCAGACATAGCAACAACAGCTCCAGACACAGCAGCAACACTAGCTCCAGACACAGCAGCAATTCCAGCTCCAGACATAGCAGCAACTCCAGCACCAGACACCGCAGCAACTCCAGCACCAGACACAGCAGCAACTCTAGCTCCAGACACAGCAGCAACTCTAGCTCCAGACACAGCAGCAACTCCAGCTCCAGACATAGCAGCAACTCCAGCACCAGACACCGCAGCAACTCCAGCACCAGACACAGCAGCAACTCTAGCTCCAGACACAGCAGCAACTCCAGCACCAGACACCGCAGCAACTCCAGCTCCAGACAAATCAGCAAGAGCTCCAGACACAGCAGCAACTACACCACCAGACACAGCAGCAATTCAAGCACCATACACAGCAGCAACTCCCGTTCCAGACACAGCAGCAACTCCAGCTCCTGACACAACCACAGCATCAACTCCAGCACCAGACAGAGCAGCAACTCGAGCAGCAGACACTACTACAGCAACTCCAGCTCCAGAAACAACAGCAACTCCAGCACCAGACACAGTAGCAACTCCAGCTCCAGACACAGCAGCAACTCCAGCTCCAGACACAGCAGCAACTCCAGCTCCAGACACAGCAGCAACTCCAGCACCAGACACCGCAGCAACTCCAGCTCCAGACAAATCAGCAAGAGCTCCAGACACAGCAGCAACTACACCACCAGACACAGCAGCAATTCAAGCACCATACACAGCAGCAACTCCCGTTCCAGACACAGCAGCAACTTCAGCTCCTGACACAACCACAGCATCAACTCCAGCACCAGACATAGCAGCAACTCCAGCACCAGACACAGCAGCATCTCCAGCACCAGACATAGCAGCAACTCCAGCTCCAGACACAGCAGCAACTCCAGCTCCAGGCACAGCAGCACCTCCAGCTCCAGACACAAACACAGCTGCAACTCCAGCTCCAGACACAGCAGCACCTCCAGCACCAGACATAGCAGCACATCCAGCTCCAAGCCCAGCAGCACCTCCAGCTCCAGAGACAATCACAGCTGCAACTCCAGCTCCAGACACAGCAGCTACACCAGATCCAGACACAGCAGCAACTCCAGATCCTGACATAGCAGCAACTCCAGATCCAGACACAGCAGCAACTCCAGATCCTGACATAGCAGCAACTCGAACTCCAGACACAACCACAGCTGCAACTCCAGCTCCAGACACAGCAGCAAATCCAGCACCGGAAACAGCAGCAACTCCAGCACCAGAAACAGCAGCAACTCCAGCTCCAGACACAGCAGCAACTCCAGCTCCAGACACAGCAGCAACTCGAACTCCAGACACAGCAGCAATTCCAGCTCCAGATACAGCAGCAAATCCAGCACCTGACATAGTAGCAACTCTAGCTCCAGACACAACCACAGCAGCAACTCCAGCTTCAGACACAGCAGCAACTCCAGCACCAGAAACAGCAGCAACTCCAGCTCCAGACACAGCAGCAACTCCAGCTTCAGACACAGCAGCAAATCAAGCACCAGACACAGCAGCAACTCCAGTTCCAGACAGAGCAGCAACTCCAGCTCCAGACACAACGACAGCAGCAACTCCAGCTCCAGACACAGCAGCCATTCGAACTCCAGACATAGCATCAACTACAGCTCCAGACAAAGCAGCAGGAGCTCCAGACACAGCAGCAACTCCAGCTCCAGACACAGCAGCAACTCCAGCACCGGACACCGCAGCAACTCGAGCTCCAGACACAGCAGCAACTCCAGCTCCAGACACCGCAGCAACTCCAGCCCCAGACACAGCAGCAACTCCAGCACCAGACACAGCAGCAAGAGCTCCAGCCACAGCTGCAACTCCAGCTCCAGACACAGCAGCAACTCCAGCTCCAGACACAGCAGCAGCTCCTGCACCAGACACAGCAGCCATTCGAACTCCAGACATAGCAGCACCTACAGCTCCAGACACAGCAGCAACTCCAGCTCCAGACACAGCAGCAATTCCAGCTCCAGATACAGCAGCAAACCCAGCTCCAGACATAGTGGCACCTCCAGCTCCAGACACAGCAGCAACTCCAGCTCCAGACACAACCAGAGCAGCAACTCCAGCACCAGTCACAGCAGCAACTCCAGCTCCAGACACAGCAGCAACTCCAGCTCCAGACACAGCAGCAACTCCAGCACGAGACAAAGCAGCTACTCCAGCTCCAGACACAGCAGCAACTCCAGCTCCAGACACAGCAGCAACTCCAGCTCCAGACACAGCAGCAACTCCAGCTCCAGACACAGCAGCAACTCCTGCTCCAGACACAACAGCAACTCCAGTTCCAGACACAACAGCAACTCCAGCTCCAGACATAGCAACAACAGCTCCAGACACAGCAGCAACACTAGCTCCAGACACAGCAGCAATTCCAGCTCCAGACATAGCAGCAACTCCAGCACCAGACACCGCAGCAACTCCAGCACCAGACACAGCAGCAACTCTAGCTCCAGACACAGCAGCAACTCTAGCTCCAGACACAGCAGCAACTCCAGCTCCAGACATAGCAGCAACTCCAGCACCAGACACCGCAGCAACTCCAGCACCAGACACAGCAGCAACTCTAGCTCCAGACACAGCAGCAACTCCAGCACCAGACACCGCAGCAACTCCAGCTCCAGACAAATCAGCAAGAGCTCCAGACACAGCAGCAACTACACCACCAGACACAGCAGCAATTCAAGCACCATACACAGCAGCAACTCCCGTTCCAGACACAGCAGCAACTCCAGCTCCTGACACAACCACAGCATCAACTCCAGCACCAGACAGAGCAGCAACTCGAGCAGCAGACACTACTACAGCAACTCCAGCTCCAGAAACAACAGCAACTCCAGCACCAGACACAGTAGCAACTCCAGCTCCAGACACAGCAGCAACTCCAGCTCCAGACACAGCAGCAACTCCAGCTCCAGACACAGCAGCAACTCCAGCACCAGACACCGCAGCAACTCCAGCTCCAGACAAATCAGCAAGAGCTCCAGACACAGCAGCAACTACACCACCAGACACAGCAGCAATTCAAGCACCATACACAGCAGCAACTCCCGTTCCAGACACAGCAGCAACTTCAGCTCCTGACACAACCACAGCATCAACTCCAGCACCAGACATAGCAGCAACTCCAGCACCAGACACAGCAGCATCTCCAGCACCAGACATAGCAGCAACTCCAGCTCCAGACACAGCAGCAACTCCAGCTCCAGGCACAGCAGCACCTCCAGCTCCAGACACAAACACAGCTGCAACTCCAGCTCCAGACACAGCAGCACCTCCAGCACCAGACATAGCAGCACATCCAGCTCCAAGCCCAGCAGCACCTCCAGCTCCAGAGACAATCACAGCTGCAACTCCAGCTCCAGACACAGCAGCTACACCAGATCCAGACACAGCAGCAACTCCAGATCCTGACATAGCAGCAACTCCAGATCCAGACACAGCAGCAACTCCAGATCCTGACATAGCAGCAACTCGAACTCCAGACACAACCACAGCTGCAACTCCAGCTCCAGACACAGCAGCAAATCCAGCACCGGAAACAGCAGCAACTCCAGCACCAGAAACAGCAGCAACTCCAGCTCCAGACACAGCAGCAACTCCAGCTCCAGACACAGCAGCAACTCGAACTCCAGACACAGCAGCAATTCCAGCTCCAGATACAGCAGCAAATCCAGCACCTGACATAGTAGCAACTCTAGCTCCAGACACAACCACAGCAGCAACTCCAGCTTCAGACACAGCAGCAACTCCAGCACCAGAAACAGCAGCAACTCCAGCTCCAGACACAGCAGCAACTCCAGCTTCAGACACAGCAGCAAATCAAGCACCAGACACAGCAGCAACTCCAGTTCCAGACAGAGCAGCAACTCCAGCTCCAGACACAACGACAGCAGCAACTCCAGCTCCAGACACAGCAGCCATTCGAACTCCAGACATAGCATCAACTACAGCTCCAGACAAAGCAGCAGGAGCTCCAGACACAGCAGCAACTCCAGCTCCAGACACAGCAGCAACTCCAGCACCGGACACCGCAGCAACTCGAGCTCCAGACACAGCAGCAACTCCAGCTCCAGACACCGCAGCAACTCCAGCCCCAGACACAGCAGCAACTCCAGCACCAGACACAGCAGCAAGAGCTCCAGCCACAGCTGCAACTCCAGCTCCAGACACAGCAGCAACTCCAGCTCCAGACACAGCAGCAGCTCCTGCACCAGACACAGCAGCCATTCGAACTCCAGACATAGCAGCACCTACAGCTCCAGACAAAGCAGCAAATCAAGCACCAGACACAGCAGAAACTCCAGCTCCTGACACAACCACAGCAACTCCAGCTCCAGACACTGCAGCAACTCCGTCTTCAGACAAAGCAGCAACTCCAGCAACAGACACAGGACCAACTCCAGCTCCAGACACAGCAGCAACACCAGCTCCAGACACAGCAGCAACTCGAGCACCAGACACAGCAGCAACTCCAGCTCCAGACACAGCAGCAACTCCAGCTCCAGATATAGCAGCAACTCCAGCTCCAGACACAGCAGCAACTCCAGCACAAGACACAGCAGCAACTCCAGCTCCAGACACAGCAGCAACTCCAGCTCCAGACACAGCAGCAACTCCAGCTCCAGACACAGCAGCAACTCCAGCTCCAGACACAGCAGCAACTCCAGCTCCAGACACAACCAGAGCAGCAACTCCAGCAAAAGACATTGCAGCATCTCCAGCACCAGACACAGCAGCAACTCCAGCTCCAGAGACAGCAGCAACACCAGCTCCAGACACAACCAGAGCAGCAACTCCAGCACCAGACACTGCAGCATCTCCAGCTCTAGACACAGCAGCAACTCCAGCTCCAGACACAGCAGCAAATCAAGCACCAGACACAGCAGCAAATGCTGCTCCAGACAAAGCAGCAACTCTACCACCAGACACAGCAGCAAATCAAGCACCAGACACGGCAGCAACTCCAGGACCAGACACAGATGCAACTCCAGCTGCAGAGAAAGCAGCTACTCCAGCACCAGACACAGCAGCAAATTCAGCTCCAGACAGAGCAGCAAATTCAGCTCCAGACACAGCAGCAAGCCCAGCTCCAGAAGCAGCAGCAACTCCAGCGGGAGATTCAGCAGCAACTCCATCTCCAGACACAGCAGCAACTGCAACTCCAGACACAGCAGCAAATCCAGCACCAGACACAGCAGCAACTCCAGCTCCAGACACAGCAGCAACTCGAGCACCTGGCACAGCAGCAACTCCAGCACCAGACACAGTAGCATCTCCAGCTCCAATCATAGCAACATCTCCAGCTCCAGACATAGCAGCATCTCCAGCTCCAATCATAGCAACAACTCCAGCTCCAGACATAGCAGCAACTCCAGCACCAGACACCGCAGCAACTCCAGCACCAGACACAGCAGCAACTCTAGCTCCAGACACAGCAGCAACTCCAGCTCCAGACACAGCAGCAACTCCACCTCCAGACACAGCAGCAAATCCAGCACCAGAAACAGCAGCAACTCCAGCACCAGACACAGCAGCAACTCCAGCTCCAGACACAGCAGCAACTCCAGCTCCAGACACAGCAGCAACTCGAACTCCAGACACAGCATCAATTCCAGCTCCAGATACAGCAGCAAATCCAGCACCAGACATAGTAGCAACTCTAGCTCCAGACACAACCACAGCAGCAACGCCAGCTTCAGACACAGCAGCAACTCCAGCTCCAGACACAGCAGCAATTCCAGCTCCAGATACAGCAGCAAACCCAGCTCCAGACATAGTGGCACCTCCAGCTCCAGACACAGCAGCAACTCCAGCTCCAGGCACAACCAGAGCAGCAACTCCAGCACCAGTCACAGCAGCAACTCCAGCTCCAGACACAGCAGCAACTCCAGCTCCAGACACAGCAGCAACTCCAGCACCAGACAAAGCAGCTACTCCAGCTCCAGACACAGCAGCAACTCCATCTCCAGACACAGCAGCAACTCCAGCTCCAGACACAGCAGCAACTCCAGCTCCAGACACAGCAGCAACTCCTGCTCCAGACACAACAGCAACTCCAGTTCCAGACACAACAGCAACTCCAGCTCCCGACATAGCAGCAACAGCTCCAGACACAGCAGCAACACTAGCTCCAGACACAGCAGCAATTCCAGCTCCAGACATAGCAGCAACTCCAGCACCAGACACCGCAGCAACTCCAGCACCAGACACAGCAGCAACTCTAGCTCCAGACACAGCAGCAACTCTAGCTCCAGACACAGCAGCAACTCCAGCTCCAGACACAGCAGCAACTCCAGCACCAGACACCGCAGCAACTCCAGCACCAGACACAGCAGCAACACTAGCTCCAGACACAGCAGCAACTCCAGCACCAGACACCGCAGCAACTCCAGCTCCAGACAAATCAGCAAGAGCTCCAGACACAGCAGCAACTACACCACCAGACACAGCAGCAATTCAAGCACCATACACAGCAGCAACTCCCGTTCCAGACACAGCAGCAACTCCAGCTCCTGTCACAACCACAGCATCAACTCCAGCACCAGACAGAGCAGCAACTCGAGCAGCAGACACTACTACAGCAACTCCAGCTCCAGAAACAACAGCAACTCCAGCACCAGACACAGCAGCAACTCCAGCTCCAGAAACAACAGCAACTCCAGCTCCAGACACAGCAGCAACTCCAGCTCCAGACACAGCAGCAACTCCAGCTCCAGACACAGCAGCAACTCCAGCTCCAGACACAGCAGCAACTCCAGCACCAGACACCGCAGCAACTCCAGCTCCAGACAAATCAGCAAGAGCTCCAGACACAGCAGCAACTACACCACCAGACACAGCAGCAATTCAAGCACCATACACAGCAGCAACTCCCGTTCCAGACACAGCAGCAACTTTAGCTCCTGACACAACCACAGCATCAACTCCAGCAGCAGACATAGCAGCAAATCCAGCACCAGACACAGCAGCATCTCCAGCAACAGACATAGCAGCAACTCCAGCTCCAGACACAGCAGCAACTCCAGCTCCAGGCACAGCAGCACCTCCAGCTCCAGACACAAACACAGCTGCAACTCCAGCTCCAGACACAGCAGCACCTCCAGCACCAGACATAGCAGCACCTCCAGCTCCAATCCCAGCAGCACCTCCAGCTCCAGAGACAATCACAGCTGCAACTCCAGCTCCAGACACAGCAGCTACTCCAGATACAGACACAGCAGCAACTCCAGGTCCTGACATAGCAGCAACTCCAGATCCAGACACAGCAGCAACTCCAGATCCTGACATAGCAGCAACACGAACTCCAGACACAACCACAGCTGCAACTCCAGCTCCAGACACAGCAGCAAATCCAGCACCGGAAACAGCAGCAACTCCAGCACCAGACACAGCAGCAACTCCAGCTCCAGACACAGCAGCAACTCCAGCTCCAGACACAGCAGCAACTCGAACTCCAGACACAGCAGCAATTCCAGCTCCAGATACAGCAGCAAATCCAGCACCTGACATAGTAGCAACTCTAGCTCCAGACACAACCACAGCAGCAACTCCAGCTTCAGACACAGCAGCAACTCCAGCACCAGAAACAGCAGCAACTCCAGCTCCAGACACAGCAGCAACTCCAGCTTCAGACACAGCAGCAACTCCAGCACCAGAAACAGCAGCAACTCCAGCTCCAGACACAGCAGCAACTCCAGCACCAGACACAGCTGCAACTCCAGCTCCAGACACAGCAGCAACTACAGCTCCAGACACAGCAGTACCTCCACCACCAGACACAGCAGCAAATCAAGCACCAGACACAGCAGCAACTCCAGTTCCAGACACAGCAGCAACTCCAGCTCCAGCCACAGCTGCAACTCCAGCTCCAGACACAGCAGCAGCTCCAGCTCCAGAAACAGCAGCAACTCCACCACCAGACACAGCAGCAAATCAAGCACCAGACACAGCAGCAACACCAGCTCCAGACACAGCAGCAACTCCAGCTCCAGACACAACGACAGCAGCAACTCCAGCACGAGACACAGCAGCAACTCCAGCAACAGACACAGCAGCAAATCAAGCACCAGACACAGCAGCAACTCCAGTTCCAGACAGAGCAGCAACTCCAGCTCCAGACACAACGACAGCAGCAACTCCAGCTCCAGACACAGCAGCCATTCGAACTCCAGACATAGCATCAACTACAGCTCCAGACAAAGCAGCAGGAGCTCCAGACACAGCAGCAACTCCAGCTCCAGACACAGCAGCAACTCCAGCTCCAGACACAGCAGCAACTCCAGCACCAGACACCGCAGCAACTCCAGCTCCAGACACAGCAGCAACTCCAGCTCCAGACACCGCAGCAACTCCAGCTCCAGACACAGCAGCAACTCCAGCACCAGACACAGCAGCAAGAGCTCCAGCCACAGCTGCAACTCCAGCTCCAGACACAGCAGCAAATTCAGCTCCAGACACAGCAGCAGCTCCTGCACCAGACACAGCAGCCATTCGAACTCCAGACATAGCAGCACCTACAGCTCCAGACAAAGCAGCAAATCAAGCACCAGACACAGCAGAAACTCCAGCTCCTGACACAACCACAGCAACTCCAGCCCCAGACACTGCAGCAACTCCGTCTTCAGACAAAGCAGCAACTCCAGCAACAGACACAGGACCAACTCCAGCTCCAGATACAGCAGCAACACCAGCTCCAGACACAGCAGCAACTCGAGCACCAGACACAGCAGCAACTCCAGCTCCAGACACAGCAGCAACTCCAGCTCCAGATATAGCAGCAACTCCAGCTCCAGACACAGCAGCAACTCCAGCACAAGACACAGCAGCAACTCCAGCTCCAGACACAGCAGCAACTCCAGCTCCAGAAAAAGCAGCAACTCCAGCTCCAGACACAGCAGCAACTCCAGCTCCAGACACAGCAGCAACTCCAGCTCCAGACACAACCAGAGCAGCAACACCAGCAAAAGACATTGCAGCATCTCCAGCACCAGACACAGCAGCAACTCCAGCTCCAGAGACAGCAGCAACACCAGCTCCAGACACAACCAGAGCAGCAACTCCAGCACCAGACACTGCAGCATCTCCAGCTCTAGACACAGCAGCAACTCCAGCTCCAGACACAGCAGCAAATCAAGCACCAGACACAGCAGCAAATGCTGCTCCAGACAAAGCAGCAACTCTACCACCAGACACAGCAGCAAATCAAGCACCAGACACGGCAGCAACTCCAGGACCAGACACAGCTGCAACTCCAGCTGCAGAGAAAGCAGCTACTCCAGCACCAGACACAGCAGCAAATCCAGCTCCAGACAGAGCAGCAAATTCAGCTCCAGACACAGCAGCAAGTCCAGTTCCAGAAGCAGCAGCAACTCCAGCAGGAGATTCAGCAGCAACTCCACCTCCAGACACAGCAGCAACTGCAACTCCAGACACAGCAGCAAATCCAGCACCAGACACAGCAGCAACTCCAGCTCCAGACACAGCAGCAACTCGAGCACCAGGCACAGCAGCAACTCCAGCACCAGACACAGCAGCATCTCCAGCTCCAATCATAGCAACATCTCCAGCTCCAGACATAGCAGCATCTCCAGCTCCAATCATAGCAACAACTCCAGCTCCAGACATAGCAGCAACTCCAGCACCAGACACCGCAGCAACTCCAGCACCAGACACAGCAGCATCTCTAGCTCCAGACACAGCAGCAACTCCAGCTCCAGACACAGCAGCAACTCCAGCTCCAGACACAGCAGCAAATCCAGCACCAGAAACAGCAGCAACTCCAGCACCAGACACAGCAGCAACTCCAGCTCCAGACACAGCAGCAACTCCAGCTCCAGACACAGCAGCAACTACAGCTCCAGACACAGCAGTACCTCCACCACCAGACACAGCAGCAAATCAAGCACCAGACACAGCAGCAACTCCAGTTCCAGACACAGCAGCAACTCCAGCTCCAGCCACAGCTGCAACTCCAGCTCCAGACACAGCAGCAGCTCCAGCTCCAGAAACAGCAGCAACTCCACCACCAGACACAGCAGCAAATCAAGCACCAGACACAGCAGCAACACCAGCTCCAGACACAGCAGCAACTCCAGCTCCAGACACAACGACAGCAGCAACTCCAGCACGAGACACAGCAGCAACTCCAGCAACAGACACAGCAGCAAATCAAGCACCAGACACAGCAGCAACTCCAGTTCCAGACAGAGCAGCAACTCCAGCTCCAGACACAACGACAGCAGCAACTCCAGCTCCAGACACAGCAGCCATTCGAACTCCAGACATAGCATCAACTACAGCTCCAGACAAAGCAGCAGGAGCTCCAGACACAGCAGCAACTCCAGCTCCAGACACAGCAGCAACTCCAGCTCCAGACACAGCAGCAACTCCAGCACCAGACACCGCAGCAACTCCAGCTCCAGACACAGCAGCAACTCCAGCTCCAGACACCGCAGCAACTCCAGCTCCAGACACAGCAGCAACTCCAGCACCAGACACAGCAGCAAGAGCTCCAGCCACAGCTGCAACTCCAGCTCCAGACACAGCAGCAAATTCAGCTCCAGACACAGCAGCAGCTCCTGCACCAGACACAGCAGCCATTCGAACTCCAGACATAGCAGCACCTACAGCTCCAGACAAAGCAGCAAATCAAGCACCAGACACAGCAGAAACTCCAGCTCCTGACACAACCACAGCAACTCCAGCCCCAGACACTGCAGCAACTCCGTCTTCAGACAAAGCAGCAACTCCAGCAACAGACACAGGACCAACTCCAGCTCCAGATACAGCAGCAACACCAGCTCCAGACACAGCAGCAACTCGAGCACCAGACACAGCAGCAACTCCAGCTCCAGACACAGCAGCAACTCCAGCTCCAGATATAGCAGCAACTCCAGCTCCAGACACAGCAGCAACTCCAGCACAAGACACAGCAGCAACTCCAGCTCCAGACACAGCAGCAACTCCAGCTCCAGAAAAAGCAGCAACTCCAGCTCCAGACACAGCAGCAACTCCAGCTCCAGACACAGCAGCAACTCCAGCTCCAGACACAACCAGAGCAGCAACACCAGCAAAAGACATTGCAGCATCTCCAGCACCAGACACAGCAGCAACTCCAGCTCCAGAGACAGCAGCAACACCAGCTCCAGACACAACCAGAGCAGCAACTCCAGCACCAGACACTGCAGCATCTCCAGCTCTAGACACAGCAGCAACTCCAGCTCCAGACACAGCAGCAAATCAAGCACCAGACACAGCAGCAAATGCTGCTCCAGACAAAGCAGCAACTCTACCACCAGACACAGCAGCAAATCAAGCACCAGACACGGCAGCAACTCCAGGACCAGACACAGCTGCAACTCCAGCTGCAGAGAAAGCAGCTACTCCAGCACCAGACACAGCAGCAAATCCAGCTCCAGACAGAGCAGCAAATTCAGCTCCAGACACAGCAGCAAGTCCAGTTCCAGAAGCAGCAGCAACTCCAGCAGGAGATTCAGCAGCAACTCCACCTCCAGACACAGCAGCAACTGCAACTCCAGACACAGCAGCAAATCCAGCACCAGACACAGCAGCAACTCCAGCTCCAGACACAGCAGCAACTCGAGCACCAGGCACAGCAGCAACTCCAGCACCAGACACAGCAGCATCTCCAGCTCCAATCATAGCAACATCTCCAGCTCCAGACATAGCAGCATCTCCAGCTCCAATCATAGCAACAACTCCAGCTCCAGACATAGCAGCAACTCCAGCACCAGACACCGCAGCAACTCCAGCACCAGACACAGCAGCATCTCTAGCTCCAGACACAGCAGCAACTCCAGCTCCAGACACAGCAGCAACTCCAGCTCCAGACACAGCAGCAAATCCAGCACCAGAAACAGCAGCAACTCCAGCACCAGACACAGCAGCAACTCCAGCTCCAGACACAGCAGCAACTCCAGCTCCAGACACAGCAGCAACACGAACTCCAGACACAGCAGCAATTCCAGCTCCAGATACAGCAGCAAATCCAGCACCAGACATAGTAGCAACTCTAGCTCCAGACACAACCACAGCAGCAACTCCAGCTTCAGACACAGCAGCAACTCCAGCACCAGAAACAGCAGCAACTCCAGCTCCAGACACAGCAGCAACTCCAGCACCAGACACAGCAGCAACTCCAGCTCCAGACACAGCAGCAACTCCAGCACCAGACACAGCAGCAACTCCACCACCAGACACAGCAGCAACTTCAGCACCAGGCACAGCAGCAACTCCAGCACAAGACACAACCACAGCAACTCTAGCTCCAGACACAGCTGCAACTCCAGCTGCAGACAAAGCAGCTACTCCAGCACCAGACACAGCAGCAAATTCAGCTCCAGACAGAGCAGCAAATTCGGCTCCAGACACAGCATCAAGTCCAGCTCCAGAAGCAGCAGCAACTCCAGCAGGGGATTCAGCAGCAACTCCACCTGCAGACACAGCAGCATCTCCAGCTCCAATCATAGCAACAACTCCAGCTCCAGACATAGCAGCAACTCCAGCACCAGACACAGCTGCAACTCCAGCTCCAGACACAGCAGCAACTGCAGCTCCAGACACAGCAGTAACTCCACCACCAGACACAGCAGCAAATCAAGCACCAGACACAGCAGCAACTCCAGTTCCAGACACAGCAGCAACTCCAGCTCCAGCCACAGCTGCAACTCCAGCTCCAGACACAGCAGCAGCTCCAGCTCCAGAAACAGCAGCAACTCCACCACCAGACACAGCAGCAAATCAAGCACCAGACACAGCAGCAACACCAGCTCCAGACACAGCAGCAACTCCAGCTCCAGACACAACGACAGCAGCAACTCCAGCACGAGACACAGCAGCAACTCCAGCAACAGACACAGCAGCAAATCAAGCACCAGACACAGCAGCAACTCCAGTTCCAGACAGAGCAGCAACTCCAGCTCCAGACACAACGACAGCAGCAACTCCAGCTCCAGACACAGCAGCCATTCGAACTCCAGACATAGCATCAACTACAGCTCCAGACAAAGCAGCAGGAGCTCCAGACACAGCAGCAACTCCAGCTCCAGACACAGCAGCAACTCCAGCTCCAGACACAGCAGCAACTCCAGCACCAGACACCGCAGCAACTCCAGCTCCAGACACAGCAGCAACTCCAGCTCCAGACACCGCAGCAACTCCAGCTCCAGACACAGCAGCAACTCCAGCACCAGACACAGCAGCAAGAGCTCCAGCCACAGCTGCAACTCCAGCTCCAGACACAGCAGCAAATTCAGCTCCAGACACAGCAGCAGCTCCTGCACCAGACACAGCAGCCATTCGAACTCCAGACATAGCAGCACCTACAGCTCCAGACAAAGCAGCAAATCAAGCACCAGACACAGCAGAAACTCCAGCTCCTGACACAACCACAGCAACTCCAGCCCCAGACACTGCAGCAACTCCGTCTTCAGACAAAGCAGCAACTCCAGCAACAGACACAGGACCAACTCCAGCTCCAGATACAGCAGCAACACCAGCTCCAGACACAGCAGCAACTCAAGCACCAGACACAGCAGCAACTCCAGCTCCAGACACAGCAGCAACTCCAGCTCCAGATATAGCAGCAACTCCAGCTCCAGACACAGCAGCAACTCCAGCACAAGACACAGCAGCAACTCCAGCTCCAGACACAGCAGCAACTCCAGCTCCAGACAAAGCAGCAACTCCAGCTCCAGACACAGCAGCAACTCCAGCTCCAGACACAGCAGCAACTCCAGCTCCAGACACAACCAGAGCAGCAACACCAGCAAAAGACATTGCAGCATCTCCAGCACCAGACACAGCAGCAACTCCAGCTCCAGAGACAGCAGCAACACCAGCTCCAGACACAACCAGAGCAGCAACTCCAGCACCAGACACTGCAGCATCTCCAGCTCTAGACACAGCAGCAACTCCAGCTCCAGACACAGCAGCAAATCAAGCACCAGACACAGCAGCAAATGCTGCTCCAGACAAAGCAGCAACTCTACCACCAGACACAGCAGCAAATCAAGCACCAGACACGGCAGCAACTCCAGGACCAGACACAGCTGCAACTCCAGCTGCAGAGAAAGCAGCTACTCCAGCACCAGACACAGCAGCAAATCCAGCTCCAGACAGAGCAGCAAATTCAGCTCCAGACACAGCAGCAAGTCCAGCTCCAGAAGCAGCAGCAACTCCAGCAGGAGATTCAGCAGCAACTCCACCTCCAGACACAGCAGCAACTGCAACTCCAGACACAGCAGCAAATCCAGCACCAGACACAGCAGCGACTCCAGCTCCAGACACAGCAGCAACTCGAGCACCAGGCACAGCAGCAACTCCAGCACCAGACACAGCAGCATCTCCAGCTCCAATCATAGCAACATCTCCAGCTCCAGACATAGCAGCATCTCCAGCTCCAATCATAGCAACAACTCCAGCTCCAGACATAGCAGCAACTCCAGCAACAGACACCGCAGCAACTCCAGCACCAGACACAGCAGCATCTCTAGCTCCAGACACAGCAGCAACTCCAGCTCCAGACACAGCAGCAACTCCAGCTCCAGACACAGCAGCAAATCCAGCACCAGAATCAGCAGCAACTCCAGCACCAGACACAGCAGCAACTCCAGCTCCAGACACAGCAGCAACTCCAGCTCCAGACACAGCAGCAACACGAACTCCAGACACAGCAGCAATTCCAGCTCCAGATACAGCAGCAAATCCAGCACCAGACATAGTAGCAACTCTAGCTCCAGACACAACCACAGCAGCAACTCCAGCTTCAGACACAGCAGCAACTCCAGCACCAGAAACAGCAGCAACTCCAGCTCCAGACACAGCAGCAACTCCAGCACCAGACACAGCAGCAACTCCAGCACCAGACACAGCAGCAACTCCACCACCAGACACAGCAGCAACTTCAGCACCAGGCACAGCAGCAACTCCAGCACAAGACACAACCACAGCAACTCTAGCTCCAGACACAGCTGCAACTCCAGCTGCAGACAAAGCAGCTACTCCAGCACCAGACACAGCAGCAAATTCAGCTCCAGACAGAGCAGCAAATTCGGCTCCAGACACAGCATCAAGTCCAGCTCCAGAAGCAGCAGCAACTCCAGCAGGGGATTCAGCAGCAACTCCACCTGCAGACACAGCAGCATCTCCAGCTCCAATCATAGCAACAACTCCAGCTCCAGACATAGCAGCAACTCCAGCTCCAGACATAGCAGCATCTCCAGCTCCAATCATAGGAACAACTCCAGCTTCAGACATAGCAGCAACTCCAGCTCCAGACATAGCAGCATCTCCAGCTCCAATCATAGCAACAATTCCAGCTTCAGACATAGCAGCAACTCCAGCTCCAGACACAGCAGCAACTTCAGCTCTAGACATAGCACCAACTCCAGCTCAAGACACAGCAGCAACTCCAGCTCCAGACACAGCAGCAACTCCAGCTCCAGACACAGCAGCAACTCCGGCTCCAGACACAAACACAGCAACTCCAGCTCCTGATGCAGCAGCGACTCCAGTACCAGACAGAGCATCAACTCCAGCTCCAGACATAGCAGCAACTCCAGCTCGAGACACAGCAGCAACTCCAGCTCCAGACATAGCAGCAACTCCAGCTCCAGACACAGCAGCAACTCCAGCTCTTGACACAGCAGCAACTCCAGCTCCAGACACAGCAGCAACTCCAGTTTCAGACACAGCAGCAACTCCAGCTCCTGATACAGCAGCGACTCCAGCACCAGACACAGCAGCAAATCCGGATGCAGACACAGCAGCAACTCCACCTCCAGACACAGCAGCAACTCCAGCTCCAGACACAGCAGCAACTCCAGCCACAGACACAGCAGCAACTCCAGCTCCAGACATAGCAGCAAATGCAGCTCCAGACACAGCGGCAAGAGCTCCAGACACAGCAGCAACTCCAGCTCCAGACACAGCAGCAACTCCAGCAACAGACACAGCAGCAACTCCAGCTCCAGACACAGCAGCAAGAGCTCCAGACACCGCAGCAACTCAGGCTCCAGACATAGCAGCAACGCCAGCACCAGACACAGCAGCGTCTCCAGCACCAGACACAGCAGCAACTCCAGCTCCAGACACAGCAGCAGCTCCAGAAACTGCAGCAACTCCAGCTCCAGACAAAGCAGCAAGAGCTACAGACACAGCAGCAACTCCAGCTCCAGACACAGCAGCAACTCCAGCTCCAGACACAGCTGCAAGAGCTCAAGACTCAGCAGCAACTCAGGCTCCAGACATAGCAGCAACTCCAGCTCCAGACATAGCAGCAATGCCAGCACCAGACACAGCAGCGTCTCCAGCACCAGACACGGCAGCAACTCCAGCTCCAGACACAGCAGCCAGAGCTCCAGACACAGCAGCAACTCCAGCTCCAGACACAGCAGCAACTCCAGCTCCAGACATAGCAGCAACTCCAGCTCCAGACACAACCACAGCAGCAACTCCAGCTCCAGACACAGCAGCCAGAGCTCCAGACACAGCAGCAACTCCAGCTCCAGACACAGCAGCAACTCCAGCACCAGACTCAGCAGCAACACTTCCTCCAGACACAGCAGCAAATCCAGCACCAGACACTGCAGCAACTCCAGCACCAGACACAGCAGCAACTCCAGCTCCAGAGACAGCAGCAACACCAGATCCAAACACAAACTCAGCTACTCCAGCTCCAGACACAGCAGCAACTCCAGCTCCAGACAAAGCAGCAACTCCAGCTCCAGACACAGCAGCAACTCCAGCTCCAGACACAGCAGCAACTCCAGCTCCAGACACAACCAGAGCAGCAACACCAGCAAAAGACATTGCAGCATCTCCAGCACCAGACACAGCAGCAACTCCAGCTCCAGAGACAGCAGCAACACCAGCTCCAGACACAACCAGAGCAGCAACTCCAGCACCAGACACTGCAGCATCTACAGCTCTAGACACAGCAGCAACTCCAGCTCCAGACACAGCAGCAAATCAAGCACCAGACACAGCAGCAAATGCTGCTCCAGACAAAGCAGCAACTCTACCACCAGACACAGCAGCAAATCAAGCACCAGACACGGCAGCAACTCCAGGACCAGACACAGCTGCAACTCCAGCTGCAGAGAAAGCAGCTACTCCAGCACCAGACACAGCTGCAAATCCAGCTCCAGACAGAGCAGCAAATTCAGCTCCAGACACAGCAGCAAGTCCAGCTCCAGAAGCAGCAGCAACTCCAGCAGGAGATTCAGCAGCAACTCCACCTCCAGACACAGCAGCAACTGCAACTCCAGACACAGCAGCAAATCCAGCACCAGACACAGCAGCAACTCCAGCTCCAGACACAGCAGCAACTCGAGCACCAGGCACAGCAGCAACTCCAGCACCAGACACAGCAGCATCTCCAGCTCCAATCATAGCAACATCTCCAGCTCCAGACATAGCAGCATCTCCAGCTCCAATCATAGCAACAACTCCAGCTCCAGACACAGCAGCAACTCCAGCACCAGACACCGCAGCAACTCCAGCACCAGACACAGCAGCATCTCTAGCTCCAGACACAGCAGCAACTCCAGCTCCAGACACAGCAGCAACTCCAGCTCCAGACACAGCAGCAAATCCAGCACCAGAAACAGCAGCAACTCCAGCACCAGACACAGCAGCAACTCCAGCTCCAGACACAGCAGCAACTCCAGCTCCAGACACAGCAGCAACACGAACTCCAGACACAGCAGCAATTCCAGCTCCAGATACAGCAGCAAATCCAGCACCAGACATAGTAGCAACTCTAGCTCCAGACACAACCACAGCAGCAACTCCAGCTTCAGACACAGCAGCAACTCCAGCACCAGAAACAGCAGCAACTCCAGCTCCAGACACAGCAGCAACTCCAGCACCAGACACAGCAGCAACTCCAGCTCCAGACACAGCAGCAACTCCAGCACCAGACACAGCAGCAACTCCACCACCAGACACAGCAGCAACTTCAGCACCAGGCACAGCAGCAACTCCAGCACAAGACACAACCACAGCAACTCTAGCTCCAGACACAGCTGCAACTCCAGCTGCAGACAAAGCAGCTACTCCAGCACCAGACACAGCAGCAAATTCAGCTCCAGACAGAGCAGCAAATTCGGCTCCAGACACAGCATCAAGTCCAGCTCCAGAAGCAGCAGCAACTCCAGCAGGGGATTCAGCAGCAACTCCACCTGCAGACACAGCAGCATCTCCAGCTCCAATCATAGCAACAACTCCAGCTCCAGACATAGCAGCAACTCCAGCTCCAGACATAGCAGCATCTCCAGCTCCAATCATAGGAACAACTCCAGCTTCAGACATAGCAGCAACTCCAGCTCCAGACATAGCAGCATCTCCAGCTCCAATCATAGCAACAATTCCAGCTTCAGACATAGCAGCAACTCCAGCTCCAGACACAGCAGCAACTTCAGCTCTAGACATAGCACCAACTCCAGCTCCAGACATAGCAGCAACTCCAGCTCCAGACACAGCAGCAACTCCAGCTCTTGACACAGCAGCAACTCCAGCTCCAGACACAGCAGCAACTCCAGTTTCAGACACAGCAGCAACTCCAGCTCCTGATACAGCAGCGACTCCAGCACCAGACACAGCAGC
This sequence comes from Cetorhinus maximus, assembly GCF_964194155.1. NCBI lineage: Eukaryota > Metazoa > Chordata > Chondrichthyes > Lamniformes > Cetorhinidae > Cetorhinus > Cetorhinus maximus. The sequence goes on from NC_135879.1 coordinate 250,149,667, forward strand.
AAATCCGGATGCAGACACAGCAGCAACTCCACCTCCAGACACAGCAGCAACTCCAGCTCCAGACACAGCAGCAACTCCAGCCACAGACACAGCAGCAACTCCAGCTCCAGACATAGCAGCAAATGCAGCTCCAGACACAGCGGCAAGAGCTCCAGACACAGCAGCAACTCCAGCTCCAGACACAGCAGCAACTCCAGCCACAGACACAGCAGCAACTCCAGCTCCAGACACAGCAGCAAGAGCTCCAGACACAGCAGCAACTCAGGCTCCAGACATAGCAGCAACGCCAGCACCAGACACAGCAGCGTCTCCAGCACCAGACACAGCAGCAACTCCAGCTCCAGACACAGCAGCAGCTCCAGAAACTGCAGCAACTCCAGCTCCAGACAAAGCAGCAAGAGCTACAGACACAGCAGCAACTCCAGCTCCAGACACAGCAGCAACTCCAGCTCCAGACACAGCTGCAAGAGCTCAAGACTCAGCAGCAACTCAGGCTCCAGACATAGCAGCAACTCCAGCTCCAGACATAGCAGCAATGCCAGCACCAGACACAGCAGCGTCTCCAGCACCAGACACGGCAGCAACTCCAGCTCCAGACACAGCAGCCAGAGCTCCAGACACAGCAGCAACTCCAGCTCCAGACACAGCAGCAACTCCAGCTCCAGACATAGCAGCAACTCCAGCTCCAGACACAACCACAGCAGCAACTCCAGCTCCAGACACAGCAGCCAGAGCTCCAGACACAGCAGCAACTCCAGCTCCAGACACAGCAGCAACTCCAGCACCAGACTCAGCAGCAACACTTCCTCCAGACACAGCAGCAAATCCAGCACCAGACACTGCAGCAACTCCAGCTCCAGAGACAGCAGCAAAACCAGATCCAAACACAAACTCAGCTACTCCAGCTCCAGACACAGCATCAACTCCAGCTCTAGACACAGCAGCTACTCCAGCTCCAGACACAGCATCAACTCCAGCTCCAGACACAGCAGCAACTCCAGCACCAGACACAGCAGCAACTCCAGCACCAGACACAGCAGCAACTCCAGCACCAGACACAGCAGCAACTATAGTTCCGTACACAGCAGCAACTCCGTCTTCAGACAAAGCAGCAACACCAGCACCAGACACAGGAGCAACTCCAGCTCCAGACACAGCAGCAACTCCAGCTCCAGACACAGCAGCAACTCCAGCTCCAGACATAGCAGCAACTCAAGCTCCAGACACAACCACAGCAGCAACTCCAGCACCAGACACAGCAGCAACACCAGCACCAGATACAGCAGCAACTCCAGCACCAGACACTGTAGCATCTCCAGCACCAGACACAACAGCAACTCCGTCTTCAGACAAAGCAGCAACACCAGAACCAGTCACAGCAGCAACTCCAGCTCCCAACACAGCAGCAACTCCAGATCCAGACACAACCACAGCAACTCTAGCTCCAGACACAGCTGCAACTCCAGCTGCAGACAAAGCAGCTACTCCAGCACCAGACACAGCAGCAAATTCAGCTCCAGAGAGAGCAGCAAATTCAGCTCCAGACACAGCATCAAGTCCAGCTCCAGAAGCAGCAGCAACTCCATCAGGAGATTCAGCAGCAACTCCACCTCCAGACTCAGCAGCAACTTCAGCTCCAGACATTGCACCAACTCCAGCTCAAGACACAGCAGCAACTCCAGCTCCAGACACAGCAGCAACTCCAGCTCCAGACACAGCAGCATGAGCTCCAGACACAGCAGCATCTCCAGCACCAGACACAACCTCAGCAACTCCAACTCCAGACACTGCAGCATCTCCGTCTTCAGACAATGCAGCAACAACAGCACCAGACACAGGAGCAACTCCAGCTCCAGACACAGCAGCAGCACTAGCTCCAGACACAGCAGCAACTCCAGATCCAGACACAACAGCAACTCCAGCTCCAGACATAGCAGCAACCTAAGCTCCAGACACAACCATAGCAGCAACTCCAGCACCAGACACAGCAGCAACTCCAGCACCAGATACAGCAGCAACTCCAGCACCAGACTCAGCAGCAACTCTACCTCCAGACACAGCAGCAAATCCAGCACCAGACACTGCAGCATCTCCAGCACCAGACACAGCAGCAACTCCAGCTCCAGACACAGCAGCAACTCCAGATCCAGACACAGCAGCAACTCCACCACCAGACACAGCAGCAAATCGAGCTCCAGACACAGCAGCATCTCCACCACCAGACACAGCAGCAACTTCAGCTCCAGGCACAGCAGGAACTCCAGCACAAGACACAACCACAGCAACTCCAGCTCCAGACACAGCTGCAACTCCAGCTGCAGACAAAGCAGCTACTCCAGCACCAGACACAGCAGCAAATTCAGCTCCAGACAGAGCAGCAAATTCAGCTCCAGACACAGCATCAAGTCCAGCTCCAGAAGCAGCAGCAACTCCAGCAGGAGATTCAGCAGCAACTCCACCTCCAGACACAGCAGCATCTCCAGCTCAAATCATAGCAACAACTCCAGCTCCAGACATAGCAGCAACTCCAGCTCCAGACATAGCAGCATCTCCAGCTCCAATCATAGCAACAACTCCAGCTTCAGACATAGCAGCAACTCCAGCTCCAGACATAGCAGCATCTCCAGCTCCAATCATAGCAACAACTCCAGCTTCAGACATAGCAGCAACTACAGCTCCAGACACAGCAGCAACTCCAGCTCCAGACACAGCAGCAACTTCAGCTCCAGATATAGCACCAACTCCAGCTCAAGACACAGGAGCAACTCCAGCTCCAGACACAGCAGCAACTCCAGCTCCAGACACAGCAGCAACTCCGGCTCCAGACACAAACACAGCAACTCCAGCTCCTGATGCAGCAGCGACTCCAGCACCAGACAGAGCAGCAACTCCAGCTCCAGACACAGCAGCAACTCCAGCTCGAGACACAGCAGCAACTCCAGCTCCAGACATAGCAGCAACTCCAGCTCCAGACACAGCAGCAACTCCAGCTCCAGACATAGCAGCAACTCCAGCTCCAGACACAGCAGCAACTCCAGCTCCAGACACAGCAGCAACTTCATCTCCAGACACAGCAGCAACTCCAGCTCCAGACACAGCAGCAACTCCAGCAACAGACACAACCACAGCAACTCCAACTCCTGATGCAGCAGCGACTCCAGCACCAGACACAGCAGCAAATACGGATCCAGACACAGCAGCAACTCCAGCTCCAGACACAGCAGCAACTCCAGCTCCAGACACAGCAGCAACTCCAGCCACAGACACAGCAGCAACTCCAGATCCAGACATAGCAGCAAATGCAGCTCCAGACACAGCGGCAAGAGCTCCAGACACAGCAGCAACTCCAGCTCCAGACACAGCAGCAACTCAAGCTCCAGACACAGCAGCAACTCCGGCTCCAGACATAGCAGCAACGCCAGCACCAGACACAGCAGCGTCTCCAGCACCAGACACAGCAGCAACTCCAGCTCCAGACACAGCAGCAGCTCCAGAAACAGCAGCAACTCCAGCTCCAGACAAAGCAGCAAGAGCTACAGACACAGCAGCAACTCCAGCTCCAGACACAGCAGCAACTCCAGCTCCAGACACAGCTGCAATAGCTCAAGACTCAGCAGCAACTCAGGCTCCAGACATAGCAGCAACTCCAGCTACAGACATAGCAGCAATGCCAGCACCAGACACAGCAGCGTCTCCAGCACCAGACACGGCAGCAACTCCAGCTATAGACACAGCAGCCAGAGCTCCAGACACAGCAGCAACTCCAGCTCCAGACACAGCAGCAACTCCCGCTCCAGACATAGCAGCAACTCCAGCTCCGGACACAAACACAGCAGCAACTCCAGCTCCAGACACAGCAGCCAGAGCTCCAGACACAGCAGCAACTCCAGCTCCAGACACAGCAGCAACTCCAGCACCAGACTCAGCAGCAACACTTCCTCCAGACACAGCAGCAAATCCAGCACCAGACACTGCAGCATCTCCAGCACCAGACACAGCAGCAACTCCAGCTCCAGAGACAGCAGCAACACCAGATCCAAACACAACCACAGCTACTCCAGCTCCAGACACAGCATCAACTCCAGCTCTAGACACAGCAGCAAATCCAGCTCCAGACACAGCAGCAACTCCAGCTCCAGAAATAGCAGCAAATCCACCACCAGAAACAGCAGCAGCTCCAGTACCAGACACAGCAGCAAATCCAGCTCCAGACACAGCAGCAACTCCAGCACCAGACACAGCAGCAACTCCAGCACCAGACACAGCAGCAACTCCAGCTCCAGACAGAGCAGCAACTCCAGCTCCATACAGAGCAGCAATTCCAGCTCCAGATACAGCAGCAAATCCAGCTCCAGACATAGTGGCATCTCCAGCTCCAGACACAGCAGCAACTCCACCACCAGACACAGCAGCAACTCCAGCTCCAGACAGAGTAGCAACTCCAGCTCCAGACACAGGAGCAACTCCAGCTCCAGACACAAGCACAGCAGCAACTCCAGCACCAGTCACAGCAGCAACTCCAGCTTCAGACACAGCAGCAACTCCAGCACCAGACAAAGCAGCAACTCCAGCTCCAGACACAGCACCAACTCCAGCTCCAGACACAGCATCAACTCCAGCACCAGACACAGCAGCAACTCCAGCACCCGACACAGCAGCAACTCCAGCACCAGACACAGCAGCAACTCCAGTTCCAGACACCGCAGCAACTCCTTCTTCAGACAAAGCAGCAACACCAGCACCAGACAAGGCAGCAACTCCTGCTCCCAACACAGCAGCAACTCCAGCTCCAGACACAACCACAGCAACTCTAGCTCCAGACACAGCTGCAACTCCAGCTGCAGACAAAGCAGCTACTCCAGCACCAGACACAGCATCAAATTCAGCTCCAGACAGAGCAGCAAATTCGGCTCCAGACACAGCATCAAGTCCAGCTCCAGAAGCAGCAGCAACTCCATCAGGAGATTCAGCAGCAACTCCACCTACAGACACAGCAGCATCTCCAGCTCCAATAATAGCAACAACTCCAGCTCCAGATACAGCAGCAACTCCAGCTCAAGACACAGCAGCAACTCCAGCTCCAGACACAGCAGTAACTCCAGCTCCAGACACAGCAGCATGAGCTCCAGACACAGCTGCAACTCCAGCTCCAGACACAACCACTGCAACTCCAGCTCCAGACACAGCAGCAACTCCGGCTCCAGACACAAACACAGCAACTCCAGCTCCTGATGCAGCAGCGACTCCAGCACCAGACACAGCAGCAAATCTCTCTCCAGACACAGCAGCAACTCCAGCTCCAGACACAGCAGCAACTCCAGCTCCACACACAGCAGCAACTCCAGCTCCAGACACAGCAGCAACTCCAGCTCCAGACATAGCAGCAACTCCAGCTCCAGACACAGCAGCAACTCCAGCTACAGACACAGCAGCAACTCCAGCTCCAGACACAGCAGCAACTCCAGCTACAGACAATGCAGCAACTCCAGCTCCAGACAGAGCAGCAACTCCAGCCACTACCACAGCAGCAACTCCATCACCAGACAAAGCAGCCTCTCCAGCTCCAGACACAGCAGCAACTCCAGCTACAGACACAGCAGCAAATCCGGCTCCAGACACAGCAGCAACTCCAGCTCCAGACACAGCAGCAACTCCAACCACAGACACAGCAGCAACTCCAGCTCCAGACGTAGCAGCAAATGCAGCTCCAGACACAGCGGCAAGAGCTCCAGACACAGCAGCAACTCCAGCACCAGACACAGCAGCAACTCCAGCTCCAGACATAGCTGCAACTCCAGCTTCATACACAGCAGCAACTCCAGGTCCAGACACAGCAGCAAGAGCTCCAGACACATTAGCAACTCAGGCTCCAGACATAGCAGCAACGCCAGCACCAGACACAGCAGCGTCTCCAGCACCAGACACAGCAGCAACTCCAGCTCCAGACACAGCAGCAGCTCCAGACACAGCAGCAACTCCAGCTCCAGACAAAGCAGCAACTCCAGCTCCAGACACAGCTGCAAGAGCTCAAGACTCAGCAGCAACTCAGGCTCCAAACATAGCAGCAACCCCAGCTCCAGACATAGCAGCAATGCCAGCACCAGACAAAGCAGCGTCTCCAGCACCAGACACGGCAGCAACTCCAGCTCCAGACACATCAGCCAGAGCTCCAGACACAGCAGCAATTCCAGCTCCAGACACAGCAGCAACTCCAGCTCCAGACACAACCACAGCAGCAACTCGAGCACCAGACTCAGCAGCAACACTTCCTCCAGACACAGCAGTAAATCCAGCACCAGACACTGCAGCATCTCCAGCACCAGACACAGCAGCAACTCCAGCTCCAGACACAGCATCAACTCCAGCTCCAGACACAGCATCAACTCCAGCTTCAGAAACAGCAGCAACTCCACCAGCAGACACAGCAGCAACTCAGCTCCAGACACAGCAGCAACTCCTGCTCCAGACAGAGCAGCAACTCCAGCTCCAGACAGAGCAGCAACTCCAGCTCCAAACAAGGCAGCAAATCCAGCACCAGACACAGCAGCAACTCCAGCTCCAGACATAGCAGCAACTCCAGCTCCAGGCACAGCAGCACCTCCAGCTCCAGACACAACCAAAGCTGCAACTCCAGCTCCAGACACAGCAGCTACTCCAGATCCAGACACAGCAGCAACTACAGATCCTGACATAGCAGCAACTCCAGATACAGACACAGCAGCAACTCCAGATCCTGACATAGCAGCAACTCGAACTGCAGACACAACCACAGCTGCAACTCCAGCTCCAGACACAGCAGCTACTCCAGATCCAGACACAGCAGCAACTCCAGATCCTGACATAGCAGCAACTCCAGCTCCTGACACAGCAGCAACTCCAGCTCCAGTCACAGCAACAACTCGAACTCCAGACACAGCAGCAATTCCAGCTCCAGATACAGCAGCAAATCCAGCACCAGACATAGTAGCAACTCTAGCTCCAGACACAACCACAGCAGCAACTCCAGCTTCAGACACAGCAGCAACTCCAGCTCCAGACATAGCAGCAACGCCAGCACCAGAATCAGCAGCAACTCCAGCTCTAGACACAGCAGCAACTCCAGCACCAGACATAGCAGCAACTCCAGCTCCAGACACAGCAGCAACTCCAGCACCAAACACAACCACAGCAACTCCAGCTCCAGACACAGCAGCAACTCCGGCTCCAGACACAGCAGCAACTCCAGCTCCAGACAAAGCAGCAACTCCAGCTCCAGACACAGCAGCAACTCCTGCTTCAGACACAGCAGCAACTCTACCTCCAGACACAGCAGCAACTCCAGCACCAGACACAGCAGCAACTCCAGCTCCAGACACAGCAGCAACTCCGGCTCCAGACACAGCAGCAACTCCATCAGCAGACACAGCGACAACTCCAGTCCCAGACACAACCACAGCAACTCCAGCTCCAGACACAGCAGCAAGAGCTCCAGATACAGAAGCAACTTCAGCTCCAGACATAGCAGCAGCTGCTGCACCAGACACAGCAGCCATTCGAACCCCAGACATAGCAGCAAACTCCAGCTCCAGACAAAGCAGCAGGAGCTCCAGACACTGCAGCAACTCCTGCACCAGACACAGCAGCAACTCCAGCTCCAGACACAGCAGCAACCCCAGCTCCAGACACAGCAGCAATTCCTGCTCCAGATACAACAGCAACTCCAGTTCCAGACACAGCAGCAACAGCTACAGACACAGCTGCAACTCCAGCTCCAGACACAGCAGCAACTCCAGCTCCAGACATAGCAGCAACTCCAGCTCCAGACAAATCAGCAAGAGCTCCAGACACAGCAGCAACTCCAGCTCCAGACACAGCAGCAACTCCAGCACCAAACACCGCAGCAACACCAGCTCCAGTCATAGCAGCAACTCCAATACCAGACACAGAAGCAACTCCAGCTCCAGACACAGCAGCTACTCCAGATCCAGACACAGCAGCAACTACAGATCCTGACATAGCAGCAACTCCAGATACAGACACAGCAGCAACTCCAGATCCTGACATAGCAGCAACTCGAACTGCAGACACAACCACAGCTGCAACTCCAGCTCCAGACACAGCAGCTACTCCAGATCCAGACACAGCAGCAACTCCTGCTCCAGACATAGCAGCAACTCCAGTTCCAGACACAGCAGCAACAGCTCCAGACACAGCAGCAACTGCAGTTCCAGACACAGCAGCAACTCCAGCTCCAGACACAACAGCAACTCCAGCTCCAGACACAGCAGCAACTCCAGCTCCAGACACAGCAGCAACTCCAGATCCAGACACGGCAGCAAGAGCTCCAGACACAGCAGCACCTCCAGCTCCAGACACAGCAGCAACTCCAGCTCCAGACATAGCAGCAACTCCAGCTCCAGACACAGCAGCAACTCCAGATCCAGACACAGCAGCAAGAGCTCCACACACAGCAGCACCTCCAGCTCCAGACACAGCAGCAACTCCAGCTCCAGACACAGCAGCTACTCCAGCACCCGACACCGCAGCAACTCCAGCTGCAGACATAGCAGCAACTCCAACACCAGACACAGCAGCAAGAGCTCCAGACACAGCAGCAACTCCAGCACCAGACACAGCATCATCTCCTGCTCCAGCCACAGCTGCAACTCCAGCTCGAGACACAGCAGCATCTCCAGCTCCGGACACAGCAGCAACTCCAGCTCCAGACATAGCAGCAGCTCCTGCACCAGTCACAGCAGCCATTCGAACTCCAGACATATCAGCAACTACTGCTCCAGACAAAGCAGCAGTAGCTCCAGACACAGCAGCAACAGCTACAGACACAGCAGCAACTCCAGCTCTAGACACAGCAGCAACTCCAGCTCCAGACATAGCAGCAACTCCAGCTCCAGACACAGCAGCAACTCCAGCACCAGACACCGCAGCAACTCCAGCTCCAGACATAGCAGCAACTCCAACAACAGACACAGCAGCAAGAGCTCCAGAGACAGCAGCAACTCCAGCTCCAGACACAGAAGCAACTCCACCACCAGACACAGCAGCAAATCAAGCACCAGACACAGCAGCAACTCCAGCTCCAGACACAGCAGCAACTCCAGCTTCAGACACAGCAGCAACACCAGCTCCAGACACAACCACAGCAACCCCAGCTCAAGACACAGCAGCAACTCCACCACCAGACACAGCAGCAACTCCAGGACCAGACTCAGCAGCAACTCTTCCTCCAGACACAGCAGCATCTCCAGCACCAGACACAGCAGCAACTCCAGCTCCAGACACAGCAGCAACACCAGCTCCAGACACAACCACAGCAACTCCACCACCAGACACAGCAGCAACTCCAGCTCCAGACACAGCAGCAACTCCAGCTCCAGATACAGCAGCAACTCCAGCACCAGACACAGCAGCAACTCCAGCTCCAGACACAGTAGCAACTCCGGCTCCAGACACAGCAGCACCCCCGGCTTCAGACACAGCAGCAACTCCATCACCAGACACAGCAGCAACTCCATCCCCAGACACAGCAGCAACCCCAGCTCAAGACACAGCAGCAACTCCAGCTCCAGACACAGTAGCAACTCCGGCTCCAGACACAGCAGCAACTCCGGCTCCAGACACAGCAGCAAGTCCAGCTCCAGACATAGCAGCAACTCCTGCACCAGACACAGCAGCCATTCGAACTTCAGACATAGCATCAACTACAGCTCCAGACAAAGCAGCAGGAGCTCCAGACACAGCAGCAACTCCAGCTCCAGACACAGCAGCAACTCCAGCTCCAGACACAGCAGCAACTCAAGCACCAGACACCGCAGCAACTCCAGCTCCAGACACAGCAGCAACTCCAGCTCCAGACACCGCAGCAACTCGAGCTCCAGACACAGCAGCAACTCCAGCACCAGACACAGCAGCAAGAGCTCCAGCCACAGCTGCAACTGCAGCTCCAGACGCAGCAGCACTCCAGCTCCAGACACAGCAGCAGCTCCTGCACCAGACACAGCAGCCATTCGAACTCCAGACATAGCAGCAACTACAGGTCCAGACAAAGCAGGAGGAGCTCCAGACACTGCAGCAACTCCAGCACCAGACACAGCAGCAACTCCAGCTCCGGACACTGCAGCAACTTCAGCTGCAGACACTGCAGCAACTCCAGCACCAGACACAGCAGCAACTACAGCTCCAGACACAGCAGCAACTTCAGCTCCAGACACAGCAGCAACTCTTGCTCCAGACACAACAGCAACTCCAGTTCCAGACAAATCAGCAAGAGATCCAGACACAGCAGCACCTCCAGCTCCAGACACAGCAGCAACTCCAGCTCCAGACACAGCAGCAACTCCAGCACGAGACACCGCAGCAGCTCCAGCTCCAGACACAGCAGCAACTCCAGCTCCAGACACAGCAGCAAGAGCTCCAGACACAGCAGCAACTCCAGCTCCAGACACAGCAGCCACTCCAGCTCCAGACACAGCAGCAACTCCAGCTCCAGAGACAGTAGCAACTCCAGCACCAGGCACAGCAGCAACTCCAGCTTCAGACACAGCAGCAACACCAGCTCCAGACACAACCACAGCAACCCCAGCTCAAGACACAGCAGCAACTCCACCACCAGACACAGCAGCAACTCCAGGACCAGACTCAGCAGCAACTCTTCCTCCAGACACAGCAGCATCTCCAGCACCAGACACAGCAGCAACTCCAGCTCCAGACACAGCAGCAACACCAGCTCCAGACACAACCACAGCAACTCCACCACCAGACACAGCAGCAACTCCAGCTCCAGACACAGCAGCAACTCCAGCTCCAGATACAGCAGCAACTCCAGCACCAGACACAGCAGCAACTCCAGCTCCAGACACAGTAGCAACTCCGGCTCCAGACACAGCAGCACCCCCGGCTCCAGACACAGCAGCAACTCCATCACCAGACACAGCAGCAACTCCATCCCCAGACACAGCAGCAACCCCAGCTCAAGACACAGCAGCAACTCCAGCTCCAGACACAGTAGCAACTCCGGCTCCAGACACAGCAGCAACTCCGGCTCCAGACACAATAGCAAGTCCAGCTCCAGACATAGCAGCAACTCCTGCACCAGACACAGCAGCCATTCGAACTTCAGACATAGCATCAACTACAGCTCCAGACAAAGCAGCAGGAGCTCCAGACACAGCAGCAACTCCAGCTCCAGACACAGCAGCAACTCCAGCTCCAGACACAGCAGCAACTCAAGCACCAGACACCGCAGCAACTCCAGCTCCAGACACAGCAGCAACTCCAGCTCCAGACACCGCAGCAACTCCAGCTCCAGACACAGCAGCAACTCCAGCACCAGACACAGCAGCAAGAGCTCCAGCCACAGCTGCAACTGCAGCTCCAGACACAGCAGCACTCCAGCTCCAGACACAGCAGCAGCTCCTGCACCAGACACAGCAGCCATTCGAACTCCAGACATAGCAGCAACTACAGGTCCAGACAAAGCAGGAGGAGCTCCAGACACTGCAGCAACTCCAGCACCAGACACAGCAGCAACTCCAGCTCCGGACACTGCAGCAACTTCAGCTGCAGACACTGCAGCAACTCCAGCACCAGACACAGCAGCAACTACAGCTCCAGACACAGCAGCAACTTCAGCTCCAGACACAGCAGCAACTCTTGCTCCAGACACAACAGCAACTCCAGTTCCAGACAAATCAGCAAGAGATCCAGACACAGCAGCACCTCCAGCTCCAGACACAGCAGCAACTCCAGCTCCAGACACAGCAGCAACTCCAGCACGAGACACCGCAGCAGCTCCAGCTCCAGACACAGCAGCAACTCCAGCTCCAGACACAGCAGCAAGAGCTCAGACACAGCAGCAACTCCAGCTCCAGACACAGCAGCCACTCCAGCTCCAGACACAGCAGCAACTCCAGCTCCAGAGACAGTAGCAACTCCAGCACCAGGCACAGCAGCAGCTGCCGCTCCAGACACAGCAGCAAATTTAGCACCGGACACAGCAGCAACTCCACTACCAGACACAGCAGCAACTCCAGCTCCAGACACAGCAGCAAATCAATCACCAGACACAGCAGAAACTCCAGCTCCTGACACAACCACAGCAACTCCAGCTCCAGACACTGCAGCAACTCCGTCATCAGACAAAGCAGCAACTCCAGCAACAGACACAGGACCAACTCCAGCTCCAGACACAGCAGCAACACGAGCTCCAGACACAGCAGCAACTCGTGCACCAGACACAGCAGCAACTCCAGCTCCAGACACAGCAGCAACTCCAGCTCCAGACATAGCAGCAACTCCAGCTCCAGACACAGCAGCAACTCCAGCACAAGACACAGCAGCAACTCCAGCTCCAGACACAGCAGCAACTCCAGCTCCAAACACAGCAGCAACTCCAGCTCCAGAAACAGCAGCAACTCCAGTTCCAGACACAGCAGCAACTCCAGCTCCAGACACAACCAGAGCAGCAACTCCAGCACCAGACACTGCAGCATCTCCAGCACCAGACACAGCAGCAACTCCAGCTCCAGAGACAGCAGCAACACCAGCTCCAGACACAACCAGAGCAGCAACTCCAGCACCAGACACTGCAGCATCTCCAGCTCTAGACACAGCAGCAGCTCCAACTCCAGACACAGCAGCAAATCAAGCACCAGACACAGCATCAAATCCTGCTCCAGACAAAGCAGCAACTCTACCACCAGACACAGCATCAAATCAAGCACCAGACACGGCAGCAACTCCAGCACCAGTGACAGCTGCAACTCCAGCTGCAGACAAAGCAGCTACTCCAGCACCAGACACAGCAGCAAATTCAGCTCCAGACAGAGCAGCAAATTCAGCTCCAGACACAGCAGCAACTCCAGCTCAAGAAGCAGCAGCAACTCCAGCAGGAGATTCAGCAGCAACTCCACCTCCAGACACAGCAGCAACTCCAACTCCAGACACAGCAGCAACTCCAGCACCAGACACACCAGCAACTCCAGCTCCAGACACAGCAGCAACTCTAGCACCAGACACAGCAGCAACTCCAGCACCAGACACTGCAGCATCTCCAGCACCAGACACAGCAGCAACTCCAGCTCCAGAGACAGCAGCAACACCAGCTCCAGACACAACCAGAGCAGCAACTCCAGCACCAGACACTGCAGCATCTCCAGCTCTAGACACAGCAGCAACTCCAACTCCAGACACAGCAGCAAATCAAGCACCAGACACAGCATCAAATCCTGCTCCAGACAAAGCAGCAACTCTACCACCAGACACAGCATCAAATCAAGCACCAGACACGGCAGCAACTCCAGCACCAGTCACAGCTGCAACTCCAGCTGCAGACAAAGCAGCTACTCCAGCACCAGACACAGCAGCAAATTCAGCTCCAGACAGAGCAGCAAATTCAGCTCCAGACACAGCAGCAAGTGCAGCTCAAGAGGCAGCAGCAACTCCAGCAGGAGATTCAGCAGCAACTCCACCTCCAGACACAGCAGCAACTCCAACTCCAGACACAGCAGCAACTCCAGCACCAGACACACCAGCAACTCCAGCTCCAGACACAGCAGCAACTCTAGCACCAGACACAGCAGCAACTCCAGCACCAGACACAGCAGCATCTCCAGCTCCAATCATAGCAACATCTCCAGCTCCAGACATAGCAGCATCTCCAGCTCCAATCATAGCAACAACTCCAGCTTCAGACATCGCAGCAACTCCAGCTCCAAACATAGAATCAACTCCAGCTTCAGACATAGCAGCAACTCCAGCTCCAGACATAGCAGCAACTTCAGCTCCAGACATAGCACCAACTCCAGCTCCAGACACAGCAGCAACTCCAGCTCCAGACACAGCAGCATCTCCAGCACCAGACACAACCTCAGCAACTCCAGCTCCAGACACTGCAGCAACTCCGTCTTCAGACAAAGCAGCAACACCAGCACCAGACACAGGAGCAACTCCAGCTCCAGAAATAGCAGCAACTTAAGCTCCAGACACAACCATAGCAGCAACTCCAGCACCAGACACAGCAGCAACTCTAGCACCAGATACAGCAGGAACTCCAGCACCAGACTCAGCAGCAACTCTACCTCCAGACAGAGCAGCAAATCCAGCACCAGACAATGCAGCATCTCCAGCACCAGACACAGCAGCAACTCCAGCTTCAGACACAGCAGCAACTCCAGCTCCAGACACAGCAGCAACTCCACCACCAGACACAGCAGCAAATCAAGCTCCAGACACAGCAGCATCTCCACCACCAGACACAGCAGCAACTTCAGCACCAGGCACAGCAGCAACTCCAGCACAAGACACAACCACAGCAACTCTAGCTCCAGACACAGCTGCAACTCCAGCTGCAGACAAAGCAGCTACTCCAGCACCAGACACAGCAGCAAATTCAGCTCCAGACAGAGCAGCAAATTCAGCTCGAGACACAGCATCAAGTCCAGCTCCAGAAGCAGCAGCAACTCCAGCAGGGGATTCAGCAGCAACTCCACCTGCAGACACAGCAGCATCTCCAGCTCCAATCATAGCAACAACTCCAGCTCCAGACATAGCAGCAACTCCAGCTCCAGACATAGCAGCATCTCCAGCTCCAATCATAGCAACAACTCCAGCTTCAGACATAGCAGCAACTCCAGCTCCAGACATAGCAGCATTTCCAGCTCCAATCATAGCAACAATTTCAGCTTCAGACATAGCAGCAACTCCAGCTCCAGACACAGCAGCAACTTCAGCTCCAGACATAGCACCAACTCCAGCTCAAGACACAGCAGCAACTCCAGCTCCAGACACAGCAGCAACTCCAGCTCCAGACACAGCAGCAACTCCGGCTACAGACACAAACACAGCAACTCCAGCTCCTGATGCAGCAGCGACTCCAGCACCAGACAGAGCAGCAACTCCAGCACCAGACATAGCAGCAACTCCAGCTACAGACACAGCAGCAACTCCAGCTCCAGACATAGCAGCAACTCCAGCTCCAGACAAAGCAGCAACTCCAGCTCTTGACACAGCAGCAACTCCAGCTCCAGACACAGCAGCAACTCCAGTTTCAGACACAGCAGCAACTCCAGCTCCTGATACAGCAGCGACTCCAGCACCAGACACAGCAGCAAATCCGGCTGCAGACACAGCAGCAACTCCAGCTGCAGACACAGCAGCAACTCCAGCTCCAGACACAGCAGCAACTCCAGCCACAGACACAGCAGCAACTCCAGCTCCAGACATAGCAGCAAATGCAGCTCCAGACACAGCGGCAAGAGCTCCAAGCACAGCAGCAACTCCAGCTCCAGACACAGCAGCAACTCCAGCCACAGACACAGCAGCAACTCCAGCTCCAGACACAGCAGCAAGAGCTCCAGGCACAGCAGCAACTCAGGCTCCAGACACAGCAGCAACTCCAGCACCAGACACAGCAGCAACTCCAGCTCCAGACAGAGCAGCAACTCCAGCTCCAGACACAGAAGCAACTCCAGCTCCAGACACAGCAGCAACTCCAGCTCCAGACACAGCAGCAATTCCAGCTCCAGATACAGCAGCAAATCCAGCTCCAGACATAGTGGCACCTCCAGCTCCAGGCACAGCAGCAACTCCACCACCAGACGCAGCAGCAACTCCAGCTCCAGACAGAGGAGCAACTCCAGCTCCAGACACAGGAGCAACTCCAGCTCCAGACACAAGCACAGCAGCAACTCCAGCATCAGTCACAGCAGCAACTCCAGCTTCAGACACAGCAGCAACTCCAGCACCAGACAAAGCAGCAACTCCAGCTCCAGACACAGCAGCAACTCCAGCTCCAGACACAGCAGCAACTCCAGCACCAGACACAGCAGCAACTCCAGCACCCGACACAGCAGCAACTCCAGCACCAGACACAGCAGCAACTCCAGTTCCAGGCACAGCAGCAACCCCGTCTTCAGACAAAGCAGCAACACCAGCACCAGACACAGGAGCAACTCCAGCTCCAGACACAGCAGCAACTCCAGCTCCAGACACAGCAGCAACTCCAGCTCCAGACATAGCAGCAACTTAAGCTCCAGACACAACCACAGCAGCAACTCCAGCACCAGACACAGCAGCAACACCAGCACCAGATACAGCAGCAACTCCAGCACCAGACACTGCAGCATCTCCAGCACCAGACACAACAGCAACTCCGTCTTCAGACAAAGCAGCAATACCAGCACCAGTCACAGCAGCAACTCCAGCTCCCAACACAGCAGCAACTCCAGATCCAGACACAACCACAGCAACTCTAGCCCCAGACACAGCTGCAACTCCAGCTGCAGACAAAGCAGCTACTCCAGCACCAGACACAGCAGCAAATTCAGCTCCAGAGAGAGCAGCAAATTCAGCTCCAGACACAGCATCAAGTCCAGCTCCAGAAGCAGCAGCAACTCCATCAGGAGATTCAGCAGCAACTCCACCTCCAGAAACAGCAGCATCTCCAGCTCCAATCATAGCAACAACTCCAGCTCCAGACACAGCAGCAACTTCAGCTCCAGACACAGCAGCAACTTCAGCTCCAGACATTGCACCAACTCCAGCTCAAGACACAGCAGCAACTCCATCTCCAGACTCAGCAGCAACTCCAGCTCCAGATACAGCAGCAACTCCAGCTCAAGACACAGCAGCAACTCCAGCTCCAGACACAGCAGCAACTCCAGCTCCAGACACAGCAGCATGAGCTCCAGACACAGCAGCAACTCCACCTCCAGACACAACCACAGCAACTCCAGCTCCAGACACAGCAGCAACTCCGGCTCCAGACACAAACACAGCAACTCCAGCTCCTGATGCAGCAGCGACTCCAGCACCAGATACAGCAGCAAATCCGACTCCAGACACAGTAGCAACTCCAGCTCGAGACACAGCAGCAACTCCAGCTCCAGACACAGCAGCAACTCCAGCTCCAGACACAGCAGCAACTCCAGCTCCAGACATAGCAGCAACTCCACCTCCAGACACAGCAGCAACTCCAGCTACAGACACAGCAGCAATTCCAGCTACAGACACAGCAGCAACTCCAGCTCCAGACACAGCAGCAACTCCAGCTACAGACACAGCAGCAACTCGAGATCTAGACAGAGCAGCAACTCCAGCCACTACCACAGCAGAAACTCCATCACCAGACACAGCAGCATCTCCAGCTCCAGACACAGCAGCAACTCCAGCTCCAGACACAGAAGCAACTCCAGCTCCAGACACAGCAGCAACTCCAGCTCCAGACACAGCAGCAAATCCGGCTCCAGACACAGCAGCAACTCCAGCTCCAGACACAGCAGCAACTCCAGCTCCAGACACAGCAGCAACTCCAGCTCCAGAAATAGCAGCAACTCCAGCTCCAGACACAGCAGCAACTCCAGCTCCAGACACAGCAGCAACTCCAGCTCCAGACACAGCAGCAACTCCAGCCACAGACACAGCAGCAACTCCAGCTCCAGACATAGCAGCAAATGCAGCTCCAGACACAGCGGCAAGAGCTCCAGACAGAGCAGCAACTCCAGCACCAGACACAGCAGCAACTTCAGCTCCAGACATAGCTGCTACTCCAGCTCCATACACAGCAGCAACTCCAGCTCCAGACACAGCAGCAAGAGCTCCAGACACAGCAGCAACTCAGGCTCCAGGAATAGCAGCAACGCCAGCACCAGACACAGCAGCGTCTCCAGCACCAGACACAGCAGCAACTCCAGCTCCAGACATGGCAGCAGCTCCAGACACAGCAGCAACTCCAGCTCCAGACAAAGCAGCAACTCCAGCTCCAGACACAGCTGCAAGAGCTCAAGACTCAGCAGCAACTCAGGCTCCAGACATAGCAGCATCCCCAGCTCCAGACATAGCATCAATGCCAGCACCAGACACAGCAGCGTCTCCAGCACCAGACACTGCAGCAACTCCAGCTCCAGACACAGCAGCAACTCCAGCTCCAGACATAGCAGCAACTCCAGCTCCAGACATAGCAGCATCTCCAGCTCCAATCATAGCAACAACTCCAGCTTCAGACATAGCAGCAACTCCAGCTCCAGACATAGCAGCATTTCCAGCTCCAATCATAGCAACAATTTCAGCTTCAGACATAGCAGCAACTCCAGCTCCAGACACAGCAACAACTTCAGCTCCAGACAGAGCACCAACTCCAGCTCAAGACACAGCAGCAACTCCAGCTCCAGACACAGCAGCAACTCCAGCTCCAGACACAGCAGCAACTCCGGCTACAGACACAAACACAGCAACTCCAGCTCCTGATGCAGCAGCGACTCCAGCACCAGACAGAGCAGCAACTCCAGCTCCAGACATAGCAGCAACTCCAGCTCGAGACACAGCAGCAACTCCAGCTCCAGACATAGCAGCAACTCCAGCTCCAGACACAGCAGCAACTCCAGCTCTTGACACAGCAGCAACTCCAGCTCCAGACTCAGCAGCAACTCCAGTTTCAGACACAGCAACAACTCCAGCTCCTGATACAGCAGCGACTCCAGCACCAGACACAGCAGCAAATCCGGCTGCAGACACAGCAGCAACTCCAGCTCCAGACACAGCAGCAACTCCAGCTCCAGACACAGCAGTAACTCCAGCCACAGACACAGCAGCAACTCCAGCTCCAGACATAGCAGCAAATGCAGCTCCAGACACAGCGGCAAGAGCTCCAGACACAGCAGCAACTCCACCTCCAGACACAACCACAGCAACTCCAGCTCCAGACACAGCAGCAACTCCGGCTCCAGACACAGCAGCAAGAGCACCAGACACAGCAGCGTCTCCAGCACCAGACACAGCAGCAACTCCAGCTCCAGACACAGCAGCAGCTCCAGAAACAGCAGTAACTCCAGCTCCAGACAAAGCAGCAAGAGCTACAGACACAGTAACAACTCCAGCTCCAGACACAGCAGCAACTCCAGCTCCAGACACAGCTGCAAGAGCTCAAGACTCAGCAGCAACTCAGGCTCCAGACATAGCAGCAACTCCAGCTCCAGACATAGCAGCAATGCCAGCACCAGACACAGCAGCGTCTCCAGCACCAGACACGGCAGCAACTCCAGCTCCAGACACAGCAGCCAGAGCTCCAGACACAGCAGCAACTCCAGCTCCAGACACAGCAGCAACTCCAGCACCAGACTCAGCAGCAACACTTCCTCCAGACACAGCAGCAAATCCAGCACCAGACACTGCAGCAACTCCAGCAGCAGACACAGCAGCAACTCCAGCTCCAGAGACAGCAGCAACACGAGATCCAAACACAACCTCAGCTACTCCAGCTCCAGACACAGCATCAACTCCAGCTCTAGACACAGCAGCTACTCCAGCTCCAGACACAGCATCAACTCCAGCTCCAGACACAGCAGCAACTCCAGCACCAGACACAGCAGCAACTCCAGCTCCAGACACAGCAGCAACTCCAGCTCCAGACAGAGCAGCAACTCCAGCTCCAGACACAGAAGCAACTCCAGCTCCAGACACAGCAGCAACTCCAGCTCCAGACACAGCATCAACTCCAGCTCCAGACAGAGCAGCAATTCCAGCTCCAGATACAGCAGCAAATCCAGCTCCAGATATAGTGGCACCTCCAGCTCCAGGCACAGCAGCAACTCCACCACCAGACACAGCAGCAACTCCAGCTCCAGACAGAGGAGCAACTCCAGCTCCAGACACAGGAGCAACTCCAGCTCCAGACACAACCACAGCAGCAACTCCAGCACCAGTCACAGCAGCAACTCCAGCTTCAGACACAGCAGCAACTCCAGCACCAGACAAAGCAGCAACTCCAGCTCCAGACACAGCAGCAACTCCAGCTCCAGACACAGCAGCAACTCCAGCACCAGACACAGCAGCAACTCCAGCACCCGACACAGCAGCAACTCCAGCACCAGACACAGCAGCAACTCCAGTTCCAGGCACAGCAGCAACCCCGTCTTCAGACAAAGCAGCAACACCAGCACCAGACACAGGAGCAACTCCAGCTCCAGACACAGCAGCAACTCCAGCTCCAGACACAGCAGCAACTCCAGCTCCAGACATAGCAGCAACTTAAGCTCCAGACACAACCACAGCAGCAACTCCAGCACCAGACACAGCAGCAACACCAGCACCAGATACAGCAGCAACTCCAGCACCAGACACTGCAGCATCTCCAGCACCAGACACAACAGCAACTCCGTCTTCAGACAAAGCAGCAACACCAGCACCAGTCACAGCAGCAAATCCAGATCCCAACACAGCAGCAACTCCAGATCCAGACACAACCACAGCAACTCTAGCCCCAGACACAGCTGCAACTCCAGCTGCAGACAAAGCAGCTACTCCAGCACCAGACACAGCAGCAAATTCAGCTCCAGAGAGAGCAGCAAATTCAGCTCCAGACACAGCATCAAGTCCAGCTCCAGAAGCAGCAGCAACTCCATCAGGAGATTCAGCAGCAACTCCACCTCCAGAAACAGCAGCATCTCCAGCTCCAATCATAGCAACAACTCCAGCTACAGACACAGCAGCAACTTCAGCTCCAGACACAGCAGCAACTTCAGCTCCAGACATTGCACCAACTCCAGCTCAAGACACAGCAGCAACTCCATCTCCAGACTCAGCAGCAACTCCAGCTCCAGATACAGCAGCAACTCCAGCTCAAGACACAGCAGCAACTCCAGCTCCAGACACAGCAGCATGAGCTCCAGACACAGCAGCAACTCCACCTCCAGACACAGCAGCGACTCCAGCACCAGACACAGCAGCAAATCCGACTCCAGACACAGTAGCAACTCCAGTTCGAGACACAGCAGCAACTCCAGCTCCAGACACAGCAGCAACTCCAGCTCCAGACACAGCAGCAACTCCAGCTCCAGACATAGCAGCAACTCCACCTCCAGACACAGCAGCAACTCCAGCTACAGACACAGCAGCAATTCCAGCTACAGACACAGCAGCAACTCCAGCTCCAGACACAGCAGCAACTCCAGCTACAGACACAGCAGCAACTCGAGATCCAGACACAGCAGCAACTCCAGCCACTACCACAGCAGAAACTCCATCACCAGACACAGCAGCATCTCCAGCTCCAGACACAGCAGCAACTCCAGCTCCAGACACAGAAGCAACTCCAGCTCCAGACACAGCAGCAACTCCAGCTCCAGACACAGCAGCAACTCCAGCCACAGACACAGCAGCAACTCCAGCTCCAGACATAGCAGCAAATGCAGCTCCAGACACAGCGGCAAGATCTCCAGACACAGCAGCAACTCCAGCACCAGACACAGCAGCATCTTCAGCTCCAGACATAGCTGCTACTCCAGCTCCATACACAGCAGCAACTCCAGCTCCAGACACAGCAGCAAGAGCTCCAGACACAGCAGCAACTAAGGCTCCAGACATAGCAGCAACGCCAGCACCAGACACAGCAGCCTCTGCAGCACCAGACACAGCAGCAACTCCAGCTCCAGACACAGCAGTAACTCCAGCCACAGACACAGCAGCAACTGCAGCTCCAGACATAGCAGCAAATGCAGCTCCAGACACAGCGGCAAGAGCTCCAGACACAGCAGCAAATCCACCTCCAGACACAACCACAGCAACTCCAGCTGCAGACACAGCAGCAACTCCAGCTCCAGACACAGCAGTAACTCCAGCCACAGACACAGCAGCAACTCCAGCTCCAGACATAGCAGCAAATGCAGCTCCAGACACAGCGGCAAGAGCTCCAGACACAGCAGCAACTCCACCTCCAGACACAACCACAGCAACTCCAGCTCCAGACACAGCAGCAACTCCGGCTCCAGACACAAACACAGCAACTCCAGCTCCTGATGCAGCAGCGACTCCAGCACCAGATACAGCAGCAAATCCGACTCCAGACACAGTAGCAACTCCAGCTCGAGACACAGCAGCAACTCCAGCTCCAGACACAGCAGCAACTCCAGCTCCAGACACAGCAGCAACTCCAGCTCCAGACATAGCAGCAACTCCACCTCCAGACACAGCAGCAACTCCAGCTACAGACACAGCAGCAATTCCAGCTACAGACACAGCAGCAACTCCAGCTCCAGACACAGCAGCAACTCCAGCTACAGACACAGCAGCAACTCGAGATCTAGACAGAGCAGCAACTCCAGCCACTACCACAGCAGAAACTCCATCACCAGACACAGCAGCATCTCCAGCTCCAGACACAGCAGCAACTCCAGCTCCAGACACAGAAGCAACTCCAGCTCCAGACACAGCAGCAACTCCAGCTCCAGACACAGCAGCAAATCCGGCTCCAGACACAGCAGCAACTCCAGCTCCAGACACAGCAGCAACTCCAGCTCCAGACACAGCAGCAACTCCAGCTCCAGAAATAGCAGCAACTCCAGCTCCAGACACAGCAGCAACTCCAGCTCCAGACACAGCAGCAACTCCAGCTCCAGACACAGCAGCAACTCCAGCCACAGACACAGCAGCAACTCCAGCTCCAGACATAGCAGCAAATGCAGCTCCAGACACAGCGGCAAGAGCTCCAGACAGAGCAGCAACTCCAGCACCAGACACAGCAGCAACTTCAGCTCCAGACATAGCTGCTACTCCAGCTCCATACACAGCAGCAACTCCAGCTCCAGACACAGCAGCAAGAGCTCCAGACACAGCAGCAACTCAGGCTCCAGGAATAGCAGCAACGCCAGCACCAGACACAGCAGCGTCTCCAGCACCAGACACAGCAGCAACTCCAGCTCCAGACATGGCAGCAGCTCCAGACACAGCAGCAACTCCAGCTCCAGACAAAGCAGCAACTCCAGCTCCAGACACAGCTGCAAGAGCTCAAGACTCAGCAGCAACTCAGGCTCCAGACATAGCAGCATCCCCAGCTCCAGACATAGCATCAATGCCAGCACCAGACACAGCAGCGTCTCCAGCACCAGACACTGCAGCAACTCCAGCTCCAGACACAGCAGCAACTCCAGCTCCAGACATAGCAGCAACTCCAGCTCCAGACATAGCAGCATCTCCAGCTCCAATCATAGCAACAACTCCAGCTTCAGACATAGCAGCAACTCCAGCTCCAGACATAGCAGCATTTCCAGCTCCAATCATAGCAACAATTTCAGCTTCAGACATAGCAGCAACTCCAGCTCCAGACACAGCAACAACTTCAGCTCCAGACAGAGCACCAACTCCAGCTCAAGACACAGCAGCAACTCCAGCTCCAGACACAGCAGCAACTCCAGCTCCAGACACAGCACCAACTCCGGCTACAGACACAAACACAGCAACTCCAGCTCCTGATGCAGCAGCGACACCAGCACCAGACAGAGCAGCAACTCCAGCTCCAGACATAGCAGCAACTCCAGCTCGAGACACAGCAGCAACTCCAGCTCCAGACATAGCAGCAACTCCAGCTCCAGACACAGCAGCAACTCCAGCTCCAGACATAGCAGCAACTCCAGCTCCAGGCACAGCAGCAACTCCACCACCAGACACAGCAGCAACTCCAGCTCCAGACAGAGGAGCAACTCCAGCTCCAGACACAGGAGCAACTCCAGCTCCAGACACAACCACAGCAGCAACTCCAGCACCAGTCACAGCAGCAACTCCAGCTTCAGACACAGCAGCAACTCCAGCACCAGACAAAGCAGCAACTCCAGCTCCAGACACAGCAGCAACTCCAGCTCCAGACACAGCAGCAACTCCAGCACCAGACACAGCAGCAACTCCAGCACCCGACACAGCAGCAACTCCAGCACCAGACACAGCAGCAACTCCAGTTCCAGGCACAGCAGCAACCCCGTCTTCAGACAAAGCAGCAACACCAGCACCAGACACAGGAGCAACTCCAGCTCCAGACAGAGCAGCAACTCCAGCTCCAGACACAGCAGCAACTCCAGCTCCAGACATAGCAGCAACTTAAGCTCCAGACACAACCACAGCAGCAACTCCAGCACCAGACACAGCAGCAACACCAGCACCAGATACAGCAGCAACTCCAGCACCAGACACTGCAGCATCTCCAGCACCAGACACAACAGCAACTCCGTCTTCAGACAAAGCAGCAACACCAGCACCAGTCACAGCAGCAAATCCAGCTCCCAACACAGCAGCAACTCCAGATCCAGACACAACCACAGCAACTCTAGCTCCAGACACAGCTGCAACTCCAGCTGCAGACAAAGCAGCTACTCCAGCACCAGACACAGCAGCAAATTCAGCTCCAGACAGAGCATCAAGTCCAGCTCCAGAAGCAGCAGCAACTCCATCAGGAGATTCAGCAGCAACTCCACCTCCAGAAACAGCAGCATCTCCAGCTCCAATCATAGCAACAACTCCAGCTACAGACACAGCAGCAACTTCAGCTCCAGACACAGCAGCAACTTCAGCTCCAGACATTGCACCAACTCCAGCTCAAGACACAGCAGCAACTCCATCTCCAGACTCAGCAGCAACTCCAGCTCCAGATACAGCAGCAACTCCAGCTCAAGACACAGCAGCAACTCCAGCTCCAGACACAGCAGCAACTCCAGCTCCAGACACAGCAGCATGAGCTCCAGACACAGCAGCAACTCCACCTCCAGACACAGCAGCGACTCCAGCACCAGACACAGCAGCAAATCCGACTCCAGACACAGTAGCAACTCCAGCTCGAGACACAGCAGCAACTCCAGCTCCAGACACAGCAGCAACTCCAGCTCCAGACACAGCAGCAACTCCAGCTCCAGACATAGCAGCAACACCACCTCCAGACACAGCAGCAACTCCAGCTACAGACACAGCAGCAATTCCAGCTACAGACACAGCAGCAACTCCAGCTCCAGACACAGCAGCAACTCCAGCTACAGACACAGCAGCAACTCGAGATCCAGACACAGAAGCAACTCCAGCTCCAGACACAGCAGCAACTCCAGCTCCAGACACAGCAGCAAATCCGGCTCCAGACACAGCAGCAACTCCAGCTCCAGACACAGCAGCAACTCCAGCTCCAGACACAGCAGCAACTCCAGCTCCAGAAATAGCAGCAACTCCAGCTCCAGACACAGCAGCAACTCCAGCTCCAGACACAGCAGCAACTCCAGCTCCAGACACAGCAGCAACTCCAGCCACAGACACAGCAGCAACTCCAGCTCCAGACATAGCAGCAAATGCAGCTCCAGACACAGCGGCAAGATCTCCAGACACAGCAGCAACTCCAGCACCAGACACAGCAGCATCTTCAGCTCCAGACATAGCTGCTACTCCAGCTCCATACACAGCAGCAACTCCAGCTCCAGACACAGCAGCAAGAGCTCCAGACACAGCAGCAACTAAGGCTCCAGACATAGCAGCAACGCCAGCACCAGACACAGCAGCGTCTCCAGCACCAGACACAGCAGCAACTCCAGCTCCAGACATGGCAGCAGCTCCAGACACAGCAGCAACTCCAGCTCCAGACAAAGCAGCAACTCCAGCTCCAGACACAGCTGCAAGAGCTCAAGACTCAGTAGCAACTCAGGCTCCAGACATAGCAGCAACCCCAGCTCCAGACATAGCATCAATGCCAGCACCAGACACAGCAGCGTCTCCAGCACCAGACACGGCAGCAACTCCAGCTCCAGACACAGCAGCAACTCCAGCTCCAGACACAGCAGCAACTCCAGCTCCAGACATAGCAGCAACTCCAGTTCCAGACACAACCACAGCAGCAACTCCAGCACCAGACTCAGCAGCAACACTTCCTCCAGACACAGCAGCAAATCCAGCACCAGACACTGCAGCATCTCCGGCATTAGACACAGCAGCAACTCCAGCTCCAGACACAGCACCAACTCCAGCTCCAGACACAG
Organism: Cetorhinus maximus; assembly: GCF_964194155.1. NCBI lineage: Eukaryota > Metazoa > Chordata > Chondrichthyes > Lamniformes > Cetorhinidae > Cetorhinus > Cetorhinus maximus. The sequence goes on from NC_135879.1 coordinate 250,175,433, forward strand.
CATCAACTTCAGCTCCAGAAACAGCGGCAACTCCACCACCAGACACTGCAGCAACTCCAGCTCCAGACACAGCTGCAACTCCAGCTCCAGACAGAGCAGCAACTCCAGCTCCAGACAGAGCAGCAAATTCAGCTCCAGACACAGCAGCAAGTCCAGCTCAAGAAGCAGCAGCAACTCCAGCAGGAGATTCAGCAGCAACTCCACCTCCAGACACAGCAGCAACTCCAACTCCAGACACAGCAGCAACTCCAGCACCAGACACAGCAGCAACTCCAGCTCCAGACACAGCAGCAACTCTAGCACCAGACACAGCAGCAACTCCAGCACCAGACACTGCAGCATCTCCAGCACCAGACACAGCAGCAACTCCAGCTCCAGAGACAGCAGCAACACCAGCTCCAGACACAACCAGAGCAGCAACTCCAGCACCAGACACTGCAGCATCTCCAGCTCTAGACACAGCAGCAACTCCAACTCCAGACACAGCAGCAAATCAAGCACCAGACACAGCATCAAATCCTGCTCCAGACAAAGCAGCAACTCTACCACCAGACACAGCATCAAATCAAGCACCAGACACGGCAGCAACTCCAGCACCAGTCACAGCTGCAACTCCAGCTGCAGACAAAGCAGCTACTCCAGCACCAGACACAGCAGCAAATTCAGCTCCAGACAGAGCAGCAAATTCAGCTCCAGACACAGCAGCAAGTCCAGCTCAAGAAGCAGCAGCAACTCCAGCAGGAGATTCAGCAGCAACTCCACCTCCAGACACAGCAGCAACTCCAACTCCAGACACAGCAGCAAATCCAGCACCAGACACAGCAGCAACTCCAGCTCCAGACACAGCAGCAACTCCAGCTCCAGACACAGCAGCAACTCCAGCACCAGACACAGCAGCATCTCCAGCTCCAATCATAGCAACATCTCCAGCTCCAGACATAGCAGCATCTCCAGCTCCAATCATAGCAACAACTCCAGCTTCAGACATCGCAGCAACTCCAGCTCCAAACATAGAATCAACTCCAGCTTCAGACATAGCAGCAACTCCAGCTCCAGACATAGCAGCAACTTCAGCTCCAGACATAGCACCAACTCCAGCTCCAGACACAGCAGCAACTCCAGCTCCAGACACAGCAGCATCTCCAGCACCAGACACAACCTCAGCAACTCCAGCTCCAGACACTGCAGCAACTCCGTCTTCAGACAAAGCAGCAACACCAGCACCAGACAGAGGAGCAACTCCAGCTCCAGACACAGCAGCAGCACTAGCTCCAGACACAGCAGCAACTCCAGATCCAGACACAGCAGCAACTCCAGCTCCAGACATAGCAGCAACTTAAGCTCCAGACACAACCATAGCAGCAACTCCAGCACCAGACACAGCAGCAACTCTAGCACCAGATACAGCAGCAACTCCAGCACCAGACTCAGCAGCAACTCTACCTCCAGACACAGCAGCAAATCCAGCACCAGACAATGCAGCATCTCCAGCACCAGACACAGCAGCAACTCCAGCTTCAGACACAGCAGCAACTCCAGCTCCAGACACAGCAGCAACTCCACCACCAGACACAGCAGCAAATCAAGCTCCAGAAACAGCAGCATCTCCACCACCAGACACAGCAGCAACTTCAGCACCAGGCACAGCAGCAACTCCAGCACAAGACACAACCACAGCAACTCTAGCTCCAGACACAGCTGCAACTCCAGCTGCAGACAAAGCAGCTACTCCAGCACCAGACACAGCAGCAAATTCAGCTCCAGACAGAGCAGCAAATTCAGCTGCAGACACAGCATCAAGTCTAGCTCCAGAAGCAGCAGCAACTCCAGCAGGGGATTCAGCAGCAACTCCACCTGCAGACACAGCAGCATCTCCAGCTCCAATCATAGCAACAACTCCAGCTCCAGACATAGCAGCAACTCCAGCTCCAGACATAGCAGCATCTCCAGCTCCAATCATAGCAACAACTCCAGCTTCAGACATAGCAGCAACTCCAGCTCCAGACATAGCAGCATTTCCAGCTCCAATCATAGCAACAATTTCAGCTTCAGACATAGCAGCAACTCCAGCTCCAGACACAGCAGCAACTTCAGCTCCAGACATAGCACCAACTCCAGCTCAAGACACAGCAGCAACTCCAGCACCAGACACAGCAGCAACTCCAGCTCCAGACACAGCAGCGTCTCCAGCACCAGACACGGCAGCAACTCCAGCTCCAGACACAGCAGCCAGAGCTCCAGACACAGCAGCAACTCCAGCTCCAGACATAGCAGCAACTCCAGCTCCAGACATAGCACCAACTCCAGCTCAAGACACAGCAGCAACTCCAGCTCCAGACACAGCAGCAACTCCAGCTCCAGACACAGCAGCAACTCCGGCTACAGACACAAACACAGCAACTCCAGCTTCTGATGCAGCAGCGACTCCAGCACCAGACAGAGCAGCAACTCCAGCTCCAGACATAGCAGCAACTCCAGCTCGAGACACAGCAGCAACTCCAGCTCCAGACATAGCAGCAACTCCAGCTCCAGACACAGCAGCAACTCCAGCTCTTGACACAGCAGCAACTCCAGCTCCAGGCACAGCAGCAACTCCAGTTTCAGACACAGCAGCAACTCCAGCTCCTGATAAAGCAGCGACTCCAGCACCAGACACAGCAGCAAATCCGGCTGCAGACACAGCAGCAACTCCAGCTGCAGACACAGCAGCAACTCCAGCTCCAGACACAGCAGTAACTCCAGCCACAGACACAGCAGCAACTCCAGCTCCAGACATAGCAGCAAATGCAGCTCCAGACACAGCGGCAAGAGCTCCAGACACAGCAGCAACTGCAGCTCCAGACACAGCAGCAACTCCAGCCACAGACACAGCAGCAACTCCTGCTCCAGACACAGCAGCAAGAGCACCAGACACAGCAGCGTCTCCAGCACCAGACACAGCAGCAACTCCAGCTCCAGACACAGCATCAGCTCCAGAAACAGCAGTAACTCCAGCTCCAGACAAAGCAGCAAGAGCTACAGACACAGTAGCAACTCCAGCTCCAGACACAGCAGCAACTCCAGCTCCAGACACAGCTGCAAGAGCTCAAGACTCAGCAGCAACTCAGGCTCCAGACATAGCAGCAACTCCAGCTCCAGACATAGCAGCAATGCCAGCACCAGACACAGCAGCGTCTCCAGCACCAGACACGGCAGCAACTCCAGCTCCAGACACAGCAGCCGGAGCTCCAGACACAGCAGCAACTCCAGCTCCAGACACAGCAGCAACTCCAGCTCCAGACATAGCATCAACTCCAGCTCCAGACACAACCACAGCAGCAACTCCAGCTCCAGACACAGCAGCCAGAGCTCCAGACACAGCAGCAACTCCAGCTCCAGACACAGCAGCAACTCCAGCACCAGACTCAGCAGCAACACTTCCTCCAGACACAGCAGCAAATCCAGCACCAGACACTGCAGCAACTCCAGCACCAGACACAGCAGCAACTCCAGCTCCAGAGACAGCAGCAACACCAGATCCAAACACAACCTCAGCTACTCCAGCTCCAGACACAGCATCAACTCCAGCTCTAGACACAGCAGCTACTCCAGCTCCAGACACAGCATCAACTCCAGCTCCAGACACAGCAGCAACTCCAGCACCAGACACAGCAGCAACTCCAGCACCAGACACAGCAGCAACTCCAGCTCCAGACAGAGCAGCAACTCCAGCTCCAGACACAGAAGCAACTCCAGCTCCAGACACAGCAGCAACTCCAGCTCCAGACACAGCAGCAACTCCAGCTCCAGACAGAGCAGCAATTCCAGCTCCAGATACAGCAGCAAATCCAGCTCCAGACATAGTGGCACCTCCAGCTCCAGGCACAGCAGCAACTCCACCACCAGACACAGCAGCAACTCCAGCTCCAGACAGAGGAGCAACTCCAGCTCCAGACACAGGAGCAACTCCAGCTCCAGACACAACCACAGCAGCAACTCCAGCACCAGTCACAGCAGCAACTCCAGCTTCAGACACAGCAGCAACTCCAGCACCAGACAAAGCAGCAACTCCAGCTCCAGACACAGCAGCAACTCCAGCTCCAGACACAGCAGCAACTCCAGCACCAGACACAGCAGCAACTCCAGCACCCGACACAGCAGCAACTCCAGCACCAGACACAGCAGCAACTCCAGTTCCAGGCACAGCAGAAACCCCGTCTTCAGACAAAGCAGCAACACCAGCACCAGACACAGGAGCAACTCCAGCTCCAGACACAGCAGCAACTCCAGCTCCAGACACAGCAGCAACTCCAGCTCCAGACATAGCAGCAACTTAAGCTCCAGACACAACCACAGCAGCAACTCCAGCACCAGACACAGCAGCAACACCAGCACCAGATACAGCAGCAACTCCAGCACCAGACACTGCAGCATCTCCAGCACCAGACACAACAGCAACTCCGTCTTCAGACAAAGCAGCAACACCAGCACCAGTCACAGCAGCAAATCCAGCTCCCAACACAGCAGCAACTCCAGATCCAGACACAACCACAGCAACTCTAGCTCCAGACACAGCTGCAACTCCAGCTGCAGACAAAGCAGCTACTCCAGCACCAGACACAGCAGCAAATTCAGCTCCAGAGAGAGCAGCAAATTCAGCTCCAGACACAGCATCAACTCCAGCTCCAGAAGCAGCAGCAACTCCATCAGGAGATTCAGCAGCAACTCCACCTCCAGAAACAGCAGCATCTCCAGCTCCAATCATAGCAACAACTCCAGCTACAGACACAGCAGCAACATCAGCTCCAGACACAGCAGCAACTTCAGCTCCAGACATTGCACCAACTCCAGCTCAAGACACAGCAGCAACTCCATCTCCAGACTCAGCAGCAACTCCAGCTCCAGATACAGCAGCAACTCCAGCTCAAGACACAGCAGCAACTCCAGCTCCAGACACAGCAGCAACTCCAGCACCAGACTCAGCAGCAACACTTCCTCCAGACACAGCAGCAAATCCAGCACCAGACACTGCAGCAACTCCAGCACCAGACACAGCAGCAACTCCAGCTCCAGAGACAGCAGCAACACCAGATCCAAACACAACCTCAGCTACTCCAGCTCCAGACACAGCATCAACTCCAGCTCTAGACACAGCAGCTACTCCAGCTCCAGACACAGCATCAACTCCAGCTCCAGACACAGCAGCAACTCCAGCACCAGACACAGCAGCAACTCCAGCTCCAGACACAGCAGCAACTCCAGCTCCAGACAGAGCAGCAACTCCAGCTCCAGACACAGAAGCAACTCCAGCTCCAGACACAGCAGCAACTCCAGCTCCAGACACAGCAGCAACTCCAGCTCCAGACAGAGCAGCAATTCCAGCTCCAGATACAGCAGCAAATCCAGCTCCAGATACAGTGGCACCTCCAGCTCCAGGCACAGCAGCAACTCCACCACCAGACACAGCAGCAACTCCAGCTCCAGACAGAGGAGCAACTCCAGCTCCAGACACAGGAGCAACTCCAGCTCCAGTCACAAGCACAGCAGCAACTCCAGCACCAGTCACAGCAGCAACTCCAGCTTCAGACACAGCAGCAACTCCAGCACCAGACAAAGCAGCAACTCCAGCTCCAGACACAGCAGCAACTCCAGCTCCAGACACAGCAGCAACTCCAGCAACAGACACAGCAGCAACTCCAGCACCCGACACAGCAGCAACTCCAGCACCAGACACAGCAGCAACTCCAGTTCCAGGCACAGCAGCAACCCCGTCTTCAGACAAAGCAGCAACACCAGCACCAGACACAGGAGCAACTCCAGCTCCAGACACAGCAGCAACTCCAGCTCCAGACACAGCAGCAACTCCAGCTCCAGACATAGCAGCAACTTAAGCTCCAGACACAACCACAGCAGCAACTCCAGCACCAGACACAGCAGCAACACCAGCACCAGATACAGCAGCAACTCCAGCACCAGACACTGCAGCATCTCCAGCACCAGACACAACAGCAACTCCGTCTTCAGACATAGCAGCAACACCAGCACCAGTCACAGCAGCAAATCCAGCTCCCAACACAGCAGCAACTCCAGATCCAGACACAACCACAGCAACTCTAGCTCCAGACACAGCTGCAACTCCAGCTGCAGACAAAGCAGCTACTCCAGCACCAGACACAGCAGCAAATTCAGCTCCAGAGAGAGCAGCAAATTCAGCTCCAGACACAGCATCAAGTCCAGCTCCAGAAGCAGCAGCAACTCCATCAGGAGATTCAGCAGCAACTCCACCTCCAGAAACAGCAGCATCTCCAGCTCCAATCATAGCAACAACTCCAGCTACAGACACAGCAGCAACTTCAGCTCCAGACACAGCAGCAACTTCAGCTCCAGACATTGCACCAACTCCAGCTCAAGACACAGCAGCAACTCCATCTCCAGACTCAGCAGCAACTCCAGCTCCAGATACAGCAGCAACTCCAGCTCAAGACACAGCAGCATCTCCAGCTCCAGACACAGCAGCAACTCCAGCTCCAGACACAGCAGCATGAGCTCCAGACACAGCAGCAACTCCACCTCCAGACACAGCAGCGACTCCAGCACCAGACACAGCAGCAAATCCGACTCCAGACACAGTAGCAACTCCAGCTCGAGACACAGCAGCAACTCCAGCTCCAGACACAGCAGCAACTCCAGCTCCAGACACAGCAGCAACTCCAGCTCCAGACATAGCAGCAACACCACCTCCAGACACAGCAGCAACTCCAGCTACAGACACAGCAGCAATTCCAGCTACAGACACAGCAGCAACTCCAGCTCCAGACACAGCAGCAACTCCAGCTACAGACACAGCAGCAACTCGAGATCCAGACACAGAAGCAACTCCAGCTCCAGACACAGCAGCAACTCCAGCTCCAGACACAGCAGCAAATCCGGCTCCAGACACAGCAGCAACTCCAGCTCCAGACACAGCAGCAACTCCAGCTCCAGACACAGCAGCAACTCCAGCTCCAGAAATAGCAGCAGCTCCAGCTCCAGACACAGCAGCAACTCCAGCTCCAGACACAGCAGCAACTCCAGCTCCAGACACAGCAGCAACTCCAGCCACAGACACAGCAGCAACTCCAGCTCCAGACATAGCAGCAAATGCAGCTCCAGACACAGCGGCAAGATCTCCAGACACAGCAGCAACTCCAGCACCAGACACAGCAGCATCTTCAGCTCCAGACATAGCTGCTACTCCAGCTCCATACACAGCAGCAACTCCAGCTCCAGACACAGCAGCAAGAGCTCCAGACACAGCAGCAACTAAGGCTCCAGACATAGCAGCAACGCCAGCACCAGACACAGCAGCGTCTCCAGCACCAGACACAGCAGCAACTCCAGCTCCAGACATGGCAGCAGCTCCAGACACAGCAGCAACTCCAGCTCCAGACAAAGCAGCAACTCCAGCTCCAGACACAGCAGCAACTCCAGTTCCAGACACAACCACAGCAGCAACTCCAGCACCAGACTCAGCAGCAACACTTCCTCCAGACACAGCAGCAAATCCAGATCCAGACACAGCAGCAACTCCAGCTCCAGACATAGCAGCAACTTAAGCTCCAGACACAACCATAGCAGCAACTCCAGCACCAGACACAGCAGCAACTCTAGCACCAGATACAGCAGCAACTCCAGCACCAGACTCAGCAGCAACTCTACCTCCAGACACAGCAGCAAATCCAGCACCAGACAATGCAGCATCTCCAGCACCAGACACAGCAGCAACTCCAGCTTCAGACACAGCAGCAACTCCAGCTCCAGACACAGCAGCAACTCCACCACCAGACACAGCAGCAAATCAAGCTCCAGAAACAGCAGCATCTCCACCACCAGACACAGCAGCAACTTCAGCACCAGGCACAGCAGCAACTCCAGCACAAGACACAACCACAGCAACTCTAGCTCCAGACACAGCTGCAACTCCAGCTGCAGACAAAGCAGCTACTCCAGCACCAGACACAGCAGCAAATTCAGCTCCAGACAGAGCAGCAAATTCAGCTGCAGACACAGCATCAAGTCTAGCTCCAGAAGCAGCAGCAACTCCAGCAGGGGATTCAGCAGCAACTCCACCTGCAGACACAGCAGCATCTCCAGCTCCAATCATAGCAACAACTCCAGCTCCAGACATAGCAGCAACTCCAGCTCCAGACATAGCAGCATCTCCAGCTCCAATCATAGCAACAACTCCAGCTTCAGACATAGCAGCAACTCCAGAACCAGACATAGCAGCATTTCCAGCTCCAATCATAGCAACAATTTCAGCTTCAGACATAGCAGCAACTCCAGCTCCAGACACAGCAGCAACTTCAGCTCCAGACATAGCACCAACTCCAGCTCAAGACACAGCAGCAACTCCAGCACCAGACACAGCAGCAACTCCAGCTCCAGACACAGCAGCGTCTCCAGCACCAGACACGGCAGCAACTCCAGCTCCAGACACAGCAGCCAGAGCTCCAGACACAGCAGCAACTCCAGCTCCAGACATAGCAGCAACTCCAGCTCCAGACATAGCACCAACTCCAGCTCAAGACACAGCAGCAACTCCAGCTCCAGACACAGCAGCAACTCCAGCTCCAGACACAGCAGCAACTCCGGCTACAGACACAAACACAGCAACTCCAGCTCCTGATGCAGCAGCGACTCCAGCACCAGACAGAGCAGCAACTCCAGCTCCAGACATAGCAGCAACTCCAGCTCGAGACACAGCAGCAACTCCAGCTCCAGACATAGCAGCAACTCCAGCTCCAGACACAGCAGCAACTCCAGCTCTTGACACAGCAGCAACTCCAGCTCCAGACACAGCAGCAACTCCAGTTTCAGACACAGCAGCAACTCCAGCTCCTGATAAAGCAGCGACTCCAGCACCAGACACAGCAGCAAATCCGGCTGCAGACACAGCAGCAACTCCAGCTGCAGACACAGCAGCAACTCCAGCTCCAGACACAGCAGTAACTCCAGCCACAGACACAGCAGCAACTCCAGCTCCAGACATAGCAGCAAATGCAGCTCCAGACACAGCGGCAAGAGCTCCAGACACAGCAGCAACTGCAGCTCCAGACACAGCAGCAACTCCAGCCACAGACACAGCAGCAACTCCTGCTCCAGACACAGCAGCAAGAGCACCAGACACAGCAGCGTCTCCAGCACCAGACACAGCAGCAACTCCAGCTCCAGACACAGCATCAGCTCCAGAAACAGCAGTAACTCCAGCTCCAGACAAAGCAGCAAGAGCTACAGACACAGTAGCAACTCCAGCTCCAGACACAGCAGCAACTCCAGCTCCAGACACAGCTGCAAGAGCTCAAGACTCAGCAGCAACTCAGGCTCCAGACATAGCAGCAACTCCAGCTCCAGACATAGCAGCAATGCCAGCACCAGACACAGCAGCGTCTCCAGCACCAGACACGGCAGCAACTCCAGCTCCAGACACAGCAGCCGGAGCTCCAGACACAGCAGCAACTCCAGCTCCAGACACAGCAGCAACTCCAGCTCCAGACATAGCATCAACTCCAGCTCCAGACACAACCACAGCAGCAACTCCAGCTCCAGACACAGCAGCCAGAGCTCCAGACACAGCAGCAACTCCAGCTCCAGACACAGCAGCAACTCCAGCACCAGACTCAGCAGCAACACTTCCTCCAGACACAGCAGCAAATCCAGCACCAGACACTGCAGCAACTCCAGCACCAGACACAGCAGCAACTCCAGCTCCAGAGACAGCAGCAACACCAGATCCAAACACAACCTCAGCTACTCCAGCTCCAGACACAGCATCAACTCCAGCTCTAGACACAGCAGCTACTCCAGCTCCAGACACAGCATCAACTCCAGCTCCAGACACAGCAGCAACTGCAGCACCAGACACAGCAGCAACTCCAGCACCAGACACAGCAGCAAATCCAGCTCCAGACAGAGCAGCAACTCCAGCTCCAGACACAGAAGCAACTCCAGCTCCAGACACAGCAGCAACTCCAGCTCCAGACACAGCAGCAACTCCAGCTCCAGACAGAGCAGCAATTCCAGCTCCAGATACAGCAGCAAATCCAGCTCCACACATAGTGGCACCTCCAGCTCCAGGCACAGCAGCAACTCCACCACCAGACACAGCAGCAACTCCAGCTCCAGACAGAGGAGCAACTCCAGCTTCAGACACAGCAGCAACTCCAGCACCAGACAAAGCAGCAACTCCAGCTCCAGACACAGCAGCAACTCCAGCTCCAGACACAGCAGCAACTCCAGCACCAGACACAGCAGCAACTCCAGCACCCGACACAGCAGCAACTCCAGCACCAGACACAGCAGCAACTCCAGTTCCAGGCACAGCAGCAACCCCGTCTTCAGACAAAGCAGCAACACCAGCACCAGTCACAGCAGCAAATCCAGCTCCCAACACAGCAGCAACTCCAGATCCAGACACAACCACAGGAACTCTAGCTCCAGACACAGCTGCAACTCCAGCTGCAGACAAAGCAGCTACTCCAGCACCAGACACAGCAGCAAATTCAGCTCCAGAGAGAGCAGCAAATTCAGCTCCAGACACAGCATCAAGTCCAGCTCCAGAAGCAGCAGCAACTCCATCAGGAGATTCAGCAGCAACTCCACCTCCAGAAACAGCAGCATCTCCAGCTCCAATCATAGCAACAACTCCAGCTACAGACACAGCAGCAACTTCAGCTCCAGACACAGCAGCAACTTCAGCTCCAGACATTGCACCAACTCCAGCTCAAGACACAGCAGCAACTCCATCTCCAGACTCAGCAGCAACTCCAGCTCCAGATACAGCAGCAACTCCAGCTCAAGACACAGCAGCATCTCCAGCTCCAGACACAGCAGCAACTCCAGCTCCAGACACAGCAGCATGAGCTCCAGACAAAGCAGCAACTCCACCTCCAGACACAGCAGCGACTCCAGCACCAGACACAGCAGCAAATCCGACTACAGACACAGTAGCAACTCCAGCTCGAGACACAGCAGCAACTCCAGCTCCAGACACAGCAGCAACTCCAGCTCCAGACACAGCAGCAACTCCAGCTCCAGACATAGCAGCAACTCCACCTCCAGACACAGCAGCAACTCCAGCTACAGACACAGCAGCAATTCCAGCTACAGACACAGCAGCAACTCCAGCTCCAGACACAGCAGCAACTCCAGCTACAGACACAGCAGCAACTCGAGATCCAGACACAGCAGCAACTCCAGCCACTACCACAGCAGAAACTCCATCACCAGACACAGCAGCATCTCCAGCTCCAGACACAGCAGCAACTCCAGCTCCAGACACAGAAGCAACTCCAGCTCCAGACACAGCAGCAACTCCAGCTCCAGACACAGCAGCAAATCCGGCTCCAGACACAGCAGCAACTCCAGCTCCAGACACAGCAGCAACTCCAGCTCCAGACACAGCAGCAACTCCAGCTCCAGAAATAGCAGCAACTCCAGCTCCAGACACAGCAGCAACTCCAGCTCCAGACACAGCAGCAACTCCAGCTCCAGACACAGCAGCAACTCCAGCCACAGACACAGCAGCAACTCCAGCTCCAGACATAGCAGCAAATGCAGCTCCAGACACAGCGGCAAGATCTCCAGACACAGCAGCAACTCCAGCACCAGACACAGCAGCATCTTCAGCTCCAGACATAGCTGCTACTCCAGCTCCATACACAGCAGCAACTCCAGCTCCAGACACAGCAGCAAGAGCTCCAGACACAGCAGCAACTAAGGCTCCAGACATAGCAGCAACGCCAGCACCAGACACAGCAGCGTCTCCAGCACCAGACACAGCAGCAACTCCAGCTCCAGACATGGCAGCAGCTCCAGACACAGCAGCAACTCCAGCTCCAGACAAAGCAGCAACTCCAGCTCCAGACACAGCTGCAAGAGCTCAAGACTCAGTAGCAACTCAGGCTCCAGACATAGCAGCAACCCCAGCTCCAGACATAGCATCAATGCCAGCACCAGACACAGCAGCGTCTCCAGCACCAGACACGGCAGCAACTCCAGCTCCAGACACAGCAGCAACTCCAGCTCCAGACACAGCAGCAACTCCAGCTCCAGACATAGCAGCAACTCCAGTTCCAGACACAACCACAGCAGCAACTCCAGCACCAGACTCAGCAGCAACACTTCCTCCAGACACAGCAGCAAATCCAGCACCAGACACTGCAGCATCTCCAGCACCAGACACAGCAGCAACTCCAGCTCCAGACACAGCACCAACTCCAGCTCCAGACACAGCATCAACTTCAGGTCCAGAAACAGCGGCAACTCCACCACCAGACACTGCAGCAACTCCAGCTCCAGACACAGCTGCAACTCCAGCTCCAGACAGAGCAGCAACTCCAGCTCCAGACAGAGCAGCAAATTCAGCTCCAGACACAGCAGCAAGTCCAGCTCAAGAAGCAGCAGCAACTCCAGCAGGAGATTCAGCAGCAACTCCACCTCCAGACACAGCAGCAACTCCAACTCCAGACACAGCAGCAACTCCAGCACCAGACACAGCAGCAACTCCAGCTCCAGACACAGCAGCAACTCTAGCACCATACACAGCAGCAACTCCAGCACCAGACACTGCAGCATCTCCAGCACCAGACACAGCAGCAACTCCAGCTCCAGAGACAGCAGCAACACCAGCTCCAGACACAACCAGAGCAGCAACTCCAGCACCAGACACTGCAGCATCTCCAGCTCTAGACACAGCAGCAACTCCAACTCCAGACACAGCAGCAAATCAAGCACCAGACACAGCATCAAATCCTGCTCCAGACAAAGCAGCAACTCTACCACCAGACACAGCATCAAATCAAGCACCAGACACGGCAGCAACTCCAGCACCAGTCACAGCTGCAACTCCAGCTGCAGACAAAGCAGCTACTCCAGCACCAGACACAGCAGCAAATTCAGCTCCAGACAGAGCAGCAAATTCAGCTCCAGACACAGCAGCAAGTCCAGCTCAAGAAGCAGCAGCAACTCCAGCAGGAGATTCAGCAGCAACTCCACCTCCAGACACAGCAGCAACTCCAACTCCAGACACAGCAGCAAATCCAGCACCAGACACAGCAGCAACTCCAGCTCCAGACACAGCAGCAACTCTAGCACCAGACACAGCAGCAACTCCAGCACCAGACACAGCAGCATCTCCAGCTCCAATCATAGCAACATCTCCAGCTCCAGACATAGCAGCATCTCCAGCTCCAATCATAGCAACAACTCCAGCTTCAGACATCGCAGCAACTCCAGCTCCAAACATAGAATCAACTCCAGCTTCAGACATAGCAGCAACTCCAGCTCCAGACATAGCAGCAACTTCAGCTCCAGACATAGCACCAACTCCAGCTCCAGACACAGCAGCAACTCCAGCTCCAGACACAGCAGCATCTCCAGCACCAGACACTACCTCAGCAACTCCAGCTCCAGACACTGCAGCAACTCCGTCTTCAGACAAAGCAGCAACACCAGCACCAGACAGAGGAGCAACTCCAGCTCCAGACACAGCAGCAGCACTAGCTCCAGACACAGAAGCAACTCCAGATCCAGACACTGCAGCAACTCCAGCTCCAGACATAGCAGCAACTTAAGCTCCAGACACAACCATAGCAGCAACTCCAGCACCAGACACAGCAGCAACTCTAGCACCAGATACAGCAGCAACTCCAGCACCAGACTCAGCAGCAACTCTACCTCCAGACACAGCAGCAAATCCAGCACCAGACAATGCAGCATCTCCAGCACCAGACACAGCAGCAACTCCAGCTTCAGACACAGCAGCAACTCCAGCTCCAGACACAGCAGCAACTCCACCACCAGACACAGCAGCAAATCAAGCTCCAGAAACAGCAGCATCTCCACCACCAGACACAGCAGCAACTTCAGCACCAGGCACAGCAGCAACTCCAGCACAAGACACAACCACAGCAACTCTAGCTCCAGACACAGCTGCAACTCCAGCTGCAGACAAAGCAGCTACTCCAGCACCAGACACAGCAGCAAATTCAGCTCCAGACAGAGCAGCAAATTCAGCTGCAGACACAGCATCAAGTCTAGCTCCAGAAGCAGCAGCAACTCCAGCAGGGGATTCAGCAGCAACTCCACCTGCAGACACAGCAGCATCTCCAGCTCCAATCATAGCAACAACTCCAGCTCCAGACATAGCAGCAACTCCAGCTCCAGACATAGCAGCATCTCCAGCTCCAATCATAGCAACAACTCCAGCTTCAGACATAGCAGCAACTCCAGCTCCAGACATAGCAGCATTTCCAGCTCCAATCATAGCAACAATTTCAGCTTCAGACATAGCAGCAACTCCAGCTCCAGACACAGCAGCAACTTCAGCTCCAGACATAGCACCAACTCCAGCTCAAGACACAGCAGCAACTCCAGCACCAGACACAGCAGCAACTCCAGCTCCAGACACAGCAGCGTCTCCAGCACCAGACACGGCAGCAACTCCAGCTCCAGACACAGCAGCCAGAGCTCCAGACACAGCAGCAACTCCAGCTCCAGACACAGCAGCAACTCCAGCTCCAGACATAGCAGCAACTCCAGCTCCAGACACAACCACAGCAGCAACTCCAGCTCCAGACACAGCAGCCAGAGCTCCAGACACAGCAGCAACTCCAGCTCCAGACACAGCAGCAACTCCAGCACCAGACTCAGCAGCAACACTTCCTCCAGACACAGCAGCAAATCCAGCACCAGACACTGCAGCAACTCCAGCACCAGACACAGCAGCAACTCCAGCTCCAGAGACAGCAGCAACACCAGATCCAAACACAACCTCAGCTACTCCAGCTCCAGACACAGCATCAACTCCAGCTCTAGACACAGCAGCTACTCCAGCTCCAGACACAGCATCAACTCCAGCTCCAGACACAGCAGCAACTCCAGCACCAGACACAGCAGCAACTCCAGCACCAGACACAGCAGCAACTCCAGCTCCAGAGAGAGCAGCAACTCCAGCTCCAGACACAGAAGCAAATCCAGCTCCAGACACAGCAGCAACTCCAGCTCCAGACACAGCAGCAACTCCAGCTCCAGACAGAGCAGCAATTCCAGCTCCAGATACAGCAGCAAATCCAGCTCCAGACATAGTGGCACCTCCAGCTCCAG